>NC_140521.1:17362418-17912418 GCF_964339955.1 Pipistrellus hanaki | reverse complement strand
TTCTCTATCCCTCTCCCTTCCTCTCTGTAAAAAATCAATTAAATATATTAAAAAAATAAAAATAAAAAGAGCTGCCTCAGCTGAATGGGAGCCCTTTATCTTCTCCACCAGCTCCTCTTTCCGCCTCCTTTGAGCCCTGAAGGATGAAGCTGGAAATTGGGGTGGACCTCACGGGCCTGGGCCCCCACCCAAGGCCCCCCAGCCGGCGGCCGGAGCCACCGCTGCTCCTGAGCGAAGACAGATGGAGACCAGCCGCTCGGCCTGCGCGACCAACCGGGCCCGCTCCGCCGACAGCACCAAGAGCTCGCCGCGCATTATCCTCATTATTATTATCACCGTCATTATTGTCATTATTATTGGACAAAGCCAGCCCTCGGGCTTTCTTTCACCCGCCTGCGCCCGCCACACCTCCCTCCCCGAGACACCTTGGCTTCGGTCCCTCCTTTCTCGCCCTCTTTCTTCCTTTTATGTCCTCTCCCCACCCCCACCCCCACCCCCGCCACCGTCTCCTCTCCCCTTTCTCCTTCCTCTTTATTTTATCTCAACTTGCTACAAATCTGTTCCCCTACAAAGCAGCTGCCATCTTTGTTCTGGGCCATTATCTGTGGCGGCGTGGCCCGAGAGGGGCCGCCGGGCAGACAATCACCGCGTAATAGAGTGTCTGCGAGCTATTGTCGCGTGTGTCCGAGCCGATCCATCACCCGCCGCCTGACACGGCACAGGCGCCGGCCCGAGAGCCCGCCGGGCCACTCCTGGAATCTCTCCCCGGCCCCTCCGCACGCGGGACCGCGCCGGGCCGCGGTGACCCCGGCCTCTCCTCCAGCCTCAGAGAGCGGGCTGCCGGCTCTCAGGACAGGACGTGCTGAGAGCCGCGTGGCTCCGTCTGGTTCGTGGGATCTACACTCACTCCAGCCTAGCGGGGAGAGGGACTGAGTCTACCTGGTTTCACAGACGTGCCCCTGAGGCTCAGAGAGGGGGAGTCATGTGCCCAGGGTCACACAGCACAGCAGAGGCATAGCTGGGACCTAGCCCCGGGTCTGTCCGCCCCAAAGCCTGTAGGTCTTACACATCAGGTCTGAAACGCTCTCTCCAGCACTGGCCTTGGCAGGGCAGCAAGGTGCTGGGTGCGTTTGAGACCCAGGATGCTGGTCCGGGCCCTGCGGGGCCATCTACACGCTGACCGTGCAGCCGATGTGAGAGACGTACACAGCCTCGCCCCGTGGTCGGCAAACTGCGGCTCGAGAGCCACTTGCGGCTCTTTGGCCCCTTGAGTGTGGCTCTTCCACAAAATACCACGGCCTGGGTGAGTCCCTTTTGCAGACTGAAAGGTCCCAGGCTCGATTCCGGTCAACCTTGATTCCTCGATTCCGGTGTACCTTGGTTGCGGGCACATCCCCAGTAGGGGGTGTGCAGGAGGCAGCTGATGGATTATTCTCTCTCATCGATGTTTCTAACTCTCTATCCCTCCCTCTTCCTCTCTGTAAAAAAAATCAATAAAACATATATTTAAAAAAATAATAATAAAAAATTTTTTTAAAAAATTGGCTCTCAAAAGAAGTTTCAGTCATTGTACTGTTGGGTATTTGGCTCTGTTGACTCATGAGCTTGCCAACCACTGGCCTAGCCTGTCGCCTCGTCCTGGAGCGGGTGGGCTAGTGGGAAGCGTGGGAAGGAGTACTGGTCACCTTTGGCAGCAGCGCAGTGCACGCCGGGTTCCCCTCCCAGCTCTGCCGCTCGAGCTGTGTGACTTTGGGCCATGGCTTCCCCGCTCTGTGCCTCCGTTTCCTCATCTGTGACGATGGCTGCCGTTCCTCCTTCGAGGAGTTGCTGGCGGGTTCAATGCCTGATGCGAGGGTATCAGCACGTGGGTATTAGATATTTCTATTCATTCTGGTCCTATTGGGGGGCCCAGTGTTTTATATACATTATGCCATGCACCCCCAAAACAAGCCCAACCAAAGGGGTACCACTATTCTTCCAATTTTACAGATGCAGGAATTAAAGCTCAGAACCTGGCCCGAGACCATCCAGCTGGCAAAATAGCATTCTTCCTTGGGCATTCCTTAGGCATTAATTGAGCACCTCCTGTATGCCAGGCTTTGTCCTAAGTGCTGCAAGAGCCCCAGAAAGATGGCTTGGTTAAAACCCTTCTCTCTGCTAAGCAGTTCAGCTCAGTCAATCCCTCAGCAGCCCTCAGAGGTAGGTGCCATTGTCCCCATTGTACAGACGAGAACACCGAGGCTTCAAGGAGGTTAAGTAAAACTGGCAGGCGAGTCAGGAAACAGGGCATCCAGACTGTGCCCTGTGACTCCAGAGACGGAGAGACGCAGCATCGCCTTGCCCGAGTCCGCTCCCGCCCATCCTGAGCCACAGCCTAGAGGGAGGGGGCCCCTAGCGAGGGTGAGAAGGGTTAGTGCCATCCCAATGGA
The DNA here is from genome assembly GCF_964339955.1 of Pipistrellus hanaki. Taxonomy (NCBI): domain Eukaryota; kingdom Metazoa; phylum Chordata; class Mammalia; order Chiroptera; family Vespertilionidae; genus Pipistrellus; species Pipistrellus hanaki. Next base: position 17,909,989 of record NC_140521.1, on the reverse strand, counting down.
AAGTGACACCCCAATGGGCACTGGCAGACAGAGGGGAGCTCAAGTACAAGCCACTAAATAAAGGCTTCCTGCAAGAGGAGGAGGAGGGGGAAAGGAGGAGGAGGAAGAGGAGAAGGGGGGGAGGGAGGAGGAGAAGAAGAGGAGGAGAAAAGGGGGAGGAAAAGAGGGGGAGGAGGAGGAAGGGCTAACTGCGGGCCCCTGAGGTTGGTCGCTGAGTTGGGCAGGGGTGTCTTGAGCAGCTTGCCCAGCTGGATGGGACTCAGAGACAGAACCACAACATTCTGGCCATGAGGCTCTCTGCAGGAGGAGAACCAGAAACCTTAGAATGCACCCATGGACCCTGGCAGGTATAGCTTAGTGGTTACAGCCTCGGTCCCTGCACTGAGGGGTCTCGGGTTTGAATTCTGTCCCAGGGCACGTACCTGGACTGCAGGTTCGATCCCCGGCCCCACAACCCACCGTTCTTTGTGCCCTTCCTGGTTCCAGACTCCGGGCCTTACCCTTTCCCTGCACCATGGCTCCTCCTCTCTCCCCATCACCCCGGGAGAGGCCCGTGACCACCCCTGTGCTACGGGTGAGGACCCTGAGGCCCGGGAGGTAAAGCCACTTGCGAGGCATCTGACTGCAGAGCCCGGACGCTTGGGCGCCTCCCCGGGGCTGGGGCTGGGACTAGGACTGGGGCAGAGGCTTCCCCTCGGCCACCGCGGAAGCTCCTTCCGTCCTCCTGGTGGCCTCGCCCTGTGCTGTTCTCCTGGTCACACACACCGGTGCGGTGCCCGCCTCCCTTTACCAGCCAGCACCGGCTCATCCTGCAGGCCCGCGGCGGCGTGCCCACTCCTAGGCGGCCCTCCTGGCCACACCGCCCCTTCCAGAGCCCTCTCGGCCTGTGTCAGGGCGCCCTGGGCTGGCCATCCTCCTGGGATTCTATGCTAACTTATGAGTCAACAGAGCCAAATATCAACAGTACAAGGACTGAAATTTCTTTTGAGAGCCAGATTTTTTAAAACTTGAACTATATGGGTAGGTACCTTGTTATTAGCTTAATTAAGATACTCCTAAGCTGGTCGTTGCTAAAAACTCAAGGGGCCGAAGAGCCGCAGGTGGCCTGCGAGCCAGTTTGCCGAAGACCACTGTGCTAGATGAAGGATCTGACGCTGGACGCCGTTGGCTAAGCCCCTCGTCAATGCCAGGCAGGTACAACAGAAGTGTAATCGGCGTATCAGAGGAGCGATCCTAACACTGACCGCCACCCTCCACGGCCAGGCCCCCGCCGGACGCCCCGTGGTGGCGACGGTGAGCTTGGTTGGCACTGTTCACCGAGCACCCACTCTGGATGCTCAGAGGGCTGCAGGGCGGGCACGAGGGAGCTCCCACCGGCCCCCGCGCCCTCCGGCCTCTGTCCAGCTGAGGGGACCCACCTGGGAAGCCGCCACATGCCTCTCCTAAGTGTCACCCACCGAGCTTCATTCCGCGTGAAGGGCCAACCCCGTACACCCAGGAGGCCCCGCAGACACTCACTTCTCTCTGTCCCCCTTCCCCACTCCGGCGGGGCCTCTCTGACCCCCCAGCCGCGTTTCTGCCGGGACTTGCCCGGCTATTGGTGTCCTTAGCCGGCTCCCTCTTCTCTCCATTTCCCCCCATTGCTCTCTTCCGTCCCCTTCTGGGACACACAAATCTTCCCGGCCCTGCGTTTGGCTGTGGGACGCTGGGCCCTGTGCAGAGACCAGTGGGACAGCAGCACCGCCTCTGTGTCCTCAGCTCGCCTGCACGCCCCCCCACCCCCCCACCCCCCCCCGCCAGGTGCATGGGGGTCAAGGATCGGGAAGGCCTGCGGCTCCCGGGAGGTGCAGGGAACCTTGGCGACAGCAGGGGGGGCTGGCTGACCGGCGAAGCCCTCCAGGACACGGGCCCGCTGGGGGAATGCCAGGATGAGGAGCGGGCAGGGGCCACGGAGAACAGGGGGGACCCTGCAGGCCCCAAACCAGAGGCCTCATGGACTGGAGAGGGCTGGAGGGGTAGCCAGTAGGTGTGAGTTCACGGACAGGGTGTGTGTGTGTGTGTGTGTGTGTGTGTGTGTGTGTAAGAGGGCCGGGCGGGGTGGAGTGCATGCGTGTGTAAGAAAGTCAGACAGGAGGAGACTCCACGCCTCCTGGCTAACAAGTCCCAGAGACACACACGCTTAAGCCGGTCGCCCCCCGATGCTGCTTAAAAGCAAATGTAGAAACATTTATCTGTACTTTTCTTTTGCGTTTAAAAGCGAGGGTTGCGGGGATGCGGAGGGAGGGGGTTGGGGGGGGCCACGCCAGGCCGGCGTGGTGATTAACAAAGGTGCCGGCTCCTGTGCCTCCGTATTTACTGATCTGTGCACGCTCACACAAGGTGAGGCGGGATGAATGGCTAATTTCCCAGCGGCTTTTGCTCCTGCTTGCTGCAAAGTTGTGAACAAAATGACTGGCCATGCATTGAACTGGCTTACACAGCTCTCCATATGGAAATGAAGATAATCCAGGGCCCAGCTTTGTGTCTCGGCGACGGCGGGGAGCTCGGAGGGAGGGGGCGGGGGGCGGGGGGCGCGCGGAGGCTCCGGGGCCTTTCAGAGGAGCGGCTCACCACGCGGGCTGGGGGTTTAGCTGGATTTTGTTGGTCAAACACTTGCGGGAATGTATGCTCCCCCCTCCCCCTCCCCTTGCCTACCCCCACCGCCACTCTCACCCCGCTCCCTGCCACCGGCTCTCTGCGGCTCAGGCCCCACCACCGGGGACACAACACTGGGTCTGGGGTAGGAAGGTTTTAGGCGACAGCACAAAGGAGGGGGGATTATGGGTAAGGTCAGAGGGCGCCGGGGATTAGAGATATGATGTATTAAGAGGGCAAGGTGGCCAGGAGCACTTTCCGTTTCTATGAGGCCCGTGTTAATTGCCGGGGGAAATCTCGCCCCTGCGTGTCCCCTCCCGCCAGCGCCCCTCTGTGCTCCGGATCGGGCCTCTTTCTTGTGTCCTCGCTGAGCTCCCCCGGTTCCTCACATGTTTCTTCCCGGCCACAGCTTTCCCGGCGGCTTAGGGTGTGGGGTGCAGGGAGAATGCTCGGGGTGAGGCGATCAGCCTCAGGGGTGAAGTTGGATTCCCCCCACTTCAGAGCCCTCCTGGGCCCACACCCCATTCCCTCTAACAACGCCCCCACCCTGTACATGTGGGATTAGGGGAGTCCCTCCACCTCTGGGAACCTCAGTTCTCTAAATCTTTAAAATGGGAATCAGAAGTAACAATGGCTGCTTCTCTCTCTCTCTCTCTCTCTCTCTCTCTCTCTCTCTCTCTCACTTTCTCTCCCCCCCCCCCCACTAGGCTGGGTGCTGGGGATTAGCTCCAGTGCTGAGCAAGCTCCCTCCCCTCTGAGATGAGACCCACAAGCAGGGAAGTCAACCCACAAGCAAGATGGCAGCGGACTGTGAGGCTGAGATGAGGGGCACCCACAGGGCATAGTGACTGCAGCTCCCACGGGGCAAAGGTTAGGGCTGGAGGCCTGCAGGGAGAAATCCGGGCGGACATCCCCGAGGAGGTGTCCCCACAGTGCACACCGAAGGCTGAGAAGGAGCCAGGCTTGTGAAGAGCAGGGCCCCAGGAGGTGTCGCCAGGCAGAGGGTCCAGCAAGGGCGAAGACCCCCATCAGGAAGGGAGCTGGCATTCTGAGGAGCTGGGAGCCGGGGGATGGGAGTGTGGAGGGCGCAGAGGGACCCCATGGGAGGCCGGCTCAGAGAGCAGGTGGGGCCTGCGTTAGGAGCGTGATTGGATCTGAAGTGCGCGCGAAGCCCCTGGAGGGTGTCACGCAGGGACGTGACAAACGGGATCCCATTTGCATTTTTACAAGCTCGCTCTGGCGCTAGCTGAAGGGGCCGCCGTAGAGGCAAGAAGGAAGCACAGGTGGGGGTGGCCTCAAGAGCACTGACCCTGGCCCTGCGGCGTGGCCCAGGGGTTGGGCATCAACCTATGAACCAGGAGGTCATGGTTCAATTCCCGGTCAGGGCTCAGGCCCAGGTTGCAGGCTCGATCCCCAGTGCGGGGTGTGCAGGAGGCAGCTGATCAATGATTCTCTCTCCCTCTCCCTTCCTCTCTAAAATCAACACACATACACACACAAAAAAAAATATATATTTTTTAAAAATTTTAAGAAAAGAAAGAGCACAGACCCTGGAGCCATGTGCCCTGGATTTGGAAACCCAACTTCTCTGCTTCCCAGTCCCGTAGCCCGGGACACGTACCCGATGGCTCAGAGCCCCCGTCTCCTCCTCTGTAAAATGGACACGGTGACAGGAATGCCCACCTCATGGCTGGTGAGGAGCTGGAAAGCAGTCTCCACATCGAACAACCAGGACACACCCCACACGGGTGAGTGCTGGATGCGCAATTCGCTATGCCAGCGTTTTTCAACCGCTGTTCCGCGGCACACTAGTGTGCCGCGAGATGTTGCCTGGTGTGCCATAGGTGCAGACAAGACAAGAATTTTATAATTTTTCACTATTTTGTTTACTTAATATTTCATAATAAAGTAATTATAAAATACTTTCTTTGTGTTTATTTGATTCCTATTCAAGAGAATTACTTTATATATAGTCAATATAGGCACAGAGTTAAATTTTTTAACATTTTCTAATGGTGGTGTGCCTCGTGATTTTTTTCATGAAACAAGTGTGCCTTTGCCCAAAAAAGGTTGAAAAACACTGCGCTATGCATGTTATTCCGGTCCTCCAGGCCTGAGATGGCGGTGCCCGTGACCGCGTGGGGCGACGTGCGGACGCGTGAGCAGAGCGTGTTGGGCCTCGAGCGAGACGCTCTGCCCCCCTGGCTGCTCAGCTGTGGCCTGTGGGAGGGAAAGGGGAGAGGTCTCGGTGGACAGTACATTGTACCCCACACCGATGGCCTGCGGCTCATGCCGCCGGAGGCTGCGCTCCTGGAGGCGAAGGAGCATGGGCTGGCACCTCTGTGCCAGGGTGTGCCAGCCGCAGCACCACGGGCCTGGGGGGCTGGGTGATTCTGTGTTGGGGGAGCTGTCCCGGCCGTGGCAGGCGTGTGGCATCACCCCTGCCTCTCCCTGCCAGACGCCAGGAGCATGCACGCTTGCACCCATTGTGACCGGCAAAGATGCCTCTGCCAGATATCTGTGCGCCAGAGGCACATGGGCCCCAGGTTTCCGAGCCACCGCTGCTCGGTGACCTGGCCAGCCCCACACCCGCCGTGCATTTTCGCTGTGGACGGCGCTTCAGGCGGAGCAGGCGATGGGCCGAGTGCAGCCGGGAGACAAAACCTGCCTCCCAAACTCAAGGCTCCATCCGGGAGGACGTCCTCTGGCCTTGGAAGATGGAAAGCTGTGGCTGGAAGAGAGCCAGTGAGCAAAGGACGACAGACCAGGAGAACCGGGAATGAATCCTCAGCGGCCCACGAGGAGGGAGGGGAGCGGCCCTGAGAGACGGGGGCTCCCGTCACTGACGATGACCGCCTGGGGGGGAGGAAATACCCTGTGAAACAGAGATTCCCCCCCCCAGGGCCCTGCCTCACGCCCAGGGAAACCCTTTCTCTTCTCATCCACTACCTCCCCGTGTTCAAGGCGCCGCTCACACCCCCGCCGGCCCCCTGCCTCGTCCTTCCCACGCGGCCACTCCCGCGCTGCCGTCGGAAGCTCCAGCGGTTCACGCTGCACCTACCCAAGTGACAGCGGCAAGAAGGAGAAACGCAAAGCTTTGCTCTTGGGCCCACGGAGCCACGGCTTCCAAAACAGAAAGAAAACCAAAGGGACACGGGGCCCGGTCTGAACGGGACCGATGGGCGCCAGGACGCAGTGGCTGGGACGTGGCTCAGTGGTCCAGCATCGACTTAGGAACCAGGAGGTCATGGTTCGATTCCCAGTCAGGCCACATGCCAAGGTTTTGGGTCCAGCCCCCGGGCAGGGCATCTTCAGGAGGCAGCCGGTCGATGTTTCTCTCTGTCTTTCTCTCTGTCTCCCTTCCTCTAAAATCAATGAGATTTTAAAAAATCCTCAGTTGGCCCAAACCGGTTTGGCTCAGTGGATAGAGCGTCGGTCTTCGGACTGAAAGGTCCCGGGTTCGATTCCGGTCAAGGGCATGTACGTTGGCTGCGGGCACATCCCCAGTAGGGGATGTGCAGGAGGCGGCTGGTCGATGTTTCTCTCTCATTGACGTTCCTGGCTCTCTATCTCTCTCCCTTCCTCTCTGTAAAAAATCAATTAAAAAAAAATTTTTTTTTAAATCCTCAGTTGAAGATTAAAAAAAAAAATTCTGGGGAACTCATCATCCCTTTTATATTATAACCTTAGCTGCTTCTCCCACAGAAATATCGCCAAATTTAAAACACATTCCCCTTCTTCCTGTAACCCTCAAACATACAATTTTTCTCTGTTTGACCAGAAAGGAAATCATCCAGGTTGCTTTTTAAAATATTATATATTATATATATATATAATATTCATAATATATATTTATACTATATATATTATATATATTTGTATTATATTAATTATATATATTTATATTATTATATTATATATATTATATATAATATTTTGAATATAGAATATTATATATACTTATACAATATTTTAAATATAAAATATTATTATTTTTTAATTGATTTCAGAGAGGAAAAAAGAGGGGGAGATAGAAACATCACTGATGAGAGAGAATCATTGATTGGCTGCCTCCTGCACGCTGAGGTTGGAGGCCGCAATCAGGCATGAACCCTCGACTGGGAATCGAACCCAGGACCCTTCAGTCCACGGGCCGACAGTCTATCCACTGAGCCACACCAGCTAGGGCCAGATGGCATTCTACCCGCCTGGCCATTGCTTCTTTTCAAAATTCAAATGTCGAGGTTTCGTTAGGTCGGTGCTAATTAATTTTTAATACAGCGCAGCTCTAAATGCAGGACCACGGGCTGTGTCTTTGTTTTACAGGATGCTTCTCTTTTGTCCCCTGGAGATACAGTTGACATATAACACGTGCAACTCGAAGGCGTACAATGTGACGATTTAATACATGTAAATATTATGAGATGTTTACCACAAAAGGTCAGCTATCACATCCCTCATCCCATAATTGCCATTTGTTGTTGTTGTTAGGGTGAGAACCTTTGAGATCTCTCGCAGCAACTTACCACTGTGCAATACGATATGAAACCTATCCACCCTGCTGTTGAACTAAAAGGTTTTTTTAGTTTTAAATTTGTATTTTAAAATGAAATTCTATATCATGAACATAAATAAGGGGGGGAAACAAAACAGTTTCTCTTGCCACAGATGGATGGCAAACGAACAAATAAATGCGCTGCCATTCATTGAAGCCGAAGGCTTTTACCTGCTGAAGATACAGTCTGTTTCTGATTTCTCTTTGTCAAAAAGGGAGGTGAGCCCTGGCTGGTAGTGCAGTGGTTAGAGCGCCGGCCTGTACACCCAAGGGTCATGGGTTTAATTCTTGGTCGGGCATTTGGGTTGCAGAGTCCATCTCTGGACCTGGTCAGGGCCCATGTTTGGGAGGCAACTACACCGTGTGTCTCATCTCTCTCTCTCTCTCTCTCTCTCTCTCTCTCTCTCTCAATGGAAAAAATTTCCTCCAGTGAAGATTAATAAAAAAATGGAAAGAGGGAGGTGAGCCATCATTAGAAAAGTGTTAACGACCTATCAGCGCCCACGGAGCCAGCCTCCTTGCTGGAATCCCAAGGCTGGGGGAAGACAAGAGGAAAGAGGCATAATTTCTCACCAGGGGAGGCAAGCTCATTTGTGGGGAGCGGCTACAGTGTTTGGACAGGTTCAAGCCTCGGACTGACGAGAGGGCACAGTCCTCTCATGGCCACGTGCAAGTCCCAGCCTGGAGGGCAGAGCCTCCCAGCACAATGATAGCCAACAGCTGGGGTTGTGAGCGTGAGCCTATGGTCCCCACGTGCCTGAGCGATAGAGGCTGCAAGTAAACAAAGCCTGATCAGGTGCATGTAGTCGAGTAGGATCAAACCCAGGAGAACGTTGTAAACATTTGACCACGCCCTTACTGTGCCTCGTGGCATCTGGCTATAAAATAAAGACACGGGCCAAAACCGGTTTGGCTCAGTGGTAGAGCGGTCAGTCTGCAGACTGAGGGGTCCCAGGTTCGATTCCGGTCAAGGGCATGTACGTTGGTTGCGGGAGCATCCCCGGTGGGGGATGTGCAGGAGGCAGCTGGTCGATGTTTCTCTCTCATCGATGTTTCTGGCTCTCTGTCCCTCTCCCTTCCTCTCTGTAAAAAATCAATAAAATATATTTAAAAAAATAATAGAATAAAGACACGGCTTGTAGTCCGTGGGGCTGTCGCTAGCTCTCCATCAGAGAGGACAGCGTCCCACCCGGACCCAGCTTTCATTCTCTTGTCTGTCTTTTCTCAATCCTTCACCGCCCCCTCTCAGGCTCACCGAACCTGGCTGAACTGATGTGGCACATAAGGCCCACCAACCCCAACCCCCTGCCGGGGGGCTGAGTATGCCATGGCCGTGCGGCTCGCCACACTCATGTAAAGCCCCATCCCTTGACCTACGGAGGTGTGTCCTGTCCCTTCGGAAACGCTGTCCAATACGGTGACCACGGCCACCTGTGGCTGCGTGCGTGCGTTGAACTCCATTCAAATTGAGTAACAGGAGAGATCCCGTTAAGTCTCTCGGGCCACATCGCACTCACAGCGGGCGGCGGAACAGTACGTGGGGGAACACGGGGGGGACAGGTCCACTATCACAGGAAGTTCGAGGGAGCGATGCTGCTCCCAAGTGTTCCTTCCCATTTGGGGTTGGGGGCGGGGGGCGCTCCATGACACAGCATGCTTCAAAACGCCTTTCTCCAAGTGCCGATGAGAGGGGTCAGGTCGGCCGCCCCTGGAGGCCCCAGGGAGACAGATGGGCCGAGGCCGCCACGAGGCAGATGGGGCTTCACCTCCGGCCTCCTCCCACTCCCAGCAGCCCCTCCCGCCTCCGGCCTCGGAGGAAAGCCCCTCTGGCAGCCGAATCCCTGAGGTCAGGGCCGCTCACATCTCTCCGGGGCCTCGTCCCCCTCCCACCAACAGCCTCCAGAAAAGCAGGCCCAGCCCCGCTGCTCCTACTGACGCCTTAGAGACAGATTGGGACACCCCGGTGGGCCCTGGCGGCTGTGGCTCGAGCGTCCGCCCGCGCCCCAATAGGTCTCAAGTTCAATTCCTGGTCAAGGGCCCGTACCTGGGTTGCAGGTGAATCCCAGGCCCCCGTCGGGGCACTTGCAGGAGGCAACCAATTGCTCTCTCACATCAGTGTTTCTCTCTGCCCCTCTCCCGTCCACTCTCACTAAAAATCAATGGAAAGAATATCCTTGAGTGAGGATTAACAGGGGGGAAAAAATAAAATGTCTGTGGGAAAGGGGAAAAGGCTTGGAAATTAAGATTTTGTCCAAAGTGCTCACTGAGTCTCCTTGATCATCCAAATCTGTTTTTCCAGCTGACTTAGGCCTTCACTGCCACCTAGTCAGTCCCATCCGTCATTGTTAACATTTTCCCCTCCTTAAGAGAAATGCATGCTAGACTTGGAAGCATCGCTGCTCGTTACCTCGGTTCAAGTCCTACCTCAGCCACTTGGAAGCTGTGCAACCTTGGCCAAGTCACTCAACCTCTCTGAGCCTCAGCTGTTCTGCTTGTGACATGGAAATTCATAGTAACATAGGGTTAGAGGAGACATCCTATGTCAAATGCCTGGTACATGGTTAATGGTAAAAAGAAAATATTGGTTCTTGTTGTATTTTTTAATAGATTAAGCAAGGTACTTGTGGGTACCCTTTGCAGAAGATCAATAGGTACAAAAACAATATAGTGGTGGGAATAATAACTTCTCAATTTATTATCCAAAGGGGAAGCTATTCTTGGGCACCCATTTCCCAGACCCCGAAAATCTCTGATCCCCCCTGCACCACCACCACCATCACCACCACCATTTTATGATCCATGGGGTACACATCAGTCATGTTCATCAGTATCCAGGGCTTCCCTCCCAAGTTCAGGGGGCTTACAAGTTCTCTCTCCGTTGAAATGAAGTGTGGCCATGTGACTGTGTTTGGCCAATTAAATAGGAGCACTGCTTCCTGGCCAAAGTATTTAATTGCTGGTGCTTACTCCCCTCTGTTCCTTTCCTGCCTCATGGATGGTAGAAACGTACGCTGAGGCGGCAGTGTCCTAGAATGGTGACTGCTCCCTCTCGCTGGGTCCCTGAGCAACTTCAGTGAGCAGCTGTGCACCTGCTGACCTGTCCTGGACAAGGGGGAGGAGTGAGAAACAAACCTTCCTTGTTTTAAGCCAGGAGATTGTTGGGACTATTTGTCGCAGCGGCTGGACCTAGCCCATGCTGACTGATACAAGCGGTTAGCCCTTTCCCAACGGCTGCCTATTAGAAGCAGAATGGAGGCTTGCTCCTAGCTGGACCCTGTACCTTGCACACCATGCTGAAGGAAGGATCAGCGCTAGGCCCACCGAGGCCACTAACCCTCCCGTGCCCCCAGAACTTCAACCCACCCCCCGACTGTCACCCAGCACTTTGTCCAAACATGGGCCCAGGTGGGAAACGAAGGCTCAGATCACATCAGCCAAGCATTACAGATAGAATTCCAGCCTTTGACCACGCCTCCCCTCCTCGCCTGCACCCAGCGCCTGCCAGACATTACCAGGTCTGGCAGGAATCCAGACTTGTATTAGGGGTGACACTTCGAAAAACCAACATCAACAAACAAGAAACCGCCGAGAACTCATCCCACGCCGCCTTCCCAAGTAAGAGGAGCATGTTGCTCGAGCTGCTAATTATGCAAACACTCTCCTCCAGGTCTTTGAAATCCAGCGCGCGCTGATGTTCGGGTTTTAAGAAAACGAAGAAAATAATTACAAGACTCTAAATGATCTGCTGAATGAAATTGTCCTTCGGTAGACTGTTGGGTTTATTTATTTATTTTTATTTAATGTATTTTGTCGGCTTCAAGTGTTATTTGGGGGCTACAACCACATTCTGTGCTAATTGTGTAATGTGCATGACATTTGTTATTTCCCTTATTGGGGGGTGGGGGTGGGGAGTAGAGCAGCCATGACCACAGAGCTGATGGGAAAATGCCCTGGTCTCGGGAGGGGATGTCTCAGGAAGCTAGCTCGAGGGGGACATGAGGTGCTGGTGTCTGGCTCCCCAGAACAGGAAGTCTGAGGGGCTGGGGTGAGGCCTGGACCCCTGCCCTTGAAGCATAGCTGCAGGGTGACCCACCCAAGGCCGCCTCACCCTCTGATCTCTGTGTGTGTTTTCATAAGGAATACTTCTGTGCGCTTTCCTTTTCAAACAAACACATAACGGGATTAATAAAAATAAACCTTCGCCATGTGGCATTTGTGATAATGCCACTTTCCCCCACCCCCACGCCCCCACCCCCACCCTCCCCGGGGACCCACTTCGGTGCAGCCATGAGAGCAGTGCGCTGGGCACAGTCCTGGTGTTGGGGCGAGACCTGCGGGAGGTGTTCCAGCCACTTCAGAAGGAACTGTCTCTACGGGGAGGAGCGTTTTAGGTGCCGCGTGCAGGGGGTCATGGGTAATGACATAGACCTTGGGGACTTCCTGTGTGCTGCCTGCCAGCCAGCCACCCTGAGCACTTTGCATCTCTCCGGTCCCCGTGACCGTGCCGTGAGGCGGGAATGGCCCCATGACAGACCTGTACATGGAGGCGCCGGGGTCGTGACCTGCTCCGGGTCACCCTCAGCCAGGAAGGGGCAGAACCCCGGAGTGAAAGGTGGGCCCGGGGCCTCCACGGCCCGCCTCCCCGTCTCCCTGCGATCGATCGTGACTTCCCCGTGGGTTTCAGCTCCGCACCTGGAAACGCAAGGCCTGGCTTTAGAATCCCACAGGGAGGAGACACACCTGTGCTGACAGGGGGGTGTTTCGTGTTCAGACCTGCTACTTGGTCCCTCCATCCCTGTGAATCGGCGAGGACTGCTCGTCTGAAGGGCGTTTGCATTGCTCCCCCCGCCCCCGTGCCTCCATGAGATGAACGCGGAAGCCTTCCTGTTCTCACCCTCAGATCCCCTCTCCATGCCGCTCTCGTTCCTTATCGTTTCGTTTCAAGATCCTGAGTGTACCCTGTTTCCTTCACACGCCCTGGACCTAGCCCATCCTGCCTGATACAGGGCAGTTAGCCCTTTCCCAGCGGCTGCCTATTAGAAGCAGGTTTGCTCCTAAAATGACCCTGTACCTTGCACACCATGCTGAAGGAAGGATCAGCTCTAGGCCCACCGAGGCCACTAACCCTCCCGTGCCCCCAGAACTTCAACCCACCCCCAGACGGTCACCCAGCACTTCGCCCAAACATGGGCCCAGCTGGGAAACATTGGCCCGAGGCGACTGCGTCCTCAGTGTTTGTTCCTCCTGCCACAGGGAGCTCTGCCAATCCGCTTCCGGAGACCCGGAGCCTCGGGCGGGTGGCCCAGGGGCCTAACACCCCCAGAAAATCCCAAATCCACCCCTGGCCGAGGCCCCAGGGCGGAAGAGGCTTTTGGGTCCTCCGTCCCGCTCGGCGGAGGAGACTTTGATCGGCGGCGCCGGAGGTGGGCGCGCGGAAGGAGTTCTTAAATCAGAGCCTCGGTGCCAGCGCGTATGCACACATCGCCGCCCGCGGATGCCAGGGCGCCCGATACATCATCATCCATAATCGTAACGCGGCGTCATCCATCACCGGCCCGTAATAAATAGCACATCATCTGCCCATGATATTTCATCACGCGGCCCCGTGACACCGGCTCACAGCACCATCTATTATGCGATCGGCACCCGCGTTTCCTCCCGGAAGGGGTGTCCTCGGGATCGCCGTTGGAAAGATACGGACGTGCGTCCGGCATCTACTCCGGCCGGGGGAGGTCTCCGCAGGTGCGGGTGGCGGGTTTGAACGGAGGTGGAAGGACCCCCCACACGGCCTGCGGCTCCTCATCCGGGGCGCGTGGTCCTCCAGGTGCCTCTGTGAGCTCCAACCCCGCGGACGGAAATCCGGCTGAACCGTGTGCGTGCACGCGTTAGCCGGGGTGGACTTCTGCACCTGTGATCACAAGGTTCTCTGCTGCCTCTCGGTGGAGCGGGGACGGTCAGGCCCCCTCCTCTTCAATCTGGGGGGGCCATGACTCTGGCCACCACCCGAGGAGGGCGGAGCGAGGTCGTGTGGCTTCCCAGGCTGGCCATGAGAAGCCAAGCAGTGGGCCAGCACGTAAGAAGTCTGACTGAGCCGAAACCGGTTTGGCTCAGTGGATAGAGCATCCATCTTCAGACTTTAAGGTTCCAGGTTTGATTCTGGTTGTGAGGTTGTACAGGAGGCAGCTGGTCGATGTTTCTCTCTCATCGATGTTTCTAGCTCTCTATTCATCTCCCTTCCTCTCTGTAAAAAATCAATGAAATAAAAAAACAAACAAACAAACAAACAAAAAACAATAACCATCTGACTCTGGGATTTCTCCCCCCCCCCCCCCCCCCCCCCCCCCCGGCGCTCTTGACGCGTGGGCCGGAGACTTTTTGTGTAGGGAATGCTGTCCTGGGCACCCCTAGCCTTGACCCCCGGGATTCCAGAAGCATCCCTCCTCCGGAGGCAAAAACGCCCCCAGACCCTGCTGAGTGTCCCCCAGGCGGAATCGCCCTGGGTTTTGAACCACTGCTTTCTCCTCAAAGTCAAGGACAAGACTGACACAGCCCCTCCCTGGCACAGCCCCTCCAGCCCCTCCACCCCCCCAGCCCCCGGCCTGGACGATGGGATGGGTCCCGGGAAAGGCCTTGTCCTTGTTGGGGCGGCATGTGCCCCCGGGTGAACTCGGCGAGCGCGGGTGTGTGTGAGTGAGGCCGCCGCGCGCTGTGCTCGTAATTCTTTTATCTTCCGCTCACACCCTGGGCATTATGAACATTCGTCAGAATAATTGACGCGGGCGAAATTAGCACTTCCTGCTATGTCGGGCAGATAAACTTCGCTGCATATTGATTCCACACAAAGAAAATGACATGTGCTTGGGCCTAACCCTTTATCTGCCCGGGCCAGGGACACGCACGCAGGGGGAGGACCGGCCGGCCATGGTGCGCACGGGGCCGTAGCATCGCCGTTATCTCTCCTCCCGCAAGGGGACCGGGGGAGATAAGAAGCCGGAGGGAGGGCCCGCACCGCCCTGGGCACCGGGGCCCACAGGAGGCGTGGGCCCGGCCACTCCTCTGGGAACCGGGGGACTCAGCTGATGAATCCAGAAGAGGGAGGTGGAGGAGAAGGGAAAACGCAGGTGGTGCTGGGAGGAGCGAGGAGTGTGGGGTCAGGCAGTCTCGGGTTCGAGCCCCTCCCAGTCACTGAAAGAGGGCGACCAGCCGTCCCGGTGTGGTCCCCTGGGGTGTGGGAATTTCAGGACGGTCTCAGGCGAGTCAGGGCCCTGCCAGACTGTGGACACCAGGTCCCCAGTTTCCTTGTCTGGAGAACCGAGAAAGGCATGGGGGGGGGGAGGCAGAAGCCCCCCGGGTCTGTGCCGTGTGGAGCCCCCCATCATCACAGGCACAATATGCACGAAAGCCCCCTCTTCCCAGAAGCCACTTGGCCACCCAGCTGGCAGAGGCCGCGGGGCCATGACGGTGCACAGGGCCTCCTGCCTGCCCCCCAGCAGCCTCGCCGGAGGCCAGGCCTGCCCTGGGTCTCCCCACACCCGCTCGAGGCCTGGGCTGGGAGGAAACTGAGCACGGTGAGCAGTCATGTCTGTGGCGATCACAGGGCCAGAGCGGGGCTTGGACCACCAGGCACGCCCAACTCTGCAGCCGGAAGACCACCCTGGTCTGCCTCCCGTTAGAGGCCACAGAGGGGCAGCTGTCGTGACCTGGAGAGACCGACTGTCCTCCTCTCGCACATCCGGGGGCGGGGGGATGCGGGCTTGTGAGAATCCGTTACCCCTCTGAGTGCCCCTTTCCTTCCTTACCTGCGAAGTGAAGACAATTCACAGTCAGAGGGGAGGTGCCCCGCACAGTGTTGAGGACACAAGGAACACAGCAAAGACAGAGATGCCCCAGGCGGGGCCCCCACAGGGGTAGGGGCGCCCGGCACCCCTCTGCAAAGCCGAAGACTGCATCTGACCCTCGCGGGCCCCGCCGGCCTGGCGGCGGCTGGGTCCTGCCATCTGGAGCCCACTGCCCCTCAGTCAGGTCCGAGTCGCTCAGGCTTGGCCCCGGGCATGGACGGCCCCACCCCCCGGCCCTTCCCCTGCTCAGTGCCTGGGCCTCGCGTCCCCACGGGGAGCCGTGGGGCTTCGGCTAATTGCAAATCATCTCTCAGGGCCCCCCACTGCTCGGCTAAATTCACTGGAACTAATGTGTCCCGAAACAAATTTCACAGAAGAGCCAGGGCAATTACAGGGTGTCTGGGCCCCCTCCCCGCCTCCCCCGCCCCCCGAGGCTCCGGCTGGCTCCGGGCGGGCGCAGAGGACGGGATGGCGTGGGGCCGGAGACACGGACGGACGCAGGGTGTCACCTCAGGGGCCAGACGCCTACTCCATCCAACCTCCTCCGTGTGCCTCCGCTCCTAAGTCTCCCACCACCATCGCCCCAGCATCACGGGCTTCCTCTCCCTCTCCCCTCTCCCCTTCCCGGCATCGCCGTTATCTTCATCCCTGAGCTTAGGACCCAGGTGAAGGAAGCATGTGCGCTGGCTCCACAGTCAGTCAGGCTTGGGTTCAAATCCCGGCCTCAGCACTCAGGAGCTGTGTGTCTTTGGGAAAATCACTTAACCCCTCAGACTCTCGGTTTCCCAGTCCTTGAAATGATGGGCCCCGTGCTTGGCTGGTACTGGCTTTCGTGACTGTTAGACACAGTGACACAGGTGGGATGTCTGAGGTGGGCCAGCGCATAGTAGGCCCTCAGCACGTGCCGGTCTCCTCCGGTCATTTCAGGGTGACCAGGTGGACGTCCTCCGAGAACCTCAGGATGCATTCGAGACGAGAGGAGTCGGAAGGCAAAGACCCAGGCTCACCTGCAGACAAGGCAACGCGCGTCCCCCGCCTCCAGCACACCCCATCTCCCTTCCCCGTCTGGTCCCAGCCTCATTCTCCCAGATCTTCCCCATCGGAACAGCCCTCCTCCCTCCGCTGCCCTCCCGCATTCCCCGTGAGCCCCTCCGAGAGGCTTTTTGATCTTCATTCAGCATCTGGACCTCCTCCGTTGACTGAAGTCGCCCCTAGAGGATGGTGAGGCCAAGATGGCTTGTGTGACTGACTGTGGGGGCAGCTGCGGGGGAAGGTTTTCCATCATGGACTCGTGGCTCGCCGCCCGGACCCTGCAGAGGGGACATGACTTAGTGAGGGGCACCACCCAGAGATAGTAATAGTTTCCTGTCAGAGTCGCCAGCCGGGCCTCAGGAAGGTTTCCTGGGGCTGCAGCGGCGGGGGCGGCGGCGGGGGAGAGGGCTGGGGGTGACCTGGAAGCCTAGTCCTCGGCCTCGGGTGCATGACAGCGAGCCGGCCTGTAGGCGGGTGGTCAGTGAGACTGTCCTTTGTGGCCAGATTCACGGCATCTTTTATTTTCCCCAAATGAGAAAAACACCCGCTCGCTTATGACTTAAGACGCACCTAGGAGAAGGGTTGAAACCCCAAGATCCAATGATTGATTTCGCAAATGCTCACTGAGCCTCTGCTAGCCACCAGGCCAGGGGGAAGGTGCCGAGGGGCCCGCTAACCAAGACAGATCCCACCCCTGTTCTTGGCTCACAGTCTGGTGGGAGAGACGGATACAAAACAAGCAAACACACAAAATCAGAGAGAACTAAGTACAGTGGAGATAATAAAGCTAAGACACACAGGGCACGGTGAGTACGAGAGGTCTATTTAGGTTAAGGGTTCATGACGTGGTGACATTTCAACCAGGAACTAATGACAAGAAAGAGCCAGGGGGGGGGTCTGGGGTAAAGCGTTCTGGTAAGGGCCAGCACGTGCAAAGGCCCTGGGGCAGACATGAGCGGGAACGGCCAGAACGGAGCGAGCAAGGCCGGGACAGAGAGGAGAGGAGCTGGGCCAGGTCTTGCGGAGACTGAGGGCGAGGGGCAGCCGTCGCTGGGTTTGATGGAGGAGAAGTGAATCCCGGTTTTGGGAAGCCCCTGTGACTGGAATGGGGGGTGGAGTCCCGGAGCACAAAAGAGGAAGCAGAGGACCCCATGGGGAAACTGTGGGCCAGGGAGCAATGAAGGAGCCCGGGCTTGGGGTGGAGGTGGCCACTGCCACAGGGGGTCCCGTCCAATCACATAGGAGGGGGGGGACATGACTCAGAGAGGGGCACCACCTGCCCCAGGCGCCCAGCCAGCCGGGGGGTGGAGGGTACAGAGTCAGAACTGCAGGCTCAGGCCAGGCCCTGCCTCATTTCCCCACCATCAGCTGCTCGCTGGGGAAATAGGCTCACGGCTTCGCTAGCAGAGGGCTCGCCGCTTAAAGGGCCCCTGTAGTGCGTCCTTTTGTGATGAGCGTCATCACCCCTCGTTTATCTGCCTCGTACGTTCGGTAGCACTGCTCCGTGAAGCTCGGTGAGCACGTCCGTGTTCCCCTCCAGAGATACGACACGGTCTGTAAAACCCCGCTGGCTGTGTGGGTATGTGTGTATGTCTGTGTGTGTGTTTCTGTGTGTGTCTGTGTGTCTGTGTGTGTGTCTGTGTGTGTGTGGGGGGGGGGTGTCTGTGTGTCTGTGTGTCTGTGTGTGTTTCTGTGTGTGTGGGGGGGTGTCTGTGTGTGTGTGTGTGTGTGTGTGTGTGTGTTTGTATGTGTGTGTGCACCTGGGTCCCGAGGGCACAGGGGAGTCACAGCCCAGTGATGGGGCGGCAGTGCCCTCACACGGGCCCAGTGACGCGCCAAGCTCGCTCCCTCGTGTCTCTTCCGTCCGCACAGCACAGGACGGAGTGGCTTGTTTTGTCTCCGGTTGACAGATGGGGAAATGGGCTCAGAGACGGGAAGCGACTGGCCCATGTCACACAGCCTGCAAACGCCAGGGTGAAATCCAAGGGCTCTTCTAGGGAAGGAGGGAGGGAAGGAAGGAGGGAGGGAGGGAGGGAGGGAGGGAGGGAGGGAGGGAGGGAGGGAGGGAGGAGAGAAAAGGAAAGGAGGATTATTTCGAGATGAAACTCATCTCCTTGTGGGGCAGCTTCCGCCAGGGCAGCCTGCAAGCCGCGCTGCCTCTGGGATTTCTGCGCTCAAAGCCTCGTTCTGCCTTGAACCGGCTGTCCCTGTGTCCCAGCCTCCCTCCACTGAGTCTCCTATTCCCTCTCCCCCAGCATCCCCGCCAGGGAGGGAGGGTGGGGCGACCCCTGAGACACACACACACACACACACACAGACACATACACACACATACAAACATACACACAGACATACACACATACACAGAGAGACACACAGACACACAGACACACACACACACACACATACACACAGACACACACAGACATACACACATACACAGAGACACACAGACACCCACACACACACATACACACATACACACAGAAACACACAGACACCCCACACACACACATACACACACAGAGGCACACACACAGACACACATACACGCACAGACACATACACACACAGAGAGAGACACACACAGACATACACACACAGACACAGAGACACGCACATACACACATACACACAGAGACATACACACAGACATACACAGAGAGAAACACATACACACAGACAGACACACATACACACACAGGCATACACACAGACACACACAGACATACACAGAGACACACACAGACAGACACACACACAGACACACACACGAGGACGTTGTCTCCTGCAGCCCCCCCTGCCCTTGGCTAAATCAATGCAGTGTCAGCCCCGATAATTCCAAAGCCATAAAGATGATATAAAGGGGGGCGGGGGTCGGTGCCGGGGAGGGCGGCGGTGGAGGAGGAGATTACAGAGAAGAGGATGAGCTGCCGGGCTTTGCTCCTTATCTGGTCCGCCACAGGCCTGGCTGCCCCCCTCCCCCGCCTCCCGGGCCCCCAGCTCCATGCAGCGGGAGGCCCCGAGAAGGCCCTTCCCGCAGGAGGGTAGGCCTGTCTGGGAGCCGGGGGAGGTGAGGTGGGTCCTGCAGAGCTGTCCCGAGGAGGGGGGCCTGGGAAATGGGGGGGGGGGGGGGCCTGCCTGCCGGGAAGACCCTGAGCCCTTGGCCCAGCTGCAGATGGAAGTGTCCCGGATGCAGAGGTCACGCTCGGACAACTTGGTTGAGTTTATGACTACTGACCCGGGCCAGGAGGGCAGAGCGGGGCTCTCCTCCGGAGAGGACCTCTCTGAGCCTCAGCTTCCCCATCTGCGCAATGGGCTGGGCCCTCCTCCCCCTCCCCTTCAGCAGAACTCTTCGTGGGAGTGGGGGGAGGGCAGCCCACGTGCAGGGGCCGAGTCCCCACTGAGGGCTTCGCTCTTTTTCCTGGAGGGACAGACAGACACAGAGGCAGAGAATGAAAGAGGCAAAGGGAAAGAGAAGCTGGCAGAGACAGAGAGAGGCAGAGAGAGAGGCAGAGAGAGGGGAAAATAAGTGAGAGACCCAGAGACAGACAAATACCCAGGGAGAAATGAAGAGAGAGTGCGGGGCATGGGGAAACCCAGACACCTAAATAGACAGAGGGACACAGAGACAGACAGACAGACAGATGTGAGGCGGGGTCACAGACGGAGGGAGAAGAGCGCAGGTCTAACCAGGGTGGAGGGGCCCCTTCCCTCCTCCACCCTCCCTTCCCCAAGCCCCCTTTCCTCCCTGCCTCTGCCGCCACCCACGCCCGGGACCCCGCCCCGCCCAGCCCAGCCCCTGCAGCAGGAGCGCACCCTCTCCGGACTGCTCCCCCCACCTGGCCCCCTCCCGCCCCCTCCGTTTCCGTCCCCCACCCCCAACCTTGCAGGGTTCTGGCGCCTTTATGGCCGCTCCTCCCCCCGCCAGCCCCCCGAAGTGCGCGGCGGCAAAGGCGGTGCCGGGTTAATTCGCGCGGAGACAGGACGCGGGCGCCCGGGGACAATGCCCGCGGGCGCCTCGGAGCGGGCCATTGTGCGCGTGTGAACCGGGAATCTGCTCCCGCCGCCCGGTGCGGGGAGGAGGGGGCGGGCTGGGGAGGGGAGGGGAGAGGAGGGGCGGGAAGAGTGCGGGGCTGGGTGGGGCCGGGCCGAGGGCCCAGGGCCAGCCCTTTTGTATCTGGTTTGGGTTCAGCCGCTGCTGCCCGCCCGTCCTCTCTGCAGCCTTGAACTCTGAGCTCAGAGAGCGGAGGCCGGGAGGAGGTCAAGGTTCTCTCGCCCTGCCTGCCCCCCTGACATGCTGTGTGACCCGGAGCGAGCCCTGCCCCTCTCTGAGCCTCTCCTCCCCGCCCGGAACTCACAGCGGGGGCTGCACAGCCTGGCCCGGGGCTGGGAGCTGGACCTCGCTCGGGGCTGGAAGGGGTCTCCGGGGAGGCAGAGGGCAGACCTCAGGTTCCCGCCGGCCGGCTGGGCGACCTTGGGGAGTCGCCTACCCTCTCTGTGCCTCCAACTCCTGTTGAGTAGCACCGGGGGAGGTGCATGAGGTGGTGCGTGCCAGGGTCTTATGGGTTGTGCTTGCCCTCTGCATACAGCGCAATAGTAACACCAACATTGCCGAGTTCTCGCCATGCTGGGAACTAATGGGATGATACCCTGTTTCCCCGAAAATAAGACAGTGTCTTATATTAATTTTTTCTCCCAAAGTTGCGCTAGGTCTTATTTTCAGGGGATGTCTTATCTTTCCATGTGCTAGGTCTTATTTTCGGGGAAACACGGGTACGTATTTTAGGGTAAATACTATATATATATATATATATATATATATATATATATAGAGAGAGAGAGAGAGAGAGAGAGAGAGAGAGAGAGACTAAACTCTATTATTTGCCAGCTTTGTCACTTACTCTCCTAATGCCTCTGTTTGCTCATCTGTAAAATGGGAACAATGGTTCCTACCCCAGGGCAGCGTGGATTCCCTGGCTTCTCTTTTCGGGTATATTTATATATTTTCCTATGCGCATCTCTTTCTTTCAGCATTTAAAAGAACCACACGCTCATTCTGAGAGCTTCACCAGGTGTGGCCACCCAGTAAGTTGCACACACAGTCGGGCACCTGGCAGGCAATTGCTGTTAGGTCCGTGCTGAAAGGAGCCAGGCCAAGAGACGTTGTGGGAGTTCAAGAAATTTCATTCCGCCCTGACTGGTTTGGCTCAGTAGATGGAGCATCAGCCTGCATACTCAAAGGTCCCAGGTTCGATTCCGGTCAAGGGCATGTACCTTGGTTGTGGACACATCCCCATTTGGGGGGGTGGGTGCAAGAGGCAGTTGATCGATGTTTCTCTCTCATCGATGCTTTGAACTCTCTATCCCTCTCCCTTCCTCTCGGTAAAAAAATCAATAAACTATATTTTTAAAAAAGAAAGAAAGAAATTCCATTCCATTCTCTCACAGCGGGCTGAGACCAGCGTGTCGGTGCCAGCGGGGCAGAGCAGGGGCAGCAGGATATTTATGTCTCTTCTTTTTCTCAAAAAATATGTTTTTATTGATTTCACAGAGAAAGGGAGAGGAAGGGATAGAAACATCAATGATGAGAGAGAATCACTGGTTGGCTACCCCCTGGAGCAGGCCTAGAAGTCGCTCTTCAGCTGTCACAGCGTTCAGCATCGGGGTTCCCAAGGTGCATGCGCCGGGCCCCGCCAATCTCGGGGCTCCCTGAACAGTGCTCTCCACTCCGGGCATAGGACGGGTGGGGTGCTGAGAGTCACAGAGGGCGGGGAGGCAGGGAGCAGCCGCGGCCAGCAGGGGCCTGTGGCCCGCGTGCCTGGGCGAGCACAGATGGAGCTGCTCTGGGCTGGGGGCAAGGGGCAGATGCAGCCACCCCTGGAGCCTCAGCTGCCTCGTTATCTCTTCATTGTCTCCCTGTCACCCCAGCCCACCCTCCTCCTCCCGCCTCGGCTGCCCTTCTGTCATCTCCCCGTGGCCCCCTCACCCGGCAGCCCAGGCCCGGGACTCTGGCCGGAGCTCCAGGGAGGGTCCCCGCAGGTTTGCCTGCTCTGGGGGCCGTGGCGTGGGCAGGAGGCGCGGGGCGCTCGGCTGGAGAGGCCGGATGGGGGCTGTGAGACAGTCTATAAATCACGCCCCACTGCGCCCCTGTTTAACACACACTTCTCCACCGAGTTGTCAGTGAAACCGTTAATTAATTAGCTAATCCCGCAATGAAGTGGATTCTAAATGGGTCTCCCCTCCCAGCCGCCCATTTAGATAATTGCTGCTGAGGGATCTTGTGGGAGAGACGTTTTCTCCAACGGGGATGGGCCTGGACTGCTGAGGGAGATGAATCAAAAGAAAGGGGGTCCGTGTGCTGTTCCCCCAAGCTCCTGTTGGGGGGGGGGGCGCATTCTCAGCCCCAGCAAAAGCTGGGAAGGGGCTTGTCTGGGGATGGGACAAAGGATGGGCAGGGGACCTGAGCGTTAGTGTTTTCGGTTTGTTTTTCATCTTTGTGATGCTTTGTGACTACAGCCCTCTTCCTGGGGCAGGCAGGATAAATGATGGTGATGGTGATGATGGTGATGGTGATGGTGATGGTGATGATGGTTCTGATGATGGTGATGGTGCTGATGATGGTGATGATGATGGTGATGGTGCTGATGATGATGGTGCTGATGATGGTGCTGATGGTGGTGATGATGGTGATGGTGGTGATGATGGTGCTGATGGTGGTGGTGATGGTGCTGATGATGGTGCTGATGATGGTGGTGATGGTGGGTCAGGCACCTGGCTACATGTTTAACATGAATGATCTCATTCAGCCCCCAGCCTACAATGGAAACAGGTGGCTTTGCCTGCCCCATATCCCTCCCCACCTGGACCTGTGTCCGTGTGCTTTCACCTGCAGCTCCCGGGGAGGGACCCCGAGCGAATCCACTCCTCAGGGTGTGTTTTCCACCATGAGCCCCATCCCCCGCCGCACTCTCCTCTCTGGAAACGCGGGCCTGAGAGAAGGTCCGCCTGCAGCTGCCGGAAGCCCTCCTGCCACCAGGCGTGGGGCCGCCAGCGTCACCCTCCTGCCTCCGGTCTCCTGTGAGCCCTGGGGTCCGGCTGTGCTGGCAGTCCGCGCACACCGGGGTGTTTTTGTTGGTTACGGCATGACCATCGGTACGCCGATGCTGCTGGTCACCCATCAGTGCCCATCTTCTCTCTCTCCCTCATCCACAGAGGCCTGGCTCTGTCCGAGGCAGCAGTGACGCTCACGGAAATACTTCTAACTTCTCCCAGCTCTCGGCTGCCACAGGACCCGGTTCTAAGCAGTGAGATGAGTGGCCTTTAGCAAGGTCAGGCTCCGGGCAAAATTCCAAAACAGGAAAGAAAGGTGGGAGAGGCTGGGAGAATCGGTTCTCTGTCCACAGCAGGTGCAAGAGCCACCGCACAGAGGATGGGTCCTGGGTCCTGGGTCCTGCCCCCTCAGGGACGTGGCAGCCATTGGATGGCGGCCACCTGGTTTGGTTAGTCGGGGCCGCCCCACCCTCGGTGCCTTTAGGAGCAGCCCACGTCCCGGCACAAGGAGGATGGGGACGCTGGCCATCGGGAGCTGATGACCTGCAAGTTGCGGTCCAGGTGCCGCCCGGGTCACAGAACCTGGGATGGAGCCGAAACCAGTTTGGCTCAGTGGATAGAGCGTCGACTTGGGGACTGAAAGGTCCCGGGTTCGATTCCGGTCAAGGGCATGTACCTTGGTTGCGGGGATATCCCCGGTAGGGGGTGTGCAAGAGGCAGCTGATCGATGACTCTCTCTCATCGATGTTTCTCACTCTCTATCCATCTCTCTTCCTCTCTGTACAAAATCAATAAAATATATTAAAAAAAAAAAAAAAAAAAAAAAAAAAAAACCTGGGATGGAGCTGGCGGTCCCAGAAACACGGGCCGGAAAGGCGACTGGTTGGCCCAAGTTCATGTCTTAGAACCTCAGAGTGAGAGGGTAGCAGACTAGGAGCTCGAGAGAAAGGAAGTGCTATGTTATTTTAGAATTTTTGG
The DNA here is from genome assembly GCF_964339955.1 of Pipistrellus hanaki. Taxonomy (NCBI): domain Eukaryota; kingdom Metazoa; phylum Chordata; class Mammalia; order Chiroptera; family Vespertilionidae; genus Pipistrellus; species Pipistrellus hanaki. The sequence continues at coordinate 17,885,899 of NC_140521.1, read as the reverse complement.
AGTCTCTCTCAGACCTCAGAGGGAAGGCAGGGGAGGGCGAGGGTAAGGGGGAGAGATCAACCAAAGGACTTGTGTACGTGCATATAAGCCTAACCAGTGGCCATGGACAACAGGGGTGTGGGGGCATATGGGGGTGGTGAGGGGTTTGGGATGGGAATGGGGGGTTGAGGACAATTATTAATATGTGATACCATAATCAATCAATCAATAAATAAAACATGCAAAAAAAAAAAGAATTTTAGGAGTCTCCACAAAAGCACCTTAACATGGTGGAATTTTTAAATATGAGACCAAGAGGGTCTGAAATCCCAGCTTAGAACCACAGAATGGTAGGATTAGAGAAATCCTGTCTAATGGAACCCCTAAAGGCACACACCCCTTCCTTTACGGAAATCTAAGAACCACAAACTCTTAGGAAACGTATTGAGTAAAATCGCAGAATGACAAAATTCTAGAACATTAAGCGGATTAGCTGTAGGGTCCTTCTGCCCTTGATGTTCCAGATGAGGGGCAGAGCTACAAAGGGGACCCGACGTGGCAGGCGACGGGGGTGTCGGTTGTAGGGACTGTGACGGTTTTAAGGTGTATAATGTATCAAAACTTACCAACTTGTGCCCTTTACAGAAATGGGATGAACCGTGTGTCAGTACACACTCGCTTTAAAAACTGAGGGTGTAGCCGGTTTGGCTCAGTGGATAGTGCGTCGGCCTGCGGACCGAAAGGTCCTGGGTTCGATTCCGGTCAAGGGCATGTACCTTGGTTGCGGGCACATCCCCAGTAGGGGGTGTGCAAGAGGCAGCTGATCGATGACTCTCTCTCATCGATGTTTCTAACTCTCTATCCCTCTCCCTTCCTCTCTGTAAAAAAATCAATAAAATATATTTTTAAAAAATAAAATAATAAAAACCGAGTGTGTCTAAGGGGACCCATTGCAGGGACGGTGGCATTTACGGCCTGGCCTGCAGAGAACTGGCCCTGGCGGCCCCGGTGTGAGCCTGGGAGCCAGCCCCAGGCCCTCTTCCTTGGGAGAGCAGCCCCCCGCTCAGGGACCTCCGCGGTTAATGCCTCTCTCTGGGGAGTCCTGGGAACACAGGCCTCATTAGTGGAGGCCCGGCCTCGTGGAACCTCGTGTTTGTTAAAGATTAATGGGGTGTCTCCGTGCCGGATCCGGGGGTCTCCCAGCCTCGTTTCTTCCGAATCAGCCCCCCGCCACGGCTCCTCATCAGTCACGGGGGAGGCGGCCCACCCGGGAGCCGAAGGAAGCTGTTGGTGAGCGCTAACGGCCCCCTCTCAGCCTTCCCTCCGGCCTCGGAGTTCCCTCTGAAGGCCAGACAGGAAGACAAGACCAACTCAGAGTCAGGGGGTGACTCCACTGCCCACAGCAGGTGTTTCCCCCGCAGAGGCGTCACCTGAGGAGGAGGCTGCCACCCTCAGAGGAAGCGAAAGTGTCTGGGGCACGCCTCCCCATGGGACAGCAGGTCCTCCTCGGACCGATGGATCCCGAGTCCAGAAACAGCCACGGGCAGCAGCAGCCCACCCGCCTCCCTGCTCCCGGCATGCCTGCTCACACGGCCATTCCTTGGTTCACGTCTCTGAGCTCCGTGGAGGCTGGGACCCCGCCCGGCTTGGGGTCCCTCTGGGCTCCCAGCACGTGGCGCCGCCCGGCATACAGTCGGTTCTCAATAATTGCTCGCCAGATGAACGCACGGGCCTCCTCGCTGTGTGTTCCACATCTACCCGGTGACCGTGTCCTCCAGGTCTGTTGCTGGCTTCACTGGGTCTCACCTGGACATCTTCGACAGCCCCCTCCCCGAAAGACCCCCGCTTTCTGTTTTGCTTCCCCAACCCCAACACGGAGCAGCCAGGGAGCTTTTAAGACTAAAACCAGATTCTGTAAATCCACCAGCTCAGAGTGAACAAATGGCTTCCCCGGGCTCCCAGGAAACACACCCTCCGCTCCCTGCCACAGAGTCCCGCCACTTCCTCCTCACCATTCATTCCTCCACCCTGCCCGTCTCACCGCCTCTCCCTGCTCACTGGCTCCAGCCAATCCCAGCCCAGCTGCTCCTCACACACCCCCAGCCAGTGCCTGCCTCAGGGGGTCCGCACTGGCTATTCCCTCTGCCTGGAGCTCCCGCCCCACCGGGGTCCGCTCTGTCCCCCTCAGCGCCCTCACTCTCTGCCTTCTCTCCCTGGAACCTGGTTCCCCTCCATCGGAGACCAGGGTGAGGTGCCTAGGGGGCAAGATCTAGGGAGCTCGCTGAAACCGGTTTGGCTCAGCGGTAGAGCGTCCGTCTGCAGACTGAAAGGTCCCGGGTTCGATTCCGGTCAAGGGCATGTACATTGGTTGCAGGCACATCCCCAGTAAGAGGTGTGCAAGAGGCAGCTAGTCAATGTTTCTCTCTCATCGACGTTTCCAGCTCTCTATCTCTCTCCCTTCCTGTAAGAAAAATCAATAAAATATATTAAAAATAAATAAATAAAAATAAAAGATCTAGGGAGCAGCCAGAAAACCCAGTACCCACGAAAAGTAACATTTTGATGCAATATTTTGAAAAATCACTTTGAATATGAAAGTCCACGAATGGCCCACATGTCTGCCCACAGATGAATGGACACACAGCACGTGGCCCGTGCAAGCCACGGAGCACTGTGCAGCCATCAAAAGGGGCCAAGTGCTGACTCATGCCACAGCGTGGATGAGCCCAGAAAACAGTCTGCGAAGGGAGAGAAGCAAGACACCAAAGACACATAGGAAATGTACGCGAGTCCAGCAGAGGCCAGGCCAGAGGCAGAGGCAGAGGCAGGCTGTGGTTGCCGAGGGCGGAGGAGGGGACGGACAGCGCCATGGGCGTGGGCTCCTCTTTGGGTGGAAATGTCCTGGAATCATTGGTGACTGGTGGTGCTGGTCGCCCACAACTCTGAATGCCCAGAAAACCAGCGAACTCTTAGACACGGCGAGCTTTACATTCGATGAGTTTTCTGTTGGTTTTTAGAACCGATGACCAGTAAGATGCCAGCATTTTATTTTATTTTATTAAAATATATTTTATTGATTTTTTTACAGAGGAAGGAAGGGAGAGGGATAAAGAGCTAGAAACGTCGTCGATGAGAGAGAAACATCAACCAGCTGCCTCCTGCACACCCCCTACTGGGGATGTGCCCACAATCAATGTACATGCCCTTGACTGGAATCGAACCTGGGACCTTTCAGTCCGCAGACCGACGCTCTAGCCACTGAGCCAAACCAGTTTCAGCAGATGCCAGCCTTTCAAACAGGGACAGATGTGCAGCAGCGCCATGCTGGCCCCATGGAGTCGGAGGCAGAAGGAGGAACCTGCATGTGGACTTGTGTCTCCGCCTCCTGCCAGGGGCCTTTGGGGTCACCCTGGCTGGCAGCGCCCCCTCTAGCACCTGCTTTGTTTCCCCCTGTTTTCCAAAGGCCTCGTGGACTTGCCTGCCAGCTGCCTGACTCAGCCGGCTCCAGGAGCGGGGAGAAGCTCTGTTGACTGTGCTCGTCTTGGGCACCGCAGGGTCCCCAGCACCCAGCCCTGCCTGGCACACAGTGGGCACTCAACAAACACTTCTTGGGCCCTGGCTGGGAGCTCAGTGGGTTAAAGTGTGGTCCCAATATGCCAAGGTTAGGGGTTCAATCGCAGGTCAGGGCACATACAAGAATCAAGCAAGGAATGCCTAGATGAGTGGAATGACAAATCGATATTTCTCTCTCCCATCAATCAATCAATCAATATATTTTTTAAATACTTCTTGGATGGATGGATGGATGGATGGATGAATGAATGAACAAATGAATGAGAGCTGGGACAGGCTGGCTTCCTGGATCCTGGAGGATGGGTGGAACAGAGACCAGAGGAAAAAAACTGGTTAAAGCCCACCTCCCGCTCCTTACAGAATCCCAGCGCCAGAGGAATTCTGTCAGAGGTGGGACCCAAGGCGGGGGCACCCCTGCGAACCAGAGGAGCACTCCACCTCCCCACACCTCTTGGGGCGTGGCCCAGGGAGGGGGCTCCACAGGCCTGGTTGGGGGCAGAGGGGGGAGGCGGAGCTGGAGCAGGAGGCTGGGGAAGGGCAAGCTTTGCTCCCGGGCCCAGGCTCAGGCAGAGGGACGGGGACTCCGTGGTGTTTGCTGAGCAAACACTGCTGGGCGGGGAGAAGCTGGGACAGTGTTTAACACACATCTTGTGTTTGCTGGCAAATAGCCCCAGCCTGCCGCGCCAGCCCCCCACCCCCACCCCAGTGGGGTTGCTGGTGCAAAGTGAATGGGAGAGATGGGGGCAGGGGGTGGCAGGCTCCTGGTCAGGCTTCTGCGGTGGGTGGATGGGGGAGGGGGAGAGAGGAAGGAAAGGGCGCCATAAAGATTCACCCCGGGGCTGGGAAGACACCCCAATGTACAGGCCACTGCAGAGAGTCCGCTCTCTGATCTCTGCTTCGTCCAAACCCACCTGAGGCCACATAGCTTTGGGGGGAGGACACTTGGGGCCCTTCACAGCTGAGATCTGCCCACTTTCATGCTGTGTGATAAGGTGATGTATCTGAGCCTCATCCTACAAAGAATCAAGGCAATAATGTTTCCAGGGCATGGCCTACGGGTGCTAACCTCTCTGTGCCTCAGTTTCCCCATCTGTATTATGGGGACAGCCATAATGCCACCCTCGTATTTTCGTTTTTCCTTTTTATTTAAGAGGGTTGCAAACCTGTTGAAAATAATAAACCCATGAGCATGTGCACACTCTTTCTCTGTGTCCCCCACGCGCTGGTAATGGGAGCCACTGGCTTTATCTGTCTACCCACCTATGCCTGCTTTCTTCTTTGCTAGACTCTTTGCCTTCAGTAAGCGTTTTCTAAAAACAAGGACCACACCCCGGCCACCACAGAACTACCGGATTCAAGACATGCACCTCGTACGTTTTTGTGAGAAACGACGCAGTCAGAAAGAGTTCCCAGAAGTCAGTGCCCGCTTCCGGCACACGGACGGAGAGAGCCGGGGAGAGGCACGCAGCCCGTGTGGATGGAGGCGGGGGCTCCCTGGGTGGACGGCAGTGGCAGGGGCCCAAGGGTGCGACAGGAGGCCAGCAGAGGCATCTCCCCGCATTCGCCCGTGTGCCCCGACCCCCCCACCCCAGACAACATGGGTGAGCACCCTCCTAGGTGCTTCCTTACAGGCCTGTGGGGGTTTCCTGGCCTCCAGGCCCCTGAGTCAAGGAGCATTTGCATATTTCCTTGGACAGAGTCAGGCCAGGTGCTTTATGCAAATGAGCTCACACATCCTCACCAACACTGCTTTCCCAGGCTTCCTTGTTTGTGCAAACAGTAGCTCCATAACCAAGTTACGCATACTGAACTGCATCGGCTAATTCAGGAACATTCTAGGGACCCGAGGGAAGAAATGTTGTTAGGAAACAGGAGACGGAGAGAGGGGAGCCTGGTCCCTCTAGCGGGAAGCTCCCCGAAAAGCCTGGGCCGTAGGAAAGTGGGGGGACCCTGTGCAGCGGAAGCACGGCCTTGTCCCCAGGGGAGCCGAGCCAGGGCGTCTCTGCTCGGCCTGTCGAGGGAAGGATGCCCGTACCATCTCCTTCTCCCGAGTCCGGCACATAGTAGGCATTGAGGGTTTGCTGTTGAACGGATTGTAGGCGCATGATGAGGCCACAGGTTTGTGATTTTAAAGAACAAAGCTATGGTACATCTACACAATGGAATACTATGCTGCCATAAAAAAGAAGGAATTCTTACCATTTGCAGCAACCTGGATGGAATTGGAGAACATTATGCTGAGTGAAATAAGCCAGTCAATGAAAGAAAAATACCACAGGATCTCACTCATCTGTGGATAATAAAGAACATTATAATCGGATGAACAAAAAGATAGATACAGAGGCAGTAAAGCATCAAACAGACTGTCAAATGACAGCGGGAAGGTTAGGGAGAGGTGGGGGAGATAAGAGATCAACCGAAGGACTTGAATGCATGCATATAAGCATAACCAATGGGCCAAAACCGGTTTGGCTCAGTGGATAGAGCGTCGGCCTTCAGAATGAGAGGTCCCAGGTTCGATTCCGGTCAAGGGCATGTACCTTGGTTGCAGGCACATCCCCAGTGCGGGGTGTGCAAGAGGCAGCTGGTAGATGTTTCTCTCATCATCGATATTACTAGCTCTCTATCCCTCTCTCTTCCTCTCTGTAAAAAAATCAATAAAATATATTTTTATAAAAAGAATAACCAACAGATGCAAAACACTGGGGGTGAGGGTGGGAGTGGGAGGGGGAGGCAATGGTAAGATATGTACACGTATAATACCTTAATAAAAGAAAACAAATCCGGGTGAGGGGAAAAGGGAACTCACTCTCCTAATCTGGGCTCCCCGGAAGGCCGGTTTCCGGGGCCAGGCGAGGCGAGCTGCCTCTCGGCGTTCTCTGATCACAGTGACAGAGGTGCTGATGGCGGCCGGGAGCACCCACAGCTGCAGGGGAGGGGATGGGCTCTGAGGACCCTGAGCAGCCGGGCCTGCGGCCGCTCCTCCTGGCTCCCAAGAGCCATTGGTCCCTTTCCAGGAACGTCGGGGATGGGTGTCCAGCACGGCCTTCGTTAAATTATCCTTTACGTAGCCGAGGATGTAACCGGATTAAAATCCAAGGAAACACCCACTCGGAAGCCGCCAGTTCCTGATCGTAGGACTGCAGGTCGCTGCTTCTGTGGGCTTCTGGGTATTTCCCTGGTGGCATCTGGGTGGTGAAACTATTCCACAGAGTCTCTTCCCAGAGAGTGGGCAGTGTTTACGCCAAGCATGTCCGACTCCAAGGCTAACACGGGCCAAGTAAACACCTGTGGTCTATGGGCCGCGAGTTTGACATGCTCGGTCTACACCTTGGAGACTGGCCAACGGGACCAATCAGAGGTAGGCGCTATGGGGGTTGGAGAATCTGTCGATGGGTGTTCACCAGCACCCACTGCCAGAAACCCTTGCGGGAGCTGGAGCTGTGGTGCCTTCTGTCTGCACCCCTGGGAGCTCAGAGAGGTGAAGGTCCCTCTGTTGACTGAGGGGCCAGCGGAGGAGGACACACCCATCGGAGGGAGAAGCCTGGCTCCCTCCTCCCCACCCCACCCCCATCCTCCTCCTCTCCGGGCCCAGCCTGCAGGCCGAATAAGGCCAGACATTATCTTTGCAGAAGGCCATCATCACGGCTCTACCTGCCAGAGTCTTCGGCCTGCAGCTCCCTACAGTAGAATGAGGAGCGGTTTTGTGGGGTTTTTTTTTCTTTCCCATCCTGAGAATGACTCTTGGTAATTGGGGCTCCTACTTGCCATTTCTCTGCCTTCTATTTTGCCCGAAAAATGCCTGGTGGTAATTGCCCGTCCGCCGGCGGGGAGAGAGCGGCCCTTCGACTGCGCAGACTCCCAATTGGGCTATTACGGCCCGGCCACTTTCCCTTCAATGGCCCCGCTTCGATCTGCCGGCATTCCGAAGCGGGAACTCATCTTTCTCCCGGCTCAGACAGAAAGGAGGGAAGATAAGAAAGTGCATTGTATCTTTCCGGGGCGGGAGGCAGGGCCACTGCTTCCCGCTCAGTGAACAGCCGGGCGGGTCTGCTGTTCCCATTTCACAATTGGCGGCTACGCCAAGGCTGGTCGCGGCCGGCACAGCTGCATCCCACGGTGAGAGGGGGGTTGGAGGCAGGCCCTGTGCGGGTGTCAGTAGGCACCTCGACACTCTCAGATTGAGGGCTCCTTCCCACATCAGAGAAAAACCGGCCAAGCCCGGCGGCGGCGTCGTGGCTCAGTGGCTGAGCGTCGGCCTGTGAACCAGGAGGTCACGGTTTGATTCCCGGTCAAGGGCACAGGCCCAGGTTGCAGGGTCGATCCCCAGTGTGGGGCATGCAGGAGGCAGCCGATCCATGATTCTCTCTCATCACTGATGTTTCTCTCTCACTCTCTCTCTCTCTCTCTCTCTCTCTCTCTCTCTCTCTCTCTCTCTGTCTCTCTTCCTCTCTGAAGTCAGTAAAAATATATTAAAAAACAAAACCACTACCAGAAGCAGGACATGGAGCTGGTGTTTGCTGTACACTGAGGGAAGGGCTTTCCGCCTTCTCCTTTGGCCACGGAATGAGGAGGAACCCTCGGAGATGGCGGTCGGCTTGGCCCGCCCAAGGGCCCCAGGCATGCTTGGTGCTCAGGAAACCCTTGCAGAATGAGGAACATCTGAACGGAAGGGGGGATGGTTTGGGGACTATGAATAGGCGGCAAAGACTATTTCCGGAAGAGAGAGACAGCGTTTGGGAAGCTGGTCACCGCCTCCAGGGAGGGCCGGGATTGGAACCGGGATTGAGGCGGCACGTTAGTCAGCTCCGGGCAGGTCCCCGCGGGGGCTGGTCTGGGAGGAAGGGGAAGCGAGGAGCGAGAGGCCGAGCGTGGGAAGGAGGAGGAAGCCTGCCACGTGTTTCCGCACGGAGGGGGCAGGGGAGGCCCCTGAACGCCAATGGACTATCAGCACAACGGGCCGGGCTCCGCGTGCAGGCTTCACGTTCCGCGCTTATTCCTTTTGGGCTGGGAGCTTGCTTTTCCTGTTTTGCAGCTGCCCATTTCCTCCGGGTCCCAAACATCTGCATGGGCCTGCAACCCCCCCCCCCCACCTCCATCCTCCATCAGGGCCCCGGGCTCAGCAGGGATGCACCAAGAGATAAGGCCAGACATTATCTTTGCAGAAGGCCATCATCACGGCTCTACCTGCCAGAGTCTTCGGCCTGCAGCTCCCTGCAGCAGAATGAGGAGCGGGGATGGGGATGGAGGCTGAAGGCCCAGTGTCTCCCCCGCAGAGGAATCAGCTCCTTTCAGAAATGCCGACCAGGCCCAGTGTCTCCACTGCACTGCCCGCTCCCCCAGACCCACGCCCAAACGCTCTCCTCCCCACCCCCTCCCCCCCCACCCCCCCACCCCCCCACACACGTGCGAGCACCCACACCTTTGCTTCCCATCCAGGGTGTGGCTGGGAGCGCGGAGCGGGGGGGGGGGGGGGCGGGGGGAGGCTGCTGCCGAACCCAAGGGTCCCCCCACCCAGAGGAGCCCTTCTTCCTACCCCCCTCGCCCCCCCCCCCCCCTTCTCCGAGGCCTCACTCTGCCGGTGAAAGAAATACTTTGCGAGGATGTTAGGTCTTTGTTGGGGCGGAGGAGACGTGGCATAAAGGGTCTGAGAAAGCGGAATGGGGTGTGTGGGTGGGGAGAGGGAGGGAGGGAGGGAGGGAGGGGGGCGAGGGGAAGAGGACGGATTCTCCGTATCAAAAAGGGAATTAAAGTGCTTTTACTGGAGTGAAGAAATCAGCTGAAGAATGGCACGGGAACAAAGGCGGGGAGCCCGCGGACAAGGCCGCCTGAATGGGGCCCGATGCCCTTAAGTTTGTAAGCCCCGCTCCCCCGCCCTCTAACCCTTCCTCACTCACTTCTGCGGAGAACAAACGCGGGAGGAAGCCGGCGGGGGAGGGGGAGGGGCGCAGCGGGCCTGGGGGTGAGGGGGGTGGGGGGGGAGAAACCCCCGAAAAGAAAAGGTAATCCCCGGGGCACTTTGCCCTCCGAGCACCGACCAGGGATCTGATTAAAGGTCCCAGATGAAGCCATTCCGCTATTCACATGCAAGGAGCAGGATTTACAAGAAAAGGGAGAGGGAAGAATGGGCCCCGAGGAGAAAAGGGGAATTATTTGTGTCCCTTAATGCTTGTTAAGTACTCCTCTTTGCTGCACACCAGACCAGACAAGGCCCCGGACTCCCAGAGAAATCTTGTGCAGCCCACCCCCTGCCCCTGCGGCCTCCCTCCCTCCCCCCAGCTCTGGGCTAACTTCCCCGCACACGTAAGCACACACACACACACACACACACACACACACACAGCCAGCCGAGAGAGCGGAGCGGCCTGGCCACGCCAGACTCACAAAGAGAATAGCAATTAACCTCCCGTCCCTTCCTGACAGTGATCTAATCAAACCGGCCCTCCCCGGTTGGTTCGCTCTGGGGCCCAGAGCCGGTGGCCTGCGCTGGGAAAGGGTTTGGGGAGGGCTGGGGAGGTGAGAATTCGGGATGAGCAGAGGACAGCCCTAAGGGACAGGTGTGGCTCCCTCATGAGACGCCTGGGCCTGGTGGAGGCTCCTGCCCGTCCCTCATTGCCCCCAAACCTGTGGCCTGCTGTGAGCGGCTCACAGAGCCCGCCTCAGGACCTCGCTCACACCGGGCCCTCTGCCCGGGACGCTGCTCCCCACCCTCGTGGCAAAGAGTTCACTGGCAGCTCCAATGGGGGTGCCCTCCCTCACGGACGCACCCTCTCTCCGACTGCCTCACAGTTCCTTGTTCTTGGCCCTCCAAAGACCGTCTCACCCAGTCACTCTACATTTACCGCTTGGGGCATTTGTTCTGCGTCTGTCTCCTCTCTAGAATATCAGCCACACGGAGGCAGAGCAGTGGCCTTAGCACAGAATCTGCTTTCTGGGTTCCTGCTGAATGAATGAATGAATGAATGGGTGAATGAATGAATGGATGAATGAGTAGGGGACGGAATCAGCACAGGCTAAGGCAGTGCTTGGCGCCCATGGAATTTTTCAACATCATTTCCTTTAGAATCAGAAGGGAATGTGAACAGAATCATAATGTATACGTATGTAAGAAAACACTCAGCCTGTGTTACAGTCACCCCTGTATTCACTGCAGCATTATTTACAAGGTGGAATTGTTTGCAATAAGATATGGAAACGACCTGTGTGTCCATGGCTAGGTGGTTGGATAAAGAAGAGGTGGCACATGCCCACAATGGAATATTACTCAGCCATAAAAAAAAAAGAATGAAATCTTGTCATTGGAGACAGCATGAATGGATCTAGAAGGTATTACGCTAAGTGAAATAAGCCAGACAGAGAAAGGCATCTACCATGTGATTTCACTTATATGTGGAATTTTTAAAAAATAAATAAAAATAAAAATACATGAATAAGCAAAACAGAAATAGACTCATAGGTACAGAGAGCACACCTTGGGTTGCCAGAGGGGCAGCTTTGGAGACGGGGCAAAACAGGTGAAGGGATGAAGATGGACAAATTGACAGTCACAGAATCGCCATGAGAATGCACAGTACGACATAGGGAATACAGTCAATAAGATTTAACAACCATGTATGGTGCTGGGAGATGCTAAACTTACTGAGGGGGTCACGTCATATGTTACATAAATGTCTAATCACTGTGCTGTACACCTGAAACTAACATAACATTGAATGTCAAACTGGAATTGAAAAAAAAATTGTAAATGTTTGAAATGCACTTGCATCTTTATATATCACAGAGCACACTGGTTTTTGAAAGAAGCCAGTGGGAAGAGTGGGGTGGGGGTGAGGGCCTAGTACTTAAGTCCCCTCAACTCTACTGTCCCTCAGGGTCTGGGCAGAGAAAGAAGGAAAAATGAAATAAAGTCTGAAGGGGCTCATCACATGAAGGTAGTGCCTCCCCCGCAAACCAAGGATGGACACACACACACACACACACACACACACACCTCAATTATACCTCAGGAAGCGGAGCCCATGGAAGCTAGATTGATTCAAAGATAATAATTAGGGAACAGTTTTAATCCCTGCTGTGACGGAGACACACCGTTTATTTTTAATTTGTATCCATCATAAAAAAAATAATAATTAAAGGGGCTGGCAAATTGCAGCGTTTGCTGAGAAATTAGATTCCCACTGCCCGGCGTCACCCCATCGCGAGCCGGTCTCCTCCCCTGCCTTCCACTCCTCTGCGGGCACAGCCCCACCGAGCCTGCCCCCTCCCCCCAAGCTGAAGCCAGAGACCCCACTTTAAATGTAGAGATCCGTTAATTAAAGGAGACGGGGAGGGGTTTTTTTGTGTGTTTTTTTTTTAGCATCTACTAAGTGCCTGGCATGAGATTGTTTCATTTAACCCTCACGGCAGCCTGTGAAAGGGGGGCCCCAGGTTACAGAATGACGTTTGCAGAAACAGTCACGTGGCGACTTGCCGAAGGTCACGCAGGTCATTTAGGACCCGGCTGGCTCTGCCCCTGGGTCTGCTTACCCGGATTCCTCCCTCATGTTGTTGCCTTCCTTGGGGGTGGGTATCAAGCTTTTGTCAACAACGGCGCTGCCTCCGTCACAACTGAATTTCCATCCAACTCCCGTTTCAACCCACGCCGGGAGTTTGAAGCGAACGGTGAGGAAGTTTGAAACGTGGGCTCATGTTCTGAATACCTGGCAGATGCCCTGATATGGTGAGTCAGTCCATTATTGTGAAATAACTTAGCAGGGAGAGAAGGAAGAAAAGGAGAAAGAACAAGAGGGAGAGGAGGGGGAAGAAGCAGAAAGGGAAGAATAAGAACAGAGAGGAGGAAGCAGAGGGGAAGAAAGAGAAAGGCGTCAGGGAGGAGAATGAGGAGGAGGAGGAGGAGGAAGAAGAGGAGAGGGGGAAGGAACTTGCTTGATTTCCGGTCTAGCTTCTCGGGCACCCAGTCCCAATCCTTTGCATGCCTCACGCAGGGGCTTCCTCCTCCTCCATGAAGCCCTCCATCAAGCTACTCCCTACTGGAAACCGCTGTCTTCCCTGATTTCCCACAGCATCTGCTAGCCTGCCAGCGGTACTCTGCACCTGTGCTGTGGTCACTCATGCCCCTGTCTACCTTCCCTGCCAGCCTCAGGCTCCCCGAAACTGGGGACCAATCTCTCCATCCTCTCAGGGTGCCCTGCACCAAGCCTTGTGCATTCTTTTGGGGGCCCTTTGCTTTCTTCATGGCACCTTCTGTAGTCCATCTGTCACTCGATCAAAGTCTGTAGTTCACCTTCAAGGCGTTCTTACCCTGTATCCCCACCCCACCCCACCCCACCCCATCGTGTGTGTGTGTGTGTGTGTGTGTGTGTGTGTGTGTGTGTGTGTGTAGGCAGCAAGGGAGCCTTGCCTGACCTCTGTCCTTGGTGCTGAAGAATCCAAAGCCCTTCTTAGAACTCAGAACCAGACCTAGACGGGCCAGAGGGCTCTTAGAAGGCAGGGACTTTGTCCATGAGCCCTGCCAACCTATACATTCAGACCCAAAGTCCCGGTTTTCATGACTTCCCAGGATTCCTCAAGCCCTGGTCCATCCGGACAAGGCCAAAGCCTCCCAGGGCCGACCAGCAGGTGCATACGCAGAGGAGGCATTGGCCTCCGGGTCTGCTGTCAGGGGCAGCGGGATTTTAGACACTTTCCTCCCAGCGTCACCAACTCACGTTCCTTTACTGGGAAACCAACGTCACGTTGAGGAGGCAGGAGATCGGGCCGGTCCAACGTCTGGTCTGAGATGGGAGCGACAGACAGTCATTTGTTTCTGGAGGGGCTGGAGAGCGGGCCGTGAGGTGCCTAGGAGCTCCAGAATCTAGTGGGCGGGGGGGGGGGGGGGGGGCTCACCCTGGATAGTGGCTTTCCTTCTGCACAGGAAGGACCTGACCTCTGCCTGGTCCACGATGGGTAGCCAGCCAAGCTCTGTCCCCTTCTCAGGCCACTTCCTCTTCTCCGTCTGCCCCCTCCTTCCCTGTGCCCCCCTCCCCGCTTACATACACCCTCTTACTCATTCAATAGCCTAAACACGAATGGCCGTCTCTCTCCTCCCTAATCACCACCTTCGGGGAGGAGCCATTTTATTGATGACCATTCCGGTGAACAGATTCATTTGGGCCATTAAGTCGCCATTTTTGTAGGTCAGAACCAGTCGGATGTAGGCCATTTCCTATTACAACGGCAGAAATAAATGCCTTGAGACGCCTCGCTCAGCCTTTGCAGAAACAAGACGGGGGGGGGCAGGGGGCCGGGGGCAGGAGGGAGAAAGGCTCCCCCCTCTCCTAAACCTCACAACCACGCCTGCGATGACAAAACCAAAAGCCACCGCCAACGTCCACGCCCTCCACGGCGGAGGCTGGCGATTGGAACCATTTCTGAAGGAGGAAACACCTTCTCCTCACACTCCGCAACACATGGGCCTCCCGGGTCTGCATGGAGGTCTCTGGTCTGCTCAGCTCGTCCTGGTGGTGGGTTTTGCTTTTCCCTGTGGCTCTGCTCAGGAGGAGGGGAGCTGGCGGGTGGGGGTGGGGTTGGGGCGGGAGGAGGAACCCCTGTCTTGCCCGATGACTGATGGGAGGGTGCATTCTCTCTTCTTGGTTAGCTTTCCCACAGACACAGGGATGGGGCTGGTCGGCCGGCTTCCCCCCCTACCCCCACCCCCGCGTGGCACAAACAAAAAACACTAATTAAAAAGAATCGCCGCCCCCACTCCCCTCCCCGGAATGAGGAGCGTGATGTTCAGATTCGTTTGAAGAAAGGCAATTTGATGCCAATAAATTACAATTATAAAAACTTCATTACAGTCGAGGGCAATCTACCCACCATTGTCCTAATTACACATTGTAGGGATAATGAATGCTAATGATTTAATGTATAATAATTACCATGATCGGAAAATAAAATATAATAATCGCCACTGTTATGGTTATCAATAAGACCGATATCTTGGCGTGGCCAATCTCCATTCGAGGCCAAGATAGAATGTCCGGGGGTTTTGTCCCCGATTAGAAACACCCCCCTCTACCCCGCCCCCCAGCCCCTAGCCCCCAGCCCCATCTTTATTTACGGCAGGGGGTGGGCATCTTGGCTGCTCCCGGAGGGTCAGAGTTGAAGGGTGAAGTTCAAGTCTTCTCTCCCCTGGCCAGCAGGTCGCCCTGGTTTCTTCCTGGAGATCTTTGGGGCAGGGAAGGAAGGACAGGCAATCGTTTCGATGTGGAGCCGGTTCTCTGGAAACCCTCCTCGGCCTCCTCCGGCAGAAGGAAAACATCCGCCGAAACCGGTTTGGCTCAGTGGATAGAGCTTCGGTCTGCGAACCGAAAGGTCCTGGGTTCGATTCCGGTCAAGGGCATGTACCTTGGTTGCGGGCACATCCCCAGTGGGGGGTGTGCAGGAGGCAGGTGATCGATGTTTCTGACTTTCTATCCCTCTCTCTAAAAAAAAAAAAAAAAGAATAAAATATATTCAAAAAAAAGGGAAAACATTCAAACCTTTCAGCCTGGCGTGCACAGGGTGGGGTTGTGGCAAGCAGCGTGGGTTCTGGGGTCGAGTCCTGGCCTTGCCCCCTCGTAGCCAAACCTTTTCACGTGCCTGGGCCTGGGTTTCCTCCTGGTCAAACGGCCTTTGAAATAGTGCCCGCGTCAGGGCTCCAGGGAGCAGAATCTGACCTCCACCTTGAGTTCGACTCACGCCATCAATTCTTCAGGTTGGCCCATCCTTCCAGGGGGCCTGGCACCGCCCACGGGGCTCACCTGTCTGTCTCCTTCTCTCGGGGGCCAGGGGCCCGGGCTCCCGTGGTCCAAGCCTTGAAGCTGCTGCTTAGGAGCTTCCGTCCGGTTTCCTGCTGAGGAAGGCAGGCAGCCTCCTCTTGCCCCGATGGGCAGTCTGTTCTCTTCCGTCTCCCATGTCTCCGGCCTTTGTCTCTCTCCCACTTCCTATTTCTCTCTTCATACATTTCTATTTCCTTTTTTAATAAATATTTTTATTGAAGGGAAAGGGAGAGAGAGAGATAGAAACCCCAGTCATGAGAATCATTGATCGGCTGCCTCCTGCACGCCCCTCCCTGGGGATTGAACCCGCATCCCAGGCATGTGCCCTTGACCAGGAACCAAACCATGACCTCCTGGTTCATAGGTTGATGCTCAACCACTGAGCCACACCAGCTGGGCTAACCTCCTGTTTCTTTGTCTCCCTTCTTGAGTTCACTCACCGGTCTCTCTTTTTCTATCTTCTCCACCCCTTTCCCCAGGCAGGTGTCTGGCTCCCGTTTCCTTCCTTTGTTCCCCAAATTCTTACTCTGGGCCCTGAAGAAAGAGCTCGGCTGGGTGAGCTTTACTCATGTTTACTGCCCCGCCACCATCTCTACCTGCCATTCCGGCCAGGCTCTGTATGCGGGGGCTCACTGGGGTGTCCAGCATGAGCCCTATCGAGGGGGAGTGGGGAGAGACACAGCTGTGGCTTCACTAGGCCCCACTGGGCTTCACGTGGAATCTGTGGCCCGGGGATGATTGTAGGCAGGTGTTTGGATGGAGGGTGAGTGGATTTATGGGTAGGTGGTCAGTTGGGTATTTGGCTGGCTAGTTGGTTGATTGGTCACTTAGATGGGAAAGTGGATGGGTGGATAGTGTAGGGTTGATCGGTAATTGGATAGATGGGTAGGTGAGTGGCCGGTGGAGGATAAATAAAGCAGTGGCCAATATTGGTCAGCGGATGCATAAATGAGTGAGTAGAGAGATGAGTGTGAAGGTGATCAAATTTGCAGGCAGATGGATGGGTAGGTGAGTGGATATGTGGATGGATCAATGCGTTTGTGGGGAAACAAGTATGTGAATGGGTGGGTGGGTAAGCGAGAATGGATCTTGGACAGGTGGGTAAATGGGTATGTAGGAGGATGAGTGAGTATTTGGATGGGTGGGAACACGCATTGGTGGGTCTGTGGTGGATGAGCCGATGGTTTGGTAAATGGGTGAGTAGGTGAATGGATAGGACGGCTTGATGGGTGAGTGTGGGTACATGGAAGATGGATAGGCAGGTATGTGAGTATTAAGACTGGTGTGTAAATGGCCGTGTAAATAGTGGGAAGTAGATAAATGGGTGAGAGTCTGTATGGGTGGGGAGGTGGTCGAGAGGGTGAGTGGACAGAGGAGTGGCCGTATAGGAATGGTGAGTTGGTAGATGAATAGGGAGGTGGATGGGTGGGTGGCCAGATAAATGGTGAGCCCTGGCTGGTGTTGCTCAGAGATTAGAGTAGGGGTGTCGAACTCAATCAGAGAAGGAGCCAAAATCTAAAATCCAGCCTAAATCGCAGGCCGAATGGTTTACTGAACAGTCATAAACTGACAATGTCATAAACTGACAGCGGAGTGCAGTGATGACAGCGCGGTGCGGGCCACATTGCAAGGCCTGGCGGGCTGGATTTGGCCCGCGGGCCTTGTGTTTGACACATGTGGATTAGAGCATCGGCCCGAGCATTGACGGGTCTCAGGTTCGATTCCTGGTCAAGGGCACATACCTGGATTGCGGATTTGATCCCTGGCCCCAGTTAGAGTGTGTGCAGGAAGCAACCAATGTCTCTCTCACCTCTCTCTCCATCCCACCCCACCCCTTCTGCTCTCTCTAAGGATCAATGGGCAAATACCCTCGGTGAGGATTTAGGAAATATACTTATGCATATTTGGCAGGTGAACTGGAGGTATGGAAAGGCTTGAAAGCCTGCGCCTGCCTCCAGGATGCTCATGGTCTGTGCCTCTGGGGTTCCCCTCCCACCTCAACGTCCACCATGGACTCCCCAAGGTAGAGAACCCCTTCTGCTCATCTCCTAGGAGAGAGCTGGGCGCACACTGGCTGCTCAGGAAACTCCTCCTGAGATGGGTGAGTGAGGAGGTTGCTAAAGCGACCGCTCTGGCAGGACAGCCTTGCCTGCTGACCCCTCTCGTGTGTCTCCCCCATTTCTCAAAGGGGAAAACTGAGGCCTCTAGAGGTTGCCCAACTGCCCTCACCAAAACCCTGGGCCCCCACCCTCCACTCTGAGCAGCTGTCAGGAATGTGGCCACCCCAGAGTACAGAATGAAAAGGGCCCTTTGTTCCAGAAGATGCCAGAGGTGGGGGGGAGGGTCTGTTGGGGATTAGGAAGGAGCCCGCAGGGAATGCCTTTGTCCCTGGGGCTCGGTGGGGGCTGGAGCTGGACCTTTCACCTGCTAAGAGCCCTCCTGTGCTGCCTCCCACCTGCTGGGAGCCTGGAGCCACCGCACAGGGGGCCCACCTGAGGCAGCCACACCTGGACCGCAGGAGCCAGAGGAGGAAGAGAAGGGGGGAGGGAGGAGAGTGGGGGGTGGAGAGAGGTGGATGAAATGGAGAGAGGGAGGATGACTCAGGCGTACACCTTAGAGGAGTATAGACGCCTGTATGCACACAATCACAAATACATAGACACCAGTGCACCTTCCGATACACACGTGTGTGAAGGGGGCACTATCCACACACACACATGTTTGTGTGTACCTGTCTCATCCACTCATTTACATTTCCAGGCACAGAACCACACACACACACACACACACACACACACACACACGCACAATCACAGATACAAAGGTGCAAGCACATATAGTCACACGCATATGTGATGGCGCATACCCTCGTCAGGTACTCACACAGACACGTGTGTGCTCGGAGACCACACACAAATTCACATGCACACTCATGCACATGCCTAGGCACACACATGAAGTCATTCACAGCCACACGTACACAGGTGAGCATCCTCATAGTCACATGTAGATGCTCCATCTTGCTTGCCTTCAACCCCCGACCCCACTGCCGGCTGTCTTCTGTCTAAAATTTAGAGAAAGTCCGTAGCAGTTTTGCAAGCCTGTTCACATGCGTGTAGCCTCCGGGGGGCTGCTGGAGATTAAGGGGCGACCCTCACGGGTGACCTTAAGCTGGGGGTCGGGGTGCAGGTGAGACAGACGGGAACACCGCCTCCTCCTCAGACCTTCCCAAGCGCTTTTGTGCCTGCGGCTCCATGGAGCTGTGCTGTGTCCATGAGCCGAGAACCAGGAGGAAAAACGTCCGTTTATAAATGAGCAAACTGAGGCCCCCGCAGGCAGCACGCCCAGGCCATAAAGCTCGTCGGGGGGGACCCCAGATCCTGGGTGTGTTATTCTTTAAAAGCAGATGGGACAGCCAAAACCGGTTTGGCTCAGTGGATAGAGTGTCGGCCTGCGGACTGAAAGGTCTCAGGTTCGATTCCGGTCAAGGGCATGTGCCTTGGTTGCGGGCACATCCCCAGTGGGGGGGTGTGCAGGAGGCAGCTGATCGGTGTTTCTAACTCTCTATCCCTCTCTCTCCCTTCCTCTGTATAAAAAAAAAAAATCAATAATATATATATATATATTTTTTTTTTTAAATGTCCCTGGGGGTGAGGAGAGGCAAATTGCCAATGACCACCGTGTACTAGGACTTCCTCCTCTGACCTGCCCTCCTGATGCAGGCCAGTCGGAGACCCTCCGTGTCTGTGGAGTTCTAGGTCATTCGGATTTGCAACAGCAGCATCTTCAGGTCACTTCCTGTTTTGTTTTGTTTTTCTCTCCCTGCAAAGAGGCCGCTATGCACACCCCTGTCCTTGCTACTTGGAACACAGGCGTGTGTTTCTCTCGAACCTTCCACTTCTTCGTGAAGCAAACAGCACGACTGTCGGGAAATAACACACGTCTCGGCCCTGGCCCGCGGGTGCCTCAGGCCCGTGTCCATTTCCCCTGTCCTCTGGGACTAGCTGGGCCAGTGCTGCGGCGAGCTCTGTGAGGGCAGGGTGAGTGGGCCCAGGGCCTGCGGAAACCGGCCAGCTCCGATTGGATGCCGTGATGAGGTCTTTCCTCACCTTCCTCCTCTGGGGGCACCCCTCTGCGGCCTTTCCCTGGTCTTGCAGGGTCCTTCCCCGCCCCCTCTCCACCTCTGCATCACAGCTCCCTGACCCAGCTCACCCCTGCGGCTGGGCGGGCAGGGGAGTGTGAGGATGACCTCATGGCGGTCTTGGCGGGAGGACCGTCCTGTGGCTGCGCAGCCGGCATCTCCCCGGAGCCGGAGACGGAGGGAAGGGCTTTCGCACCTGTCTGGGCTGAGGCCAAGTGTGTGATCACTCTCCCCGGTGTCAGCGCGGCTGGGAGATCTGTGAGGCCGCCGGGCCCCTAATTGCCTCCCTCTCTGCACGCTCGCCCCTTCAGCTCTCCTCGGCCCCGCTGCCCCACCTCCTTCCGTGGCCTCCGCCTGCCAGTCTTCCTGACTCCACGTGCAGAGGAGAAACACGGCCGGAAGTCAGAGAGGAGGCTGCCCGGGGCCCAGCGGCAGGAGGTCGTGGGCCTGGACACCCAGGTGCGGGCGCAGCCACACTCCAGGTCGACCACAGCGGGGGGTGTAGACCCTCGCACGCCTGCGAGAAGACCCACTCGCCCCGCAGCCTTTGCACCAGGAATGTACACACGTTTCCCAACAAAGCAGCGACGTTAGCAGGTTACAGGAAAGCGATGCTGTTATCCCAACGAAAGCTGAAAAGACCATGCAAAGTGTCCTGGCCCAGGTTCCAGGAAGCAGGAAATCAGCGAAGGCGCAGTCCCTGGGCAGTGAGAAAAGGAAACTGAGGCAGGAGAGGGTGGGGACAGGCCAGGTGGCATATTGCTGTGACGCTCACTGCTTCTTGGAGGAAGCTCAGGCTGCTCAGCACTGCAGGGAACCTCCAGAGGGGCGTGCCCCTGAGCTGTCCGCCAGAGGAGGAAAGAGGGCGAGCATCAGCCCAGCTCTCTCCTCAGCTTCTCTTTCCCATCTGTCCACGTTTCCCTCCTGTGCGCATTCTCCCGCATTTCTGGGTCCCCTCACGCAAGCCCATCGCGAGCTGCCTGGGAAGCCGTATCTTGTGGCGGGGTGTTTCTCCTACGTCCAGACGTGGCAAAAGGAGCCAGAGACTGGGGCAGTAGAATTGCATGAGCTTTCATGGAACCGGTTGGCTGCTATGGTGGTTGGGGCTGAGCAAAGAGCTGAGGTCTGGGAAGCAGGTGAGACCAAGAGATTCTGAAGAGGCTCCTCACCGTGTCAGATGCAACTGATTTCAACATCCATTGCTTATGGAAATCCAGCAGGCAAGGCATTCGAGAGGATATTAAAAGCATTTACATTCAGGACTGAGACACAGTTACCCCGGATCTCCACTGGTATCCAGCCTTGAACTTCCGGCATTGACCAATGCAATAAGACAAGAAAAAAAAAAAAAATAGAGGTATAAAGTTGGAAAGAAAGAGACAAATCTGCCATTACCTAGATATGTGATATGATGGTTACCTAAAAAGTACAAAAGAAGCAATAGACAAACTATTTAGGCTAACAATACACGGTAAGTGCATACCATTCTCGCTTCCTTCCCTTTCTGCCTTTCCAGCCGATACGCCAAGAAAACCAGTCTCCTCTGTTCTTTGCATCTGGCTCTGCAATGTCACACCTCGGGGCCTTGACCCCACCTGAGCCCCTTCCTTGCAGTTTCTGTAGCTGCAAATCCGACCTGTTTACTAACGTAAATGCCCCCCGTGTTTCTCATAAAACTGCAAATAGGCCCTCCCAACCACAAATAGGCCCTCCATCTTCTCAGAACATGCAGCCGATACAATTCACTCATTCTCTCTCGCTCTCCAAAGGTACCTACCCCGCTTCTACTGTCTATTCTAGTTACTGGTGCCCACATCCCATCTACTGAGCCAGGTCTGAACACCTGGAGGCCAGAATTGTTGAGAGAAAGAATACAGGGTCCAGGAACACTCTGGAGCTTGACAGTCCTGTCTTCCAATCCCAGCTCACGACTTATACGCTGTGTGACCTCAGGCAGGTTCTTGGCTTCTCTGAGCTCTTTTCTCACATGAAAACTGAGAACACATTAAGGTTGCTTTTGAGGTTTACACTGAACAGGTTGGCATAGGATGTGTATGTATCCATACATTTCGCAAACTAACCATCCCACAGCAAAGGATGCTGCTATTAGTCACTGTCACTCGTCTGTTCAGCTCTGGCATCAAGGACAAGTACCCAACACATGACGAGTTCAAGAGAGGCTTGATGGATGGCTTCCATGTACAGTCATTCAGCAGAGATTTCATGGGAGCGTCTACACACAGGCCAATGCTCAAGACACTCTGGGTGTGTGAGACCCAGACCCTGGTGTCCAGGAGCTCGGGTGTCAGAATATAAGGGACAGAGGAGCACCAAGGCACAGAAAGTCCAATCCAAGCCCACCGACGCGTCACCCTCTCGTTCCCGGTCCCATTGGTGGTTTTCCAGTGGAGAAGCCAGCATAAGGCATGGGAGGTCAAGAACGTGGGCTTGATTGTCAGACATCGCTGAGTTCAAATCCTGACGCCTGCGCTTACAACTGGGGTGAGTTCAGAAAAAAACGATCTCCCCTCCTTGAATCGCGATCCCTCTTTTGTAGAATGGCGGTAACAACGCCCATTCCTCCTGCAGAGTCGCTTTGGGAGAAATGAGATCCGAGGAAGAGAAGCTGGCAGGCACGTGGCCTCTGCGAAGTGCTCCTGACAGACTCACGCCCACTCCACCTGCTCACTCTGCAGATGCAGAGTGGGACGGGTCATGGTCACACCAAGTTCCGACGAGACCTGGTCTCCTGGCTCCCAAGCCATCTTCATCTGGGGACGTCCCGGGTCCCGGCCAGCTCTGGCAGCCTGCACGCCTTCGTAGGTTTTAGGAAGGAGTGTCTTCTCAGAC
The DNA here is from genome assembly GCF_964339955.1 of Pipistrellus hanaki. Classification (NCBI taxonomy): domain Eukaryota; kingdom Metazoa; phylum Chordata; class Mammalia; order Chiroptera; family Vespertilionidae; genus Pipistrellus; species Pipistrellus hanaki. The sequence continues at coordinate 17,863,555 of NC_140521.1, read as the reverse complement.
CCTCTCCCGCGAATGCCAAGTGCAGACTGTGGGTGCGGGATTAGGCCGAGGCAGCCCTTCCGTCATTGCTAGTCTTTCTTTCCTCGCGTCACCTCGCTTGGCTGACCACCCACAAACACAAGGGGCATCGGAGCACAAAGGGTTTCCTTCCCCCAAAACTCCTCTCAAAAAATGGATCTTCCTCAGGAGGGCAGATCTACGAAGGCACATCAAGTGAAAACATTGGGAAAAGCCTATTCTCTCAGTCTAGGCCCACTTAAAACATACACCCAGCATGGCTGGCGTGGCTCAGTGGTTGAGCGTCGACCTATGAACCAGGAGTTCACAGTTCGATTCCTGGTCAGGGCACATGCCCTGGTTGTGGGCTCCATCCCCAGCGTGGGGCGTGCAGGAGGCAGCCGATCAATGATTCTCTCTCCTCACTGATATTTCTAATCTCGCTTTCCCTGTCCTTTCCTCTCTGAAATCAATTTTAAAATGTTTTTAAATACATGCCGAAACCATGGTAGAGTGTCGGTCTGTGGACTAAAAGGTCCCTGGTTTGATTCCGGTCAAGGGCATGTACATTGGTTGCGGGCACATGCCCGGTAGGGGGTGTGCAAGAGGCAGCTGGTCGATGTTTCTCTCTCATCGACGTTTCTGGCTCTCTATCTCTCTCCCTTCCTCTCTGTAAAAAATCAATAATATATATATATATATATATATATATATATATATATATATATATATATAATAAAAAATAAAAATGTTTTTAAATACATATATATTTACACACACACACACACACACACACACACACCCCTAGCCCAGCTGGTGTAGCTCAGTAGGTCACGGTTTGATTCCTGGTCAGGGTACATGCCCAGGTTCGGGCCCCCTCCCACACGCATGTCTGTTTCCGAATTCCCAGCGTGAGGCTGGCAGCATCCACGGGACAGGTGCTCCCCTCTCTCTCCAGGAAGCGGAGCCAGCTGCTGGGGACGGCGGGGACCGGGGTGGCAGTTTCCCGTTATACCTTCCTCGGCACCATCTGAATGGATTACCTGCCCAGCCGAACAAATAAAACTTAAACGTGAAAATAAAGCCCTCTCCAAATAGCACTATTAAATCAGTGCGCGATATGTTAAGTGTGTATACAGATGGTGGGACAAACCCGGCCATTTGAAAACAATGAATTAATTTTAAGACGCTCATTAAAAAGCATTTGGAGAACACAGAAAACAGGGGGGAAAATATATAGATGCCTTCCCGGGAGTCCCACCGCTCGGAGACTACCACTATTCATACAGCTTGTTGCTTTTATTTTTCTGTGCCTGTGCTAGGCAGGGCTGCGGGTTGGACCGTGCTGGGAGGGGGGGTGGGGGGGAGTTTTAGAAATTGCTTTTGAAAGGCCTGAACACGGATAACTGTTTACCACAGGGTGGGACTTTGAGCATCACTCCAAAAGGCCAGGCCTGAGAAATCTCTGAAGAAAATCCTGCCCCACCCCTTCCCTGCCACCCAGGGCGAGTGGCTGATGGGGAGGGGGTGTCCGGGGAGGCTGGGGGGGGGGGGGCTGGGTGTCCGGGAGGTGGGGTGTTTGTGTGGCTTCGGGGCTATTAACTGAGCTCTGAGCGTGTCCTGTAATCACCTCCAATCTCGGCTCTCCAGACGCCTCCCTCCCCATCACAGGCCCCTGATGAATGCGGCTGGGCTCCGAGGGAGGCTGTGGGCTTTGATGGCGGTGGGGGAGGGCGGGGGGCGGCCAGGCTGGGCAGCTCCCCGCTCTCCTGAGCAAGAGCGATGGGGGTGTGGGACCGGAGGAGGGAGCGGAAAGGAGGGAATGATGGATGGGAAGGAAGACAGCCCGAGACAGGGAAACTGTCAAGAAAGGGCCGGGGAGCCTGTGTGTGTGTGTGTGTGTGTGTGTGTGTGTGTGTGTGTGTGTGTGTGTTTGTGTGCTGTTCCCTCCTCCACACCCAGGGAGGGTGTGTTTCTTGGGGGTGAAATACAGAGGAGCAGGAAAGAGCCTGAGCAACCTCCTCCTCCTCAAACCATTCCTGAAGACCTACTGTGTGCTGTGCCCCAGGCTCAGACCTGGTCAAGGGAGAGAGCATCATGATGCACAAAGGAAGAGAGGGCAGGAGGCCGGGGGAGAGACCTGGGTGTGAGCGGCAATGCGCTGGGGGCAGGCGGGGGAGAGGGGGCTGGTGGGTCGCAACCTCTGAGGGGATGATGGGAGAGAGGAAGAGACAGAAAGAGACCGAGTGAGAGACAGATAAGCAGAGAGACAAAGGAAGGTGGGGGAGAAATGAAGAACTAGAGACACACAGAGAGATAGGTAGACACAGAGAAATGCTGGGGGGGGGGGGCGGCGGGAGGAGGAGAGAGGGGGAAGAGAGAGAGAGAGAGAGAGAGAGAGAGAGAGAGAGAGAGAGAGGAGACAGAGGGGTGGGCGGCAGGAGAGAGCTGGGGCAGTGGGGTGGGGGTGGGGCCAGGCATGAGACCAGCACCCAGAGGGAAAGTGACAGAGATTTAAAAAGACAGACAGCCGAAGCCGGTTTGGCTCAGTGGATGGAGCATCAGTTTGCGGACTGAAGGGTCCCAGGTTCGATTCCGGTCAAGGGCATGTGCCTTGGTTGCGGGTGCGTCCCCAGTGGGGGGTGTGCAAGAGGCAGCTGATCGATGATTCTCTCTCATTGATGTTCCTAACTCTCTATCTCTCTCCCTTCCTCTCTGTAAAAAAATCAATAAAATATATTTAAAAAATAAATAAATAAAAAGACAGACAAAACGGCACTTGAAAGGAAAGGGGACACGGGGAGTGACAGACGGAGAGACGGGGAAAGGGAGGATGGTGCCCGGGTGCAGGGGACCGGCGGGTGGGCAGGACAGGAGCAATGGCCTGGCCCACAGGAGACCCCAACCCGCCTGCGGCCTGCTGGTCATGGGGAGCCACCCTCCCACACGGGCACGCATCCCTCCCCGGCTCCCCATTGCCTCCCCCACGAAACACACCCTCCTCCGGCCTTCAGGGCCCCCGGCCTGCTTGCCCCTCCACCCCTCCACCCCTCCACCCCCCACCTCCTCCCTCCTTGGATCAGGCTCCCGCCCTGGATTCCTGTGCCAAGACCATGAGCGGCAGTGCCCAGCCAGCCTGCTTATGCCCACGAGTCACATGGGAAGGTAAATCCCCCAGGAGACAGGTCCACGAGCCCCTCGCGTGGCCCCGACCCTCCGCCTGCCGCTGCCGGAATTACACTGCGCCTCCCTCAGTCCATTCATTAGAGTCCAAAGGGCAGGTGGTTTCAGGGCGACGGTGAGTTCGGGCGGTCACAGGCAGGCAGGGGACAGACCCCAACGGCGGCAGCTCACCTCAGAAGTCATGGCCTCCTTTGAAACTGAGGTCCAGGGCTCGCCTCCTCCGGGAAGGCCTCCAGGATGCCCCGCTCCTATGTTCCCGTGACTGCTGCCCAGGCTCGGGGGGGGAGGGGGGGGGCTGGGAGATGGCAGGCGCTTCAGAGAGGATGTGTCCAGGTGCCAGGCAGGGAGGGAGGAGGAGGCGTTCCCAGCAGAGGGAACAGAACGAGCAAAGACAGAGATGGGGGGGTGGGGGAGCGAGGGACAGCCTTCCAGTTCCCCTTCATCCAGATCCTTTGTTCCAGACTCTGCCCCTCCCCTGCCCCTGCCCCTGCCCTTGCCCTGCCCCTGCCCCTGCCCCTGCCCCTGCCAGCCCGCCCCCCCGGGCCCCCTCCCTCTCCCCCTCCTCCCACCTGCAGCTCAGGCTCCTGTTCTCTCCCTCCCACTCCTCCCGCCCTGTGTCCCTCTCTGGGTGCTAAGTCTCCTCTCCCTCCGTCCCTCTCCCTGTCCCCGTCACCCTGAGGGCTCTGGGCGGGGCTGTGCTGTCATGTCCCTCCCCACTGCCTGTGTGTCCATGTGTCCTTGTGTCTATGTGTCTGTGAGTCTGTGTCTCTGTGTCTGTGAGTCTGTGTGTCTGTGAGTCTGTGTGTCTATGAGTCTGTGTATCTGTGTGTCTGTGAGTCTCTGTGTCTGTGAGTCTGTGTGTCTACGAGTTTGTGTCTCTGTGTCTGTGAGTCTATGAGTCTATGTGTCTGTGTGTCCATGTGTCCGTGTGTCTGTGTGTGTGAGTCTGTGTGTCTATGAGTCTGTGTGTCTGTGTGTGTGAGTCTGTGTGTCTATGAGTTTGTGTCTCTGTGTCTGTGAGTCTGTGTGTCTGTGAGTCTGTGTGTCTGTGTGTCTGTGTGTCTGTGTGTCTGTGAGTCTCTGTGTCTGTGTGTCTATGAATCTGTGTGTCTGTGTGTCTGTGAGTCTCTGTGTCTGTGAGTCTGTGTGTCTATGAGTTTGTGTGTCTCTGTGTCTGTGAGTCTGTGTGTCTGTGAGTCTGTGTGTCTATGAGTCTGTGTGTCTGTGAGTCTGTGTGTCTATGAGTCTGTGTGTCTGTGAGTCTGTGTGTCTGTGTGTCTTCCTGTGCATTTCTACTTCTGTGTGTCTCCCCCACAGGTCCCCTTCCACCACTGCCCCCGCCTCCCTCTCCTCCCCCCTCATCCAATTCCAGCCCCTCGCCCACTCCAACCCACACACTCACTCACACCCTCTCACACACACTCACACGCTCACATACACGCGCCCACTCCCACCCTTATCCCCCATCCCAGTCATCCCCCAGCCGCCTCATCTGCCCATGAAAAGCCTTCCGCCCGCAGCCCTGCCCCCGGGGAGCGGGCACTGCCAGCCCCGGGTGGGGAGGGGGGACAGGCCCCTCCCGGAAGTGGGCAGGGGACGGGGACGAGGCCGAGGCTCCTGGGAGCAGAGGGCGGTGGGGAGAAAAGCGAGGCCCCGAGCATGTGGCCAGATATCATTTTAATAAACTCGGCACATCCTGCCCTCACGCCAGCTGCCGCACACCCTCTCCCGTCCACGGATCCCATTTATTCCTCATTAGCAGAATCACCTGTTTGTCAAATAGGGCCAGCGCGGCCAGAGCTCGGTGAGACAGTAAATTGTGCCGAAGCCGCGGCGGGCTGGGGCCCGCGGGGTGGCAGGGAGGAGGGGGCTGAGGGGATTCCGGCTCCAAGATCGCTCTGACCTCGGGGAGAGTCCCCCGGCGCCGGCAGCCGCACCCCCACTCCAGTGTCCACGGGGACTCTGGGCGTGGAATCTGGGCTGGAGCTGGGGGAGGGTGGGGCAGAGAGAATCAAATTCTCTAATGACACCTGCTGGGAGGGTGCTGTCGGGGGGGCGGGGGCAGGCATTGGGCAGCCCCCTCTCGCCCTCCGCAGAGCTGGCACGGAGGTGAGAGCAGGAGCCATGCCTCTGCGTGCAGCCCAGCAGCCTGCGGGTCTCCAGCGAGGGAGGGGCCCCCCAGGTGTGGGCACCCGAGGTCCGGGTTCTAACCCCGTGGGCCCCTCTGGGCTGTGCAGGCTCAGGAAGGCCACCTCCCCTCTCTGGGCCTCTCTCTCTCTCTCTCTCTCTCTCTCTCTCTCTCTCTCTCTCTCTCTCTCTCTCAGCTGTAAGACGGGCTAATAATGGTCAGGACCTACTGGATGGGGTTGCCCAAGAGACTAGCCCATGAGACAGATATTTTATTTGTTGTTGGGGTTGGTTCGTTTTAGATTCTACCTGTCAGTGAAATCACACCTCTGACTTATTTCCCTCAGCATGATACCCCCAAGTCCCACCCATGTTTGCCAACGGCGAGACTTCGTTCCTCCTTGCGGCTGAGGAGTGTTCCACTGCATACACGTACCCCGTCTCCTCTCTCCGCGCGTCTGCTCGTGAACACGGGGGGCTGTTCGAAGTCTTGGCTGTTGGGAACGCCCCTGCCATGAACACGGGGGAGCCGGGAGCTCAGAGCCATGTGTGTGTCTTCTCCTAAGACACAGAAGCGGGGTCATGTGGTGGTGGGACTCACGTTGCTTTAACACCCTCCGCCCTGGCCAGGGCCCCCGGGCCTCTCGGTGTCTCTCATCCCTCCTGTGTACCTGGGAGCACAACCACCCCCGTGTGGCTGAGAGGATGCACTGTGAGGACGCTACAGCGAGCTTCAGGGCTGAGCTCACCCCAGCACCCCGCCTCGCCCCGCCCCGCCCCCCTCTGAAGCCCTGGCTTAACGTGTTCATCACACGCCGTTGGGAAGTCAGGACACACGCGTGACTTCCAGCCCGGGGCCCGGCGTGACCCCTGAGGCCCAGCCATGCGAGGGAGCACCTCACCGTGTTTACAAAAGCATGTTCTGTGCCCACTGACCATCCACAGGGACCTTCTGGACACTGTCTTAGTTTTTAACATCCGAAAGAAATATGTGGTGGATGTAAAAATTCAAACGGTTCAGAAGTATGTCATGGAAACTTAAAACTCCCTCTCGCCTGCCCGCCACCCCCGTGGCTCCAATCTCAGGAACAATCTCTGGTCACAGTTGTGTGTGTGTGTGTGTGTGTGTGTGTGTGTGTGTGTGTGTACACACACAGAGGGTGTCATGCTAGATATGCCAAACAGCAGCTGGCTTCTCTCACCAGCCGTGTACGTGCTAGGTTGTTAAGTGAGAAAAGCAAGTTGCATAGACGGTGTGTTTGGTTTGATCCCAATTCGGTATAAACATGCACAAAAAAGGATCCGGAACCCCACACCTGAACAACGTAAGTCCCAAATCTTAGGAGGCGGTTGGGCGGTGGGAGAGGGTGGGGGAAGGTGGGGGAAGGTGAGGGATGACACATTGAAGACGGGCCTGCACCTTCCTGTGCCTCGGTTTCCACGTCTGTGAAACAGGAAGTAACCAGTGGCTCTCAGCTGGGGACTCGGCAGCCTCTTCAGACATTGTGATTGTCCTGAGGGGGTGGGGTCAGCACTGCTATCTGCTGAGCAGAGGCCAAGGGTGCTGCTGACCATCCTACAGCACCCAGGACAGTCCCACCACACAAAGCAGTCCTGTGAATGCCCTGGCCGGTGTGGCTCAGTGGACAGGGCATCAGCCCATGGACGGAAGGGTCCCAGGGTCAATTCCCGTCAAGGACTCGTCTCTCTGTAGCAGGCTCGATCCCTGTGGGGGAAGCCGCCGATGGATGTGTGTCTCTCACATCGACGTTTCTCTCGGTGTGTCTCTCCCCCTCCCTTCCACTCTCTCTAAAAATCAATGGAGAAATGGCCTCAGGTGGGAATGAACAACAACAAAAAAAGAATCAAACAGCTAACAATGTCAGACACGCCCCGTCTGCCAGCCAGGGCCGCGGTGAGAGTCCGAAGGTGACCGTCCTGGTGGTGCCATCTCAGCCGCAGGCATGGGGGAGAGCTGAGTGCTTTTAAACCTGGAAGATGCAGTCCGTGGTGGAACCCGAGCTCATCGAAGCCACCGGCTGACGGGGCTCCAGGTGAGCCCAGGGCTGTCACCCCACAGGCTCCAGGGACCGAGCCACAGGGGGACCCTCCCTTTCCCTGCCCGAAGCCGGAGGCAGCAGGGAGGTGGGTGGGTGAGTGGGCCGCCGGCCGGGCATCCACAGGCCTGGCGCGAAGCCCCAGCTGGCGGCTGACCAGCTGGCCGAGCCCCTGCGTGGGGGCCCAGCTGCCCGGCCCAGCCTGGCGCGCCGTCCCTCGCCGGCTGCTCCCGGGACGGGAATTAGCACGGAGACGGCCCCTGCACCTTCCGAGCTCATTAGCTCCGGGCCTCATGCTCGGCAGAAGCCGGAGTGCGGAGTGCGGCCTCACGCGCCACTGCTGGGCCTGTGATTGCGGCCGGCGCCTCCCCGCGCGCGGTCCCACCAGGGGCCACTCCTTCCCATCTGCCTCCCGCTCCCCATCCTTTCCCGGCCGCCCCTCCGCCACCTCCTCGCCCCTCAGACTCACTAGCGCCTCCTCCTCTTTCTTCTCAACGAGGCTTTCCTGGCAGCGGTTCCGGAGTCAGACCCTGAGCCCTGAGCCCCTCCTCCCCCTTTCCTTGGAAGAGGAAAACCCTGCCCTAGCCAGTTTGGCTCAATGGATGAAGCATCGGCCTGTGGACTGAAGGGTCCCAGGTTTGATTCCGGCCAAGGGCATGTGCCCAGGTTGTGGGCCCTATCCCAAGTCAGGGGCATGCAGGAGGCAGCCGATCAATGATTCTCTCTCATCATTGATGTTTCTATCTCTCTCTCTCTCCCTCTCCCTTCCTTTCTGAAATCAATAATATATGAAAGAGGAATGCCCTGAACAGAGGATGCACAGCTCTGCACACCAGACCTTGGTCACGGTCATTCCGCAGACGTGAAAACTGAGGCCCGGGAAGGGGGAGCCTCGCCTGAGGAGGAAGGATGAGTCAGGGGTCGTCCGTGCATTCGTTTGCTAAGTACTTATGGGGCCGTCTTTGCGGGGTCCGGCCCCGTGTGAGACCCCGGGAACCGGATGGGGAGGAGGTGGGCAGAGGGCACGCGGCCCAGAGCCTGGGACGGCAAAGAGCTGCCTGCGGGAAAGGGTGAGGCTCCTTCTCAGGTTCCCCGCGTGGTCCCGGGCCTCTTCCAGCCCCTCCCCCTTCCCCTTTTCAGCCCGACTCAAGCCTCCAGCACAGTGCCCACCCCTGTGGGCCTGGCGGGGTGGCGAACGCCTTCTGCAAACGGCCACAGCCCACAGTGTGAGTGTCTGGCTTTGCGACTCACCCACTCCGCAAGTTGTTAGGTGAAGACAATACAAACGGGCATCGCCATGTTCCAATAAAACTTTATGCACAAAAACTGGCCAGAGTTGAACTCGGCCCAGGGGCAAGGAAGCCTGGTCTAGGGGTTCCCTGTTCCTCAGGTCTGTCCCAGCAGCAGCCGCTCTGGCTCCCTCCTGCTCAGTTCCATGGGGTTGTATCTCGAGGACAAAGGGAATCTCCCCCTTCACGCGTCCCACCCCCGCGATGGCTGGGGCCAGGTTGACCAGAAGGCCCTCCCCGGCATGGCAGGTAGAGACAGACTGAGGAGCTGGGTGTGTTTGGTCAGGGCGGCCAGCCTGGCGCCCCTCACTCCAGTCTAACATGGGTCCTGGCTGGGCCCCACCCACCTCACTCGGGTGTTGTCTGCAGAGCCAGTCTCCGGTCCAGACTGGGCGTCCCCGGCTCTGCTTTGGGGCCCAGGACGATGGCCTCAGGCTGAGAATCGGGGGCAGGCTGGACTCTGGGACTCGGTGCCTCAGTTTCCCCATGACTCACGCTGGGGGCCCTGGTCGGCCTCAAGAGTGGGAGGCGGCCGAAACAGGGTTGGCTCAGTGGATAGAGCATCGGCCTGCCGACTGAAAGGTCCCAGGTTCTATTCTGGTCAAGGGCATGTACCTTGGTTGCAGGCACATCCCCAGTGGGGGGTGTACAGGAGGCAGCTGGTAGATGTTTCTTTCTCATTGACGTTTCTGACTCTGTATCCTTCTCCCTTCCTCTCTGTGGAAAATCAATAAAACATATTTTTTTAAAAAAGAGTGGGAGGCGGGTTCATCAGAAAGCACGCGTGCTGTGTGCACGCACCGATACACACGTCCTCCACGTGATTCGCTCTCGGGGGGCGGGGATGAGGTCCTGCCTGGCACCTGTGTGGCACCGTGGCCTGCGCTGGGTGGTTAGGAGAAGGCCCTGAAGGCCAGCTGCACCCCCTCGTAGCTGAGGGGCCTCAGGGAAATTGGGGCTCCTGTCTGAGCCTCCATCCCCTCTGCAAGAGGGGGGTCACAGAGCTCCCACCTCCGGGGCTGTGAGGACAAGACCAGCTCGCCGCATCACCATGGAATGCAGGCGGAGTCCTTAAGGTGAGGTGACCAGACGTCCCTCTTTTGGAGGGACTGTCCTGATTTTTAACCATCTGTCCCGGTCCGTCGGCGTTTTGAAAAAGTCCTGATGATTAAATGGTTAGAAATCGGGACGTTTGGTCACCTTACCTTAAGAGCACCCCGGCGAGCAGCCACAGCCCATCCCGACAGCGCTAGCAGCCATCATGGCGCTGGACTAACATCCCCTGGGAAGAAACACACCCCTGCTCCCATCCTACAGGTCCAGACACAGGAGGTCAGACACCCGGTGGAGTGGGGTTGGGGTGTGCCGCCTGACCCCCAGATGGAGCCTCACGCCCCAGACGCTGGGAGTGGCTCCCAGCTGTCAGCCCGCCCCCAGACCTGCCCTGGGCCCCTCGGTCAGGGTTCTCTCCCCTCCTCTCCCCACCCCCTCCTCCCCGCCCCAGAGCAGCTCATGTGCCCTCTTCGCTTCCCTCTGAAAGGCCCCCTCAGCTCCCGTGCTGCCCTTTGCTGGTCCTGCTGCCCTCCTTCCTCCCGGGTACTCGTCCCCAGAGCACACTCAGGATGCACCGCTCAGGGGCTAGTCCGGGGTCGCCTCCCTGACACCCGGTTAGTGAGTGGTGGGGCCCAGGCCAGACCCTGAGCCCTTCCCGCCTTTTCTTCGGAGAGAAGAGAGGTCAGAGCCCGCAGGAAGCAGTGGGGCTGGTCCGCCTTCCTAGTTGGCTGGAGCGACTGTAGCAACAATAGCAATGGGGTTGCCAAAACCAGTCTGGCTCAGTGGATAGAGCATTGGCCTGCGGACTGAAAGGTCCCGGGTTCGATTCCGGTCAAGGGCATGTACCTTGGTTGTGGGCACATCCCCAGTGGGGGATGTGCAAGAGGCAGCTGATTGATGTTTCTCTCTCATTGATGTTTCTAACTCTCTATCCCTCTCTCTCCTCTCTGTAAAAAATCAATAAAATATATATTTTTTTAAAAATAGCAACGGGGTGCACCTGGGTCGCCTACATTGCTGAAACAGAGGCTGGGCCCCGCCCTCCCCACTCCCATCTCCCCCACCCCCACACTTAGGATCCCGTAGGTCTGGGGCGGGGCCTGAGCATCTGCATTTTCGGCCAGTTTCCAGGGGTGCTGATTCCCTTTGGGGACCCCTGGCTGAGTGGAGAAGGGCACAAGATCCAGAGGCAAAGAGTCCTGCATCTGAATCCCGACACCACCACTTGCATGCTGTGTGACCTTGGGCGAGTTGCCTAACCTCTCTGAGCCTCCATTTTATCATGCAGCAAATGGATGTGCAGGGCCCTACTCCACGGGGTTAACTGGAAAACCCCAAAGCTCCTGCACACAGAAACCCCCGGCCCACGGCGAGCGCCCAGACCGTGAACGCCGTCATCACTGCGCCCAGCATGCCAGCCACCGCCATGCATTCGCCTGTTATTCTATTCCTTCCAGTCGGCTCATTCACTATCTTCCACTCCCCATGCCGCCTCGTGCTGTCTGCCCCCCTCTCTCTGGGCTCAGAGCTTCTCCCCATTTGTGCGAAGAGCACACGGAGGTGGCGTGTCCGAGGTCAGAGGCCCCGCGGCTGGGGGCTCTCCGGTTCCCACTGTCCCTCCACCCCGTCCCCGCCCCGGGCCCCGGCGGGGCTCCCGTGGTGCGGAGTCCTCCCCAACAAGCAGAGAATAAAGAGCTTTCTGTCCACGCCAGAAGAAAAACAAACCCCGCCGCCCTCGTTCCCGCGAAGGGAATGATGGATCTCTGTTATGGTTGTTGTTGAAATCACTACCAGGGGAAATAGATCAAGGGACATTTTGCCGGCGAGAGAGCGGGCTGTGCCGCCGCCGCTGAGGAGAAGGATACGCGGTGCTGCCACCACTCCACGGTGCCTCTCTCTCTGCCCCTTTTCTTCTCCCGACCCCGGGGCGGGGGCAGGACTGGGCTCAGAGGGGCCAGGGACCAGGCGGAGGAGAGCTGAGGAGGCCACGCTGGGGGTGGGGCACCGTCTCTAACACTGTCCCTCTGTTCTCCTCTCCTGCACCTCCACGTCCCTCCCCCCCGCTCCGAGAATCTATGGGAGGGGGCCGGCAAACCAGTTAAACTTCCCATCCCATCTTTTCTCCGAGTGCATGTGGCGAGGGCGAGGGAATGGATGCTCACCACATGGGAGGAAAACACAGGAGGTATCGCGTGCAGGGGACAATTCCCCTGCGTCCCGGGGACCCCGACTCCCATGGGGTGCTCTGGGGTAGAGGAAAGGGATGCTGTGCTCCAATCACACGGGGAGCGCTACATACACCACCCACGGTCCTCGGGCCACGATAAAGGCTCTGACAAGGCCTGCAGGAGAGGAATCGGTTTCCCTCTGCGGAGCCCAGGCCTGATCAAGCATAGCTGGCAGAGTCCTCCTCCCAGGGCCGGACAGCGGGAGCTGGAGGAAGATGTTGTCAGTCTCACGGGCGGGGACAGGACTGTTCTGATCCGGGCTGTCCATGCGGCGGCCACGTGGGGCCCGGGAGGACTTGGCATATGCCCACTGTGGCCGGGAAACGAGGGTCCTTACTTTAATTAATCTGACCTTCCGCCATCCCGCGTGGCTCGTAGCTAGCTACCTTACCAGGCAGCATAACGTCCAACTTTTTTTTTTTTTTTTTTTTTTTGCCCGATGCCTGGGCTCCCCGTTGAGATTGGGCCAGCTGGGCATGGTGACTGACACGGAATGAGCCACTCCATGGGCCACGGTCTCCTTCCACTTATTGAGCACTTACTGTATGCCCGGCACCACCCCCAGAGCTTGAGTTAACCCAGTGGTCCGCAAACTCATGAGTCCACAGAGCCAAATAGCAACAGGACAACCATTGAAGTTTCTTTGGAGAGCCACGTTTTTTTAAACTGAAACTTCTTCTAACGCCACTTCTTCAACATAGACTCGCCCAGGCCGTGGTATTTTGTGGAAGAGCCACACTCAAGGGGCCAACGAGCCACGGTTTGACAACCACGGAGTTAACCTAACAACCCCGGGAGGCAAATCCGCTTTCCCGGTGAAGAGAGAAATTGGCGGGGAGGGAAGGGGGGAGGCGTAAAGTGACCTCTTCAAGCTCCTGCCCCTAACTGGTGACGGGTCCAGGATTCGGGCCTGGCTCTGGGACGCGTGATCCTTTCATGCGTGTTTGCATGCTCAGACTGGCTTCCAGAACAATCTCAGAGCCAGTCCCAGGGTCTGGCAGTGTGGCCCCGACGCTGCTCCTTCCGCCGAGGGACCAGTCCAGGCCAAGGAGGTACTTGCTTCACAGGCTGACCCCGTAGCGAGTATTGGGCTGGACCCTAGGAGACGGGGAGGCGGGACCTCATCTCCTGGGCAGCGGGGCAAGTAGGCGGGGAGACAAGAGCCCAGAGAAGAGCCGAAACCGGTGTTGCTCAGTGGATAGAGCGTCAGTCTGAAAGGTCCCAGGTTCGGTTCCGGTCAAGGGCATGTACCTTGGTTGCGGGCACATCCCCAGTGGGGGGTGTGCAAGAGGCAGCTGATTGATGTTTCTAACTCTCTATCCCTCTCTCTTCCACTCTGTAAAAAATCAATAAAATATATATATATATTTTTTAAAAAGAGCACAGCCGAAACCGGTTTGGCTCAGCGGATAGAACGTCGGCCCGTGGACTAAAAGGTCCCAGGTTCGATTCCGGTCAAGGGCATGTATCTTGGTTGCGGGCACATCCCCAGTGGGGGGTGTGCAGGAGGCAGCTGACGGATGTTTCTAACTCTATATCCCTCTCTCTTCCTTTCTATAAAAAAAAAAAAATCAATAAAACATATTTAAAAAGAAAAAAAAAGAGCACAGAGAAGAACCTGCTGAGCCCTCCGTGTCCCCTCCGTGACCCCTCCCAGGCCCTGGCCCAGCCTCACAAAGCAGCCTGAGGCCCCGCCCGGCCCCTCCCCCCACAGCCGCGGGCCGTGCCCGGCAAGCCGGGGTACAGGCGCTCATACCTCTCATCCCTCGCGGAGTTCAGATAAATCTCCCCTCCTCTCCCTCTCCAGCTGAAAGTCGGCAGGTCTAGCTAGGGTTTCTCCCACTTATGCGGCTCATGAATATTTAACAGCATCTGCCGTGGAGGCGATAAAGCCCTACCAATCCTTGACAAATATGGCCTAATCTTTTCAATTTCGGGGTGCAAATATGCCTTCTGAGTCCTGTTTGTCACCTAGATTAATGGCCCAGGGTCCCATAATCCTTTGGTGCTAATTCAAGTGGTGGCTGGCCGGCGTGTGCCTGCCCAGCGGATGCTGGGATAGACACACACATGCACACGCACACGCACACACCAAAGAGTGATTAGTCGTGTGAGGATTACTTGTAACGTGCGTGTGTGTGTGTGTGTGTCTGTGTGTGTGTGTGTGAATGGGGCTATTGTGTGTGTGGTTGGTGTATATATATCTGTTTGTGTAGCCCGTGTCTTTGTGTAAATGAAATGAGGTCAATTGACCAAAGTAACATGGCCGGGGGGTGGGGTGGGGGGTGGTGCCAGGATTCGACCCCAGAAAGTCTGACTCTTGCTAATAACCTAACCACTAGGCTATACAGCCTCAAGGCCAAGTACAAATGGCTGCTGCCTTAGTCTGCTCTGAGGATGCTTCTCATGTTGCCGTGTGCCCAGTGGTCCCTCTTGGTACACTTTTCCAGGACAGTGAGTTCCTGACCTGAACCCCCAGCACACACAGTAGATGCTCAGAAGGTATGCGTGAGGCTGGCTTGTCAGGCAGCGCATCCTTCTCCATACCCGTTCCTGCCTGGTGCCCCTCTGGCTCATCACCAAAGCCCCGAGGGGGCCCAGGACGAGGGAAAAGGCCCTCTGATGAGGAATGTCAGCGAGAATCACAGAACAGGCAAGTGGCCGAGCTGGGCCTGGAGCCTGGAGCCTGGATCGGCTGAAGCCCAGGCCGGTGGCCCCAAGGAGGCAAGCGCGGACTACAGCAAAGAAGTGACCGAGAGCCTGGCACGCGGTCTGTGGCAAGGCCTAGACCGCGGTTTCCAGCCTTGGCGCAGGAGGGGCCAGCTGGCTGAGTGTTGCCGGAGGCTGTGCTGTGGATTGCAGCGTGCTAAGCAGCCTCCTGCACTCTGTCCGCTGGATTCCAGAGGCCCCACACCTCCCCGTTGGGGGACAACCAGCGATGTCTCCAGACAGAGTCGAATGTACCCTGGGACCCAAATCATCCCCCGTTGAAAACTCTGGGGCAGACTCACTGATTACCCCAAAGGGGCAAATTCAAAGTTGGAGACGCCACTTACAAGTCCTGCACTATTTTAAAAACGATCAGGCCACGCCCTGACCGGTTTGGCTCAGTGGATAGAGTGCCCACCTGCGGACTGAAGGGTCCCAGGTTCGATTCCGGTCAAGGGCATGTCCCTTGATTGCGGGCGCATCCCCAGTGGGAAGTGTGTAGGAGGCAGCTGATTGATGTTTCTCATCGATGTTTCCAACTCTCTATCCCTCTCCCTTCTTCTCTGTAAAAAATCAATAAAATATATATTTTTTTAAAAATAAAAATAAGCCGAAACCAGTTTGGCTCACTGGATAGAGCGTCGGCCTGCGGACTGAAAGGTCCCTGGTTCGATTCCAGTCAAGGGCACGTACCTTGGTTACGGGCACATCTCCAGTAGGGGGTGTGCAAGAGGCAGCTGATCGATGATTCTCTCACATAGATGTTCCTAACTCTCCATCCCTCTCTCTTTCTCTCTGTAAAAAAATCAATAAAAATATATTTTAAAAAATAAAAATAATAACTACCAGGCCAATATAATAGTGCTGGTGCAAGCGAGCTTCATTTACTGCAGGGTCCTTTGGTACAAGCTTATGGAAATCTGCTATGAGCGTGGGAAAGTTTACGCCATTAAACATGGTAAACCCACATATCCGCCGAGGCCTTAGCCACAGAATTCATCCGCAGTTGCTTCCAATAAAAAGGTGGTTCGGGAGAGAGGACTGCTTTTGGAGACCTGGGAAGGGCTGGGAGAACCAGCAAGGAGGACCCAGAGAGTCCCGGGAGTGGGGAGCTGTCCCCCGCCCCGGTGCTGAAGGGGAGGCCATGAGGGGCCATAGAAGGTGTCCTCTGAGGGGATAACCAGAGCCCAAGACACCATGCGGAGCAGGGAGGGGGCAGGAAGAAATACCCCAACCGTTCTCTCCCGCTGTCTCCAGTCTCCTGCGGGGGCCTCCCATTGGCAGGGCCCTGTGACAGCAGGAAGCCCCGGAAGCATTTCCAGCTGGAATCAGCCTCCCGGGCAAGAGCTGGCAGAGGGAGTGAGCAAATGAATGAGTCAATAGGGAACCACCGGCACCCTGCTCGATGCATTAAACCCTCCCTTGTAAATTATTATTTTTTAATATATTTTATTGATATATATATATATATATATATATATATATATATATATATATATTTTTTTTTTTTTTTTTTTTTTTTTTTTACAGAGAGGAAGGGAGAGGAATAGAGAGTTAGAAACATCTATGAGAGAGAGAGACGTCGATCAGCTGCCTCCTGCACACCTCCTACTGGGGAAGTGCCCAAAACCAAGGGACATGCCCTTGACCAGAATCGAACCTGGGACCCTTCAGTCCGCAGGCCGACACTCTATCCACTGAGCCAAATCAGTTAGGGTGCAAATTATTCTAAGAGAAGCAATTCCTCAGAAGCCAAAGGATGGATGCACCAAGATGTCCGTGTAGCGTTGTCTATAATGGAAACAAAAAGCTCGGAATCTAGCCCTCTTTCTTCCACATAGAACCTTCCCTCCTCCCATCCGGCCTCTCAGCACCCACCCTATCCATCTCCCCCTGCTCCTCTCCCCACCCTCCACCCCAGAAAGAGTACCTCCTTGTCCTGCTGGCCACTGGGATTTCTGAGACCTGAAGGGAAAGTAACCATGTGGAGCAGTGACAAGCAGCCCTCGCTGAGGTCACCTGGGTCAAACAGCCTACCAACTGGCAGACACATGAGTCAGGCCAGCCTAGACCAGCAGCCCCAGTTGACCAGACCAGAAAAGCCATTTCAGCCATCCCTACCATCCCCGCCAACACACGGAATCAAGAACTAAATAAAATAGGTGTTGTTTGGGGGGCAGCTTGTTACACAGCAAAGCTAACTGATACACACATCTCACCAGCACTCAAGGCTCCCTTTTTCCTTGGGGTAATTTTTCACATGGGGCATGTCCACCCATTAACCAGACTAACTGAGTTGAAAGTAGAGGTGATGAAATGTGGATGCTGGGTGGTTGCTAGGCTCACTCAGCAGCTGGGGGATGCTCACCTGCACACGGGTGACCTTCAAATGCCTGCCGTCACAAAAGTACAAATCGCCTCTTGTGTCCTGCAAAGACCCCAGATCACTCCGTTGAACCTGCTCATGGAACTCTTAAGTCCAGGCATCCAGTCGCTTAAGCACCTGTTATGTGCCTGTTTCAGAGGACAGCTTTGTGGAGATGTTTTTAAGAAGTAAGCAGCCCTATTGGGGCCCTGCTGGGATACGTGCACGCTCTCCAGTTTGCCCCAGTCCCCATTATTCCCTATTGCCCTGAGGGAATCTGACCGGCCACCTTTCTGTATGTTACCGTCCTGGTGGCTGTGCTCAACGATGAGTGCCAACTCCTGAGGCCCAGAGAGACTCCTCCTGCCTGCTGAGAGATCAGAGGAGACTCGGGAATGATGGAGGCTGGGGCGTGGATAGGATCTGCAAAGCAGAAGAGGAAAGGAGCAGTCATTCCAGATGAAGCACAGACCACCCCTCCCACCCAGGGTCAATGCCCTCCTGAGGGCCCAACCAGCTCCATCCAGGCCCATGGGGGGGAGGGGGGGAGGGGACCTGAGGGATCCCCTCCATGCCCTTCCCTCTCCATTAGCCAGGCCCCTCCCCGCTTGGCGCTGGAAATGAATGGCTGCTCAGTCCTGGGGGCTGGTCTGCTGGGAGCCTCCTGCTTCCCCATTTCGCACAAACACACCCCTGCCACCTCCCCTCCTTTCAGCATTAGCTCAGGGCCCGGGAGGGGAGGAGCGGGGCGGGGCAGCCCTGATAGAAAACAAATAAACAGAGGAGCTGGCAGCGCCCCAATGCCCCTCCTCCCCTCTCCACTGCCCGGCATCCCCTCCTTCAAAGCTCCCTCCAGCCCACCTTCTCCCACAGAATCCCTGACACCTATGTTCCCTTCCATCCGTCCTGCATCCCCCTCTTCCCTCCTCATCCCTGCCTCCCCTCTCCCTGTCTTCTTTGGGGCACCTCTGTCTTTGGCCTCACTCTCCTCTGCCTTCTTCATCACACCCCTTCTCCGCCTTTCTCCTTCTTCCTCACCTCCCTCCGCCATCTCTCCCTGGGGCCCCTCCTCCCTCTCCTCCTCCACTCGGTTCTTTTCTCCCCTTTCTCCTCACCATCCTCTTCCTCCTCCTCAGTTCCTTCCTCCCACCGGGCCTCCCCGCCCCCACCCCATCCATCTTCCCCTCTTCCTCTCCCCGCCCCCCACCCCCGGCCAGCCCTGACAGGGAGCGGTTGGAGAAAGATGGATGGAAATGACACGCGGGCTCTGGCGTGACTGCCGCCGCCCGCTGATGCATTGGGAGCCGCCGCTGGCTTTCCGCGGAGCCGTACCGAGGAGGGGGTGCCCCCTGGCAGGGTGGGGTCAAGGACACAGGAAGAGCAGAGGCCTGCGGCCTGGGGAGGGAGGCTGGGCTCTCCCTGCTCCCTCTGGGCCTCCTTTTCCCAGGCCCCGCAGCAAGCAAAGCGCCAGGCCCCTCTGTGCCCCTGGAAGGAATATAATACTCTGGAGCAGTGTTTCCCAAAGTGTGGTACGCATACCCCCAGGGGCCGGGAAGAGTTCGGTGTGGGTACGCGTTGCGCCAGAGTTTGGTGGGGATATGCACTGCACCGTGCTTAGCGGCGCCTAATTCTACGTTCTCATGAGTACGAGGGGTACTCAGAGTCACGGAAATTATAGAAGGGGTGCACATATGTCACAAGTTTGGGAAACACTGCTCTAGAGGAAAAGCCAGGAGCACACCCTGTGCCTCCGTTTCCCCAGCTGCACAACGGGAGCCGTAGCACCCACCTCGTTGGCTTATGGAGAGGGTTAAAGGAGTCAATCCACGCACGGAGGTGAGCCCCAGTCCCCGATAGGCACTCAGCACGTGAGGCAGGATTATTGGGACTAGGGTTACCATCATGAAGGCCGTCCCTGCGTGCAGCCATGCTCCTAACGCTGCGGTCCTGGTTAAAGGAGAAATGGGCACTCGGTGCAGGATGGAGGGATAAGGAGAGGCACTAAGCCTAGCCGGTGTGGCTCAGTGGATAGAGCGTTGGCCTGCTGACTGAAGGGTCCCAGGTTCAATTCCGGTCAAGGGCATGTGCCTTGGTTGCGGGCACATCCCCGGTGGGGGGTGTGCAGGAGGCAGCTGGTCGATGTTTCTCTCTCATTGATGTTTCTAACTCTATGTCCCTCTCCCTTCCTCTCTGTAAAAAAAATCAATTAAAAATACATTGGCCCGATGTTTGCACAGGCCACGTGTGCCCCAGTGTCTTCTGGGTATTAGCCCATGCAACCCCCTTCATACCCTGGATGTGCGTCCTCTTATTCCCCTTGTGCAGAAAAGGAAACTGAGGCTCAGAGTGGTTAACGTCATTAGAAACTAATGAGGGGTAAAATGTGACAATTCGGCGAAACCAGTTTGGCTCAGTGGATAGACTGGAATCGAACCTGCGACTGAAAGGTCCCAGGTTTGATTCCGGTCAAGGGCATGTACCTTGGTTGCGGGCACATCCCCAGTAGGGGGTGTGCAAGAGGCAGCTGAGGGATGTTTCTCTCTCATCCATGTTTCTAACTCTCTCTCTCTCTTCCTCTCTGTAAAAAATCAATAAAATATATATTTTTGAAAACGTGACAATTCTGCTCACCGGACATCTCCTGATGCCAACTCTCCATGCGCAAGCTGTGCCCCGGGACCGGCGCTTACGTGCGTCACGTGTGGACTCTGGGGGAGCACCATTCAGCCCAATGGCCAGGGTCTGGGCTGCTCTGGTCCCTTCTCCTGCCTCCGGCCCAGACTGTCCCGAGCCACCCCCAGGACAGTCACCTAAGTTCCCAAAACTTCCAGGGGAGGAGGGAGCCCACCCCCCGGTGGGACCCGCGCACTCACCCTTCGCTCTCCTCACGTGCTCATTGCTCCTCGTTAAGTGCCTACTGTGTGCTCAGCACTATGAGTACCAGGACGTGGTGAGTTAGAGGGCCCCTGCCCTCCTGAGCTTGTGAGCCACTGCCCTGCCCTGTCTCCTGAATGTCACACACGTCCTTCCTCCTTCCTTCTCCCGAGATCTCAGTCCGGCCTCTTCCAAAAACCCTTCAGAGGCCACCACCTCCTGCAACTCCTGCTTCTTTTAGAATCAACCAGGGTGGTGCTCGGCTTCCTGAGGCCCCTCGGGTAGCCTCTCGTCATTGTCAGTGGTGCCTCCCCATCCAGGCCGCAGGCCGGTGGGCGGTGGTGGCCAAGCGCGTCCCTGGCCCCCGCTCTGCCCCTCCTCCCCTCCATCCACATCAAGAGGCCTTGAACGTTCCCACCTGCTCTCTTGCGCATCTGTCATTGCCACGAGAAGGATGTGCCCAGCCTCCTGTGGACCCTTTCAGCCAACCAGCCCTCCGATGCAGGAGCAAACCCGGCTGGGATGAGCTAAGTCCCAGCCAGCCCACTGAGAAGTGAAATACCCTGTTCCCCTGAAAATAAGACAGTGTCTTATATTAATTTTTTCTCCCAAAGTTGCGGTAGGTCTTATTTTCAGGGGATGTCTTATTTTCAGGGAAACACGGTAGAATACATGATGCGGGGCTGTTTGTTACGCAGCATGTGCTGACTGGTACAGTGGCCCTGGAAAGGGCATCAGACTCTACTTGAAATCCTGCCTCAGACTCCCTGTGTGAACCTGGGCGGTTACTTAACCTCCCTGGGCCTCACTGTCCTCCTCTGTCAAGTGGGCATGATGGTACCTGCCTCACGGGGGTGGCATGAAGACTAACTGGCGAGCAAGCTCCTGGGTCTGAGTGGGTGCCCACTAGGTGGTGCCTGCTTCTATGATCAGCAGGGTTATCAGTAAGGGCGAGGATAGGACTTGCTTTTCTCCCTGGATGACCAGGGGCTTCACTTCTCCGTGTTTCATGACTGATCATTGGTCAGCTCAGGTCAGTTGCCCCATGTCTGAGCCAATAAGCTCTCGACGCTAGGATCTGTGACACGGCGGGAAACAATGGGCTCCGATCTCAGCTCTGCCTCTTCCAGAAATCCTGAGGTTCAGGGACTTCCCTGCTAAGAGCCTCAAATTCCCCATCTGTGAAATGAGTCCTCTTGCCGACCCTGTAATGGGTGGATGGACTTCCTGGTGCGGTGTCTGCCACCTGGCACCGGCTCCTGGCAGGTCAGCTCTTCCTCTCTCCCCAGGATCTCAGGGCCCAAGCCTTCGGATAACCCCCTCCCTGGGCTCTGGGGTCAGGTCAGGCTTAAGCTACAGCTCCTCGTTGGGCAAACAGTGTTTAGCACTTCTGAGCCTCCGTTCTGCGTCTGTAAGATGGAGAGCATCACACACACCGACAGGGCTTGGTGAGGCTTTATCTCCGTGGTCAGCAAACTGCGGCTCTCAAGCCACATGCGGCTCTTTGGTCCCTTGAGTGTGGCTCTTCCACAAAATACCACGGCCTGGGCGAATCTATTTTGAAGAAGTGGGCATTAGAAGAAGTTTAAGTTCAGCAGAAACCGGTTTGGCTCAGTGGATAGAGCATCAGCCTGCAGACTGAAAGGTCCCAGGTTCGATTCTGGTCAAGAGCATGTACCTTGGTTGTAGGCACATCCCCGGTAGGGGGTATGCAAGAGGCAGCTGATCAATGATTTTCTCTCATCAATGTTTCTAACTCTATCCCTCTCTCTTCCTCTCTGTAAAAAAAAGTCAATAAAATATATTTTAAAATAAATAAAAAATAAGAAGTCTAAGTTTAAAAATGTTGGCTCTCCAAAGAAATGTCAATCGTTGTCCTGTTGACATTGGGCTCTGTGGACTAACAGGTTTGCCGACCACGGCTTTATCTGAATGTGCCTAACAGAAGGGGCATGCTCATAAGGTTGGGGGTGAAACAGGGAAGAAGGGAGGGGGGGAGACCACGTACCCCAGGGCCCCCACAAGGCTTGTCCTGGAATCTGTGCCCCTCACAGTTCGGTTCCCAGCTTGTGTCCCCTCAAAGGGAGCCGTGCCTGAGTCTCCCCAGGCCGGGAGCCTGTCCGTCACTGCCCCGGCCCCTGCCTCCTGCTCTTCTGAGAAGCGGGAACAACAGGAAGCGGACCAGTTCACTCATTTCATTGGTCACTGTCTCCCGCCAGGAAGAGGCCCCGGGGGACGGAGCCGTGTCTGCCAGCTCCCGAGGACCGCAGCACCAGCCGTGGGCCTGGCACGGAGCGAGGGCGCAGTAAGTGTCTGGTGGGCGCGTGCATGGAAATGACACACAGAGGCTGGGCTGCCTGGGCCCAGCGGCCCCCACGCACGCACGCACGCACGCCCGCCCGCGGCTGTCCATCTCGGTTCTTTCCCGCCCGCCTCCCTCTCAAGCCGCTGCCTCTCAGAGGGTCTCTGGCTGTCTTGTCTCCTAATCCGTCACCTCATCTCCCCTCCACACCCGTGTCACCCTTGTTAGCGAGGCTGCGTTCCCACCGTGTGTTTACCGCGGTTTGGAATTATCTATCACTCAGCCTGCCTCCTTCATCTGCCCATCAATCTTATCACCTGTGGAGGCCCTGGGCCTGGGGGCCGGGCTCCCGCCCTCCATTGTCTCCCGCAGGCATCAATTTTCCTCACTCCCGGCTCGCAAAGCCCCTCCTGCATGGAGCTGCCTGGCCCCTGCTCCTGCATTGATGGATGTTTCCGGATGAATGGACCACCCCCCCCCCCTCGCCTCCCACCTTCCCTGCATCCCTCCAGCAGAGCCCCCATCGCACGCCCCACCCCCGCTGGACCTGACCGGGAGGCGGGGTCTCCTGATCATCCTCCTGGAGTCCGGGATGCAGGGTCAGGTTCCAGGTGCAGCGATGGCCTCCCAACAGGCCATGCCTCCCGGGTCCCGCCCCCACCACCACCACCACCACCCCCCCTCCCACCCCCAACTGCAGGACGTGCCCTCGCCCTCGTATCCTGGGGGCCTTCCGTACCCCAAGCACGTTCCATGCATGACTCCCATTTTATTGCTGAGAACACGGAGGCTCAGCCTATAGTAACCCAGCAAGAGGGAGGCAGAGTGGGGCTTTGACGTGAGGTCTAGCTGGCGCCCAGGTGGCTACCACCATCTCAGCAAAGAGGTTCTTTGGGTCAAAATCTCCATGTGTCTTGCTCAGTGAATATGCACCTTTCTGTTAGTTCTGAGAAAAAGAAAAAAAAATTTTTTTTTTTAAATAACCTGATGGGTGGAAGGAAACTTGATTTGGGGTGGTGAGCCCACAGTAGGACACACAGGTGATGCATTCTGGAATTGCACACCTGAAACCTGTATAGTTTTTTTTAAAAAAAAAAACAATGGCACCCCAATAAATTCAGTAAAAAGTTTTAAAAATCATCTAGACCAGTAGTTCCCAGCCAGAGGTGATTTTGTCCCCTCCCCAGGGGACACCTGGCAATCTGTAGGGCATTTTGGGTGTCGCCACAATGAGCTGATCCCCTGAAGCAGCAGCAGTGCCAGCGAGGAGCTGGCTCTGGTGGCGTCCGTGCCCTCTGTGCTGTGGCGCCGCTCTCACGCCGGCCCCCGCAGCCGCTCCGAAGGGGCCCGAGCCCCTAAGGAACCAGCTTTGAACTTCATCTGATTTTAATGAACTTCAAGCTCAGTAGCTGCGTGTGGCTGGGGCTACTGTTTTTGGACAGAGCAGCTTTAGGCCGTTTGCAACTAAATTGGCCTTTTATATAATTTTTCTAGATCTATCTAGTGCTCCAGCCATTCATGCATTCATTGGAGGATTCTTGCATGTGTCCTGACCTGGCATTGAACCCACAATGTTGGCACATCAGGACGATGCTCTGATCCCACCAGGGCCAGATCTCTTATATTCTGTCTTTCTTTCTTTCTTTCTTTCTTTTTTTTTTTTTTAATTTCTCCAGTGACATTGGTCAACGTGAACATGCAGGTTTCAGGTGTGGGTTTCTATGTTACAAAAGCTGGATGCTGCACCGTGTGCCCTCCACCCGAAGCCAAATCTTCTCCGGTCACCATGTAGTAGAGCTCCCTCCCCGCTCCCCCCCAGATCTT
The DNA here is from genome assembly GCF_964339955.1 of Pipistrellus hanaki. Classification (NCBI taxonomy): domain Eukaryota; kingdom Metazoa; phylum Chordata; class Mammalia; order Chiroptera; family Vespertilionidae; genus Pipistrellus; species Pipistrellus hanaki. The sequence continues at coordinate 17,839,547 of NC_140521.1, read as the reverse complement.
TTGTGTCTTAAAGGTGGTTTACAGGACCTGGATTGGGGGTGGGGGGTGGGCACGGATAAAGAGAACACAGAACATGAGCTCTTTGGAAGCACTGAGAATGCCTGCTTCGGACTTTGGCGCCTGAGAAGGAGAGAGACAGAGAGAAGGCAAGGAAGAAAGGACCAACAGGAACTGCAGGCACCCAGTGGGGCCTGACACCCAACCCTGCCAACGTTCTTAACTGTTCTGAGCCTCGGTTTGCCAATCTGTGAACTGGGTTAACTGTACCTAACTCACAGCTGTTCTGTGGTTTCCAGAAGCTGTACCCACAGCTGGGGGCCCCCTAGGAGGAGAGACAGCTGCGAAGAGAAAAGCTCCCCAAGGCAGGGTAGGCGGGGGTGGGGGACAGGGAGGAGAAATACTCGGCTTCTCCCTTCCTTCCAACACCTCCCATTGGTACAAGATCTGTATATTGCCGAAACCGGTTTGGCTCAGTGGATAGAGCGTCAGCCTGCGGACTGAAAGGTCCCAGGTTCGATTCCAGTCAAGGGCATGTACCTTGGTTGCGGGGACATTCCCAGTAGGGGGTGTGCGAGAGGGCGGGACGTCCTCTCTCATCGATGTTTGATGACTCTCTCATCGATGTTTCTAACTATCTCTCTCTCCCTTCCTCTCTGTAAAAAAAATCAATAAAAAAATATTTTTTTAAAAATCTGTATATTGCACCATATGATGACCCTGGGGAGCCTGGGCTAGCCCATCTGTGGGCATGCGTGTGGCAGAAGACGGGGTGCAGGGAGGGGAGCCGAGGACAAGAGGTCCTGGACTGGCATGAGCAGGGGCCACTGTCACCCAAAATGGGACACCGAGTCGCAGAGACATGGAGCATCTTGCCTGAGGTCACGCGGCTCCTCGTAACCCAGTTCGAGTCTGTGCTCATTACCCAGTGGCACGGAGGTGACCGCAGCCCGACTTCTGAGTGACAGGGTCAGGCCGGGAGGGCGGGACGTCCTGTGGGGGCGAGGAAGCAGGCTGGGGCCCCGAAGGTGGCCGAGGACGGCACCGGGCGAGGAGACGGCCACCTTCTCCAGAACAGCGTCAGCAGCCATTTCCCCGAGGTGACGGGGACGGGACTCGCCGGCCCCGACGATGCCCATTTGTAATCGCAAAGCCAGCATTTTTCCACCCCCTAATGGGGGACCCAGCCAATCCGCGAGACACCCTATTCCTCTTTGTCTCTCCCCTGCCAAGTCAGCAGGCTGACTGATCTCCCCCGGGTGATTAATTCTCCCCTTGACGCCCTGGGGAATGAGACGTTCGTCCCAAGGGTAGAGAGACAAAGCGGCCGGCTGGAGTGTGTGTGAGCCACGGGACAGCACATCCAGGCCCTCCATCCAGGGCGCCCGCCCCAGGGAGGCAGGGTCACAGGGTGCGGGGTCACAGGGTGCGGGGTCCCGGAGAGAGTCCGCAGGAGGACCAGCCGGGGCGGAATGGCAGAGCCGAGAGCCCCTGCATGGATACCAGGACCCCAAGAGGGAGAAAGTGGATTCTTTTTTCTTTTCTTTTCTTTTAAAAATATATTTTATTAAGTGTTTACAGAGAGGAAGAGAGAGGGATAGAGAGTTAGAAACATTGGTCAGCTGCCTCTTGCACACCCCTTAAGGGGGATGTGCCCGCAACCAAGGTACATGCCCTTGACTGGAATTGAACCTGGGACCTTTCAGTCCGCAGGCCGACGCTCTATCCACTGAGCCAAACCAGTTTCGGTTCAGACCCGGTTTGAACAGTCCCCTGGGCCATTTTACTCTCTGGATGGCTGAGATTCTGGGTCCACCCAGTGAAAGGAGCCGCCCCAGTGTGGTCAGGGGCAGGGAGGGAGGGTGTGGAACATGCTTTCTCTCTGGGAGTCACCTCTTCCGCTCCTGGGATTACAATCTCTGATGGCCTTTGGCCTAAGAGCCAAACTCCACGGGTTCAAGTCCTGCCCTGGCCGTTTGCGAGCTGTGAGGTTTGTTTGGGACAAGTGGCTTGGTCTCTCTGAGTCTCGGTTTTCCTCACCTGCTAAATGGGCTAATAATTTTACTCCCCCTATAGAGTCAGAGGTCCTCGGTGTTAGTTACCTAACACCTAGGAGATGCACTCAGCACACAGAGGGCGTATGAAGGTAGCTCGCTGTTTACGTTTAGTGACAGTCTTTCAAACTCTTCCGATTGCCGCGAGCAAGGTCTTACCGGCTCCTAACATAATTTACTTCATACATGTACTTAAATCGATCCTGTTTTCACTTAAATTTATTTTAGAAGAGAGCTTTCCATCCTGATCTGAAAAGGGGAATTGCTTAAATATTATAAGGTAACGAGAAAAATAAATGCCACAGGAAGCAAGCATTCTTCCCCAGTTCCAGCTGATCCTTGCCATCGCAGAGGGACCCAGGCCTGGCCCGCTCTCTCCTTTAGAATAGAGTAGGTCCGGCCAGTGTGGCTCAGTGGTTGAGCATCAACCTATGACCCAGGAGGTCATGGTTTGATCCCCAGTCAGTCAGGGCACATGCCTGGAATATGGGCTCAATCCCCAGTAGGCATCTCTCATCATTGATGTTTCTATCTATCTATCTATCTATCTATCTATCTATCTCCCTCTCCCCTCCTCTCTGAAACCAATAGAAATATTTAAAAAATGAAGAGTAAAAAAAAAATAAAATTAAAAAAATTAAAACTGAAGAGTAGCTGGATGATGTAAAAGGCCAAGTAGTGCCAAGCTAAAGCTCCCGCCTTGATGGAAATGAAAGGGCTGAGAGATAATGGCCAAGGGAGAAACGTTCTCACCGTGAGGCCCTGCACACAGCCCCGCTTGTCCCAGGATTCACACCCCACACCGCGGGCCGAGCATTCTGGGGTGGATGCTCCGCCCTGACTTTGGTTGGCTGGTACCTCTGGGTCTTAGGACGAGTGAGCCCAGCCCATTGCTGAGGCTGAGAAGTAGTAATGGTTTTCCCAGACGAATTCACGAGCTCTGAATATTTAACCAAGAATCAACCAGGGCCAAAACCGGCTTGGCTCAGTGGATATAGCATCTGCCTGCGGACTGAAAGGTCCGAGGTTCGCTCCCAGTCAAGCAGGGGTTGTGCAGGAGGCAGCTGGTCGATGTTCCCCTCTCATTGATGTTTCTACCATGTTTCCCCGAAAATAAGACATCCTCGGAAAATAAGACCTAGTGCTTGGAACGATAAGACATCCCCTGAAAATAAGACCTAGCGTAACTTTGGGAGAAAAAATTAATATAAGACACTGTCTTATTTTCGGGGAAACAGGGTAGCTCTCTATCCCTCTCCCTTCCTCTCTGTAAAAAATCAATAAAATATATTATATAAAAAGAAAAAAGAATCAACCAGGGTTTGACCTAGGCAGCCCCCACTCCCCCCTCCCCCCGCTTCCTGTTGGCTGCCATCTTTGTTTCCCATTCTTTTCTATGAACTGGAGGGTCCTGTGGCCACTGAAATCGGGAGCCCTGCCCTTTGCCTTTAACCAGCTCCTGTTTGGGGAGAAGGGCTGGGCTGAGTCACAAACTGGTGAAGGCTCCTCCGGGTAATAAGGAGGGAGCCGGAGTGGGTAGCTGGTTGGTGCCCCAGGATTTGTGGGGGCAGGAAGCAGAGAGGCAGCAGGTACATGGAGAGGAACCGAACACTGATTCATGTTCTCTCTCTCGCCTCTGCCTCCCCCGACTTCTGCATCCGAGCATCCTGCAGCGGGTCAGGCTGGTCTCCACTAGACTGCCCCAGGACACCTAGTGTGGTCGTGGTTGTGGTCATGAGGGGCTTTGGAACTCCCAGAGGAAATCTCACGTGAAAGTCACGGTGATAAAATAAATTGTTTAAAAAACCCAACAAAATAGTAACATCTTCCAACCCATTTACCAGGCAGTGAGTATTATCCCCAGATGCTAGTGCACGCTTCCGTTCAGAGCACAGACAAGCTCGTTCTGTACTCCCGGCGTCCTCCAGGGGAACCGGCGGGAGCGCGTGGCCCTGGCGTGGTGGCCTTGAACCAGCCAGGGATGGGGAGGAGCTGGAGGATGGGGAGCTGAACTAATCTTTGTTCAACTGATCTTTGACCTCTCTCTCTGCACCTGGCACGAAGCCTGGCATGTAGATAGTTGAATGTTTGTTGAAGGAATAAATAAACGAATGGCTGATTGAAATGACTTAACTGGGTGGGTGGATGGGTGGATGAGAAGGTTGAGGGATTCATAGAAGGGAAGAGGGGGAGATTACAAAGGCTGGTAGAGGATTTATGGATGGAAGAGGAAAAAAAGAAAAAGGTAAGGGAGGGAGGGAGGGAGGGAGGGAGGGAGGGAGGGAGGAAGAAAAAAGAAAAGAAAAGAAAAAGGGAAGAAGGAAGAAAGGAAGGAAGGAAAATAGGTGGGTGGATGGACTGATTGATAGATGCATAGGTATTTAGATGCGTGATTAATAAAAAGAGTAAAAAAGAATGGATGGATAGAAGAACAGACATATGAATGGAAAGAGGGGAGGGAGGGAGGAAGGAAGGGAAAAAAGAGGGAGGGAGGGAAGGGAGAAGGATGCTGAGGACTAAGCCAGCTGCCAGGAGGTTCAAATATACTGAAGCAGATGCTGCTAGCCGAGAGGTTGTCTGGGAAGGACACCACGAGACTGCAATCCCGCTCAGAGAACCAGGGCCACCTTTATGTCCAGTTTCCCCTGGCAACGACCCCCACTCCTCTGGACCGGCTCCCACCGTCCCCTGCACACTGCGCCGTGACTTCCCCAGCGCTGCTGGCCTTGCTCACGCGCCCCCTCACCTGCTCTCTGCTCCCCGTCCTCCAGCTCCTCCCCATCCCTGGCTGGTTCAAGGCCACCGTGCCAGGGCCGCAAGCTCCCGCCCGGTTCCGCTGGAGGACGCCGGGAGTACAGAACGCACTTGTCTGCGCTGTAAATGGGAGAGAGCACTCGCATCTGGGGATAATACTCACCGCCTGGCAAACGGGTTGGAAGGCGTTACTGTTTTTTGAAATAATTTATTTTATCATTATTTTTTAATCCTCCCTTGGGGGTATTTTTTTATTGATTTTTAGAGAATGGAAGAGAGAGGAAAAGACAGAGATAAACACATCAATTGGTTGCCTCCTGCACACAGCCTGACCAGGGCCTGGGCGGGGGACATGCCTGCAAACGAGGTACGTGCCCTTGACCGGACTGGAATGTCTGCAGGCCGACACTCTATCCCCTGAGCCAAACCAGCGGGGGCGGAAGGGTCATTGTTACTGTGGGTAACGGTAGCATCAATGCTCCCCGATGGGCCAGGCACTGTGCTAAGCTCCCCCAAACGCTACACGTGAGCCAACCTTCTCCGCAGCCCTGCAGTCCCAGTTCACAGAGAAGAAAGGAAGCTCAGGGAGGTAAAGGCACTTGCCTGAGGTTGAACAGCCGAGTAGCAGGGCTGGGACTGAAATGGGGGTTCAGGGGTCCCTCGAACACGCGTGTAATTGATGCCTTGGGGAGCTGGCCTGTGTCTGGTGAGCCCCGATTCACCCACGGAGACCCCGCAGGCAGGAAGTGCTGTCCACTTCCCGGAGGGTCCTGCCACCAGGCCAATACCCTCACTAAGGGAGCCATCGCCCTTGATTCCTAAGGAAGTTTCAGTCTCTTTAATGCAGGGGTCCTCAAACTTTTTAAAGTGGGGGCCAGATCACGGTCCCTCAGAGAGCTGGAGGGCCGAACTATATGAACTACTAATTCCTACTGTAACACCTCGGCTGCGCTCACTGCCCAAAAAACCTGGCGGGCAGGATCAGACTCCCCTGGGGGCTGCATGTGGCCCGCGGGCCGTAGTTTGAAGACCCCTGCTTTAATGCTTCGCTTCTGCCCACATGCACATTGGTAGAGGATTTATGGATGGAAGAGGAAGGAAAGAAAAAGGGAAGGAAGGAAGGAAGGAAGGAAGGAAGGAAGGAAGGAAGGAAGGAAGGAAGGAAAATAGGGGGGTGGATGGATGGATGAATAGATGCATAGGTATTAAGATGCATGATTAATAGAAAGAATAAAAGAGAATGGATGGATAGAAGAATAGACATAGGAATGGAAAGAAGGGAGGGAGGGAGGGAAGGAGGGAAGGAAGGAGATCTTTCCCCCAGACAATGCATGAGTCTGGGCTGCCTCCCCCGCTCCAAACCTCAAACGCACAGCAGGTGCTCCTCCTCCCCAAACAACCCCCCCAAGTCTTTGTGACTCATACACGTGATAGGAAGTAACCTTTATAAAATGTGCTCAATCGCGAAAGAAAGAAATTGGTCCCACTTCACGGGTGAGCTTCTGGGGTGCGGGGGCTGCCTTGAGTCCACAGGGATGGAGCTGCAAATCCCAGGCTTTTCCGGGGGGGGGGGGGGGGGGGGGGGAGCAGGGACAGGCCGGAAACCAGGGGTCAGTGCTGCACAGCCTTTCTAATCCAAAGCAAACACATAAAGCCAGGGGAGAGGCCAGGCAGTAGCCTCCGCCCCGTGCCCGCCGCCAGCGCAGGTCCTAATTGCCCGAGGAGCCACCTGGTCTCCATTTAGCAGAAAGCGGCCCCTCTCCCTGGGCGCAGGTGGCAGGACGGCGCAGGGACGTCAGGTGCTTCTTGGCTGGGAGCGCAGAGGAGGCTGGGACGCGTGCCTCCAGCCGAGCTGGGCTCCCGCCGGCGCCGCCGTGGGGTGGGCCAGGCGGGCCAGACAGGAGGCTCCGTGTCTGCTGGGTGGAGGGGGGCGTGCTGGCCACGCTGATGGGGTTTTGTTTTCTCCCTCCTGCTCCTGGCAGGGGAGGCCGGCAGAGCTGGCTGCAGGCCCTGTCCCTGGAATGTGCCATCTCAATTAGGACCCGGGGTGAGCGGAACACCTGACAGAGGGAGGTTGGGGGGGGAGAGGCGGACAGGAGCGGGGGGGGGGGGGGGGGGGGAGCCTCGTGCAGAGCCTCCGGGAAGCAGAGATCCAGGGAGGAAGGCAGAAAGGACCTGCAGCCTAACGGGTCCACAGCCAGAGGACAGACAGGGCGGAGCCCGAGGAGGCCCGGTAAGCTTTCTGTCTGGTGACAGCCATCACCAGTTACCATCCACTGAACACCTACTGTGTGCCACATAGGGCGCCATTTTACCTGCGTTGTTTACATCTTCCTGGCAGCCCTTGCCAGATAGCCATTCATTCGTTCATCCATTCATTCTCGCAGGTCTCTCTTGAGCACACACAGAACTTGCTCTCCATCCTGAGGACTCAGGGGTGATCTTTCCAGGCAGACACAGTCCCTGCCCTTGTGGGGCTTACGGTCTGGGTGGGGGAGAGAGGCAATAAACGAACAACTCAGTTGCGTAGGGTTTTAGAAGGTGATTGGGAAATGTCTTTCTAGGGAGGCAGACATTTGAGTAGACGCCTGAAGGAAATGAGGCTGCAAGTCCCCTGGAGGGGGAAGAGCAATGCAGGCAGCAGCAGCAGCATGTGCAAAGGACCTGGGGCAGAAATGAGCCTGTGGGTTTGAGTGGCAGCCCAAGGACCAATGTGGCTGGCAGGGGGGAGGTACACTAGGAGGTGAGGCAGGCAGGCGAGCTCAGAGAGTCACCCAGGAGGGGCCTTGGAAGCCGGGAAGGACGGTAGTACCTGAAGGTTTGATTTGATGGATCATGTACAGATCCAGCTGGCAGTCACACGCAGTGTGTAAACAAGTGGGCGTGGCTGTGTGCCAATAAGACTCTGGCCCAGCAATCCGAGTTTGCTGGCTACTGACCTACAGCGACCCAGGAAGACTCTCGGAAGAAGTGGGGAACAAGGAGCCATTTAAGGAAGCAGAAGAGAACCTCATTAGCAGATTTGGGTTAATGGGACAGGACTCCTGCGCTTTGGGAAAACAAAAACGCCCGCGGCGAAGAAACAGCACCATTTACTCGCGCTAAAAAACCTCCAGCTCCACGCAGAAGCCCTGCCTTCCGCCCCACGGGTGGGGGTGGGGGTGGGGGTGGGGGAGAGCAGGGGGGGCTTGGTGGGCCAGGGCAGGCCTCCCCTCCCCGCCCCCCCAGAGGTGTCTGTCAGGCTGGTGAAGGCCCTGCGGAGGGGGCTGCGACCATCCCCGCGCCGTAACGGGGCAGATGTGGGGCCGGGAACACCTCCAGACCACTCACTGGCGCTCGGCCATGGTCCCGGGAGAGGCGGCAGGCAGGACACAGGTGCTCTTCCAGAGCATGAAATGGGCTGGAGGGAATGGAGACCTCAGGGGGGGGGGGGGGGGGGAGTGAAGGAAGCAGCCCTTGGGGCCCTGTCGTCTGCATTAAGGAAAGAAAGACGGCCCCATTTGCAAAGCAGGGCGGCCATTTCGTTGGGGTTTCCGCGTGTGTCTGTTTGGAGACAGGGACTGTTCCCGGTCAGGACGCGGTGTAACGAAGGCTTTCCGCGATGCTGGGCTTGGGCGGAAGCTTTGGGGAATCTGAGCCTCAGCGTCCTTCTCGGCAGGTGGGAAATCATCGGGGCAGCAGGGCACCTCGCGGGTGTGCCCGGAGCTCTCAGCCTTGACCGTGCGTCCGTCACCCAGGGAACTGTGGCAACACCCGAGGGCCGTCGCTGGTGTGGCTCCGTGGATAGAGCGTTGGCCTGAGGACTGCCGGGTCCCGGGTTCGATGCCAGTCAGAGGCACATGTCTGAGTTTCGGGCTTGATCCCCAGTAGGGGGCATGCAGGAGGCAGCCGATCAGTGATTCTCATCATTGATGTTTCTTCCCCTCCCTCCCTCCCTCTCTCTCTCTCTCTCTCTCTCTCTCTCTCTCTCTCTCTCTCTCTCCCCTCCCCTTCTCCCTTCCTCTCTGAGTTCAATAAAAATATATATATATTTAAAAATAATAAAATTAAAAAGGAACTCCAGAGGCCCGGGGATCCTCCCCAGAGATTCTCATGGGGTCTGCACAGGGTGGGCTTGGCCGCCATCGGGTTAGAAGTTGCCCTTTGGGGGTGATTCTCGGGCGCAGCCAGCCTTGAGGCTCGCTGGGCTAGAGGGGGAAGGTCGGGCAAGTCTAAGTGCTGAGAGGAAATAAAGGTGATGATGTGTCCAAAGACGTCCAGAGGACAGACGAGGGCTGTGTCCTGGAGGGGCCGGCAGAAGCCTCTCTGAGATGTTCCGGCTGGAGCCCGCGCGGAGTGAAGGGAGTTTTCTGGGGGGAGGGCAGCGTGAGCAGAAGGCCCTGTGGTAGGTGCAAAGGCCCTGTGGCAGGAATGCACCTACCTGGTGTGCTTGGTGAGCAACAGAGGCCAGGATAGTCGGAGCAGGGGCACGATGGGAGCTAGACAAGGGTCAAGGTTGTGCAGGGCCTTACGACCAGAGTTGGGTGTTAGTTAAAAGGATCAGAAATGGGTAGAATTGGCTAGCTCGGCGCTTGGCACCCTGCCAGGGCCTCCAGATCACCTGGGGAGGCTTTTAGGGGCCTGGGGTGGGGGGAGGGGAGAGCACTGGGTGGATTCTGCTTCAATGGGTCTGGAGCAGTGCTCGAGGGTTGGGGAGCTTTAGGAACTGGACCTGGATCCCAGTGTGCAGGCGAAGCCGAGACCAGGCTGAGCAGAGGCGGGAGCGGGAGAGAGCGGCTGCTCCCAGGAGCCCAGAGGGTGCATGACAGGCAGGACCTGCAGGGCCACATCGGGCAGCCGGGCCCCTGGGCCCTGCAGGGACCGGGTCTGCGGCCGAAAAGGGACAGTTTCAAGTGTGTGTGTGTGTGTGTGTGTGTGTGTGTGTGTGTTCAGGCCATCGTGCTTCCTCCCCCAGGAAGAGAACGAAGTGGTCAGTTCCTCGGGCCCTGGATGGCAGGGAAGGTCCTTCCCCCAGAGCTGCCTGCAGCCTGAGGGCTGAGCAGACCTCCTTTCCTCCCAAGGCCTGCTTCTCTCTCGTGGGTGTGGCCTGCTCTGCCACGTCTCTGAGCCTCGGTTTCCCCCTCTGTCCAATGGGGCAATGGTTTTCCCGTCCCCGGAGGAATCCAGGGAGAGGTGCTGGCAAGCACCTCTGCACCCGGCACATGCTGGGCACCGGGGACACGGCCAGGAACCAGCCGCGGCCGCTGCCCTCAGGAAGCTCAGGCGCCGGTGGAGAAGGCGAAGCTGACAGAGCAGCCCCTCACCCTGTCTGCCTTCTTCTCCTCCGTGTGGCCTGGGGTGAGGCAGCGAGGGGCCTGGGGCAGGGGGTCGGCCATCAGAGACCAGGGCGGGGCAGGCATTCATGGGGTGGCCAGGGAGGCCAGAGGACAGGGACCGGGTTCGGGGGGGCAAGGGGTGCCAGGGGGACGGGTCTCCTTGCCTCTGGGATCCTGGCCGAGGTGCCCGAAGGAGGCCAGGAAGCCGGCCACACAAAGGAAACAGGAAACAGCAGGGGGAGCCGAGCGCCACCTTTTATAAAACAATAAATAACAGCAGCCCCTCGTCTGAATGGCCCCTTCTCCCTAATCACTTAATGACCCCCAAGAGGGCGGGCGGAGGGGCTCCCCTCCCCTGCACCGAGGTCTATAAAGAGAAACCCCCCGTATGGAGGGCCATTGGCGAACCTCCGGGCCGGGGACCCCCTTCTGGCCGCGGACGAGGGTCATGAAAAAGGAATTGGCTTTGCAGGCCCCGCACATGCGCTCACCCGGCCCCTCCGGCCCCTCCGGTCCCCCGCGCCTCTCCAGCCGGGAGCCCCCCGCGTGTGTATTATTTCCCCCCCATTGTCTGGGCCTCCCCCCACCTCCAACCCGAGCCCCGCCGCCCCCGGGGCCTGCCCCTCCCGCCGCCCGGCCCGCCCTCCGCCCGCACCCAGCCTCCCTCATAATAGCATCCTTTTCACGGAGACAAATTGTCTGGCCTCGGGATGCACCTGAGGACTTGCGCCCCTTAACAAATGGTCTTTTAATTTTCTACCAGAAGGGCAGCGGGGAGGGGGGCCGAATCAATCACACATCCATCTTCATCATTGCTGCCCGGGGACTCTTTTTGCTGGCTGGCTGCCCCTGGGGAGGATGGGGTGAAGGGGGGGGCGCGCCATCGGGAGGGCCGTGGGGGAGGGGCCGGGCCCTGGCAGGGAAGCCACACCGAGAAGCCCCTCTCTGCCTCTCAGAGGGAGATGACACCCCCCTACCCTCCCACCCCCGGCACACCTCACCTTTCAGTTGGACTTGAGCGGAACCAGTACATTCAGGTGTGTGTGTGTGTGTGTGTGTGTGTGTGCTCTTTTGACAAGTGGAGAAACTGAGGCCCAGCGATCTCCCGGAAAGCAGCTCTCTCTCACACACGCTCTCTCTCACACACGCACTCTCTCACACACACACCCTCTCACATACACACTCACACACACTCACATACATACTCACACACACACATATACACACACATACACACACACCCTCTCACATACACACACACACGCTCACACACACACACACACTCTCACATACACACACACTCACACACACACACACTCTCTCACATACACACACACTCACACACACACATACACACACACTCACACACACACACACGTGCTCATGCAGCACCAGTCACGTGCTGGGCACTGCTCTAAGCACATTCTGGTCCTGGCTCACCTGCTCTTCACACAGTCTGGGTGGCAGGGGGATGGCAGCCCATTTAGCAGATGGGGAGACTGAGCAGCCGCTCCGTGTGCTCCGTGAGCCTGCAGCCGCCGGCCCCGCCGCCAGGAGAGCCCTGGAGCCCGGAGCGGCCGCTCCCACTCGCAGGCTCCGGGGCTCCTGGGGAGATGGCTGGTCGGGATCTGGGGCGCAGGACGTGCAAAGGGAGGCGGAGCCACCGGCCTGTGAGAGGCGTGAGGGGGCGTTTCAGGATGCTGAGGCCCAGGCGCCAGCCCCGGGGATCCCATTGGCCAGAGGGCGGTGACCTGGGCATCCACGTGAACAGGGTGGTCCGGGGTGACTGCCCAGTGAGCAAAGAGGAGCCGGGAGCCCCTGCTGACATTGTGAATGAATGAATGAATGAGCGAATGAATGAATGAATGAATGAGGGGCTTGCTTCTCACAGCAAAGAGCCAGCTAATCGATGTGAACGGGAGGGAGACTGGGGTTAGGAAATCTGCGTTTGGGAAAATAGCGTGAGCATCACTGATCCCGCAAGTCATCCCCTGAGGCCAAAGGCAGCCCAAGTCTGAGGAATGACATCGAAAAGCACCTCCCACCCCCCTCCCACCCCCGTGCACGTCCTCCTCGTGGAGGGAGGTCGGTGGTGTTGGGGGGAGAAGGGGGGAATCAGCGTCAGCGTCACCAGGGAGGGACACGCCTGTGCCTCCCGGCCTCGGCCAGGGGGAGCGCACAACCACCCCTCAGCAGACTCTCCCCAAATGCGCAGCCTGAGTCAGATCGCGGGGAGCACGGAGACACCCACCCCGAGGGGCATCGTATGGAGCTCGGGTGCGGCTCTCACATCTGGATGCTTCACAAACATTCTATCTTGAAGCCAAAGACGAGGACCCGATTCCAGTTTTAAAGGGGCTGGAAGAGCCGTGATGTCGAAGGAAACAGCGAGGGCCCCCGGTTTTTTTGCTGTGAAGGGCATTGTCAGGGCAGATGGGGGTGGCACGGAGGGTGTGCGCGTGGTGAGAGGACCCTGTGGCGGTGAATGTCCCAAGCTCCTCAGCGCGTGGCGGTTCCGTGAGCGAATGCCTGCGCTTAGGAAACAGACGCGGAAGTACTTAGCGGTGAAGAGTCCCGTGCCTGCCGCTTCCTCTCAAAAAGTTTCAGCAAGCCCTGACTGGTTTCGCTCAGTGGATAGAGCATCTGCCTGCGGACTGAAGGGTCCCAGGTTCGATTCCGGTCAAGGGCATGTACCTTGGTTGCGGACACATATCCAGAGGGGGGTGTGCAGGAGGCAGCTGATCGGTGTTTCTCTCTGATCAATGTTTCTAACTCTCTATCCCTCTCCCTTCCTCTCTGTAAAAAATCAATAAAATATATTTTTTAAAAACACCAAAAATAATAATAATAAAGTTCCTCCGTGTCTCTTAGAAAAAAGTTTCAGGGTAAAAAATAGAAAGAGAGGTAAACAAGCCAATGTTAACATTGAAGGCTAGTCTTATACTAGTTTTTCAGGTTTCCTGTATGTTAATATCTTAAAAAGAGAGAGAGAGAGAGAGAGAGAGAGAGAGAGAGAGAGAGAACCAACACAGAGAGGGTGCAGACCGGGGACAGGTCACACAGCCGGGAAGGGGGAGAACTGAGGCTGGAATCCTGGCAGCTCTCGCTGTCAGACACAGCGTCCCCTCCCTGCCCGCCATCACCCCCACCCTCAACGCCCGGAAAGACAGAATCTGTGTTGTGGGGTTTGTCTGTTTGTTATCTGTTTTGTTCACTACTGTACTCCCAGCGCCTAGAGCCACGCCTGCCGCACAGTAGGAGCTCAGTACATACTTGTTGAGTGAGTGAATGAAGTGTAGACGGTGACCCACATGCCCAGGGTCACACAGCTGTCCCGGGAGCAGTTTGGGCTGCAGTAGCCCACACACCTGGGGTAGCCCACACACCTGGGGTAGCTCACACACCTGCTGTGCCAGAGGGCTCCAGGCTCTGAGGGATTAGGGGGGAGCTCAAAGGTGAGGGGATTCCCATAGGAAGCAGGCTTTGCAACAGCTCTCCCCACTAAAGAGAAAACCCAAGCCAATCAAACCACCTCAAACTCCCCGTTTGCTCTGGCTGGAGGGCCACATACCTGGCCCTAATGAGGGAAGTGGGCTGGCCCGTGTGGTGTGCCGGGCCTATTACACAGGAATGCAGATCTCAGCTCAGAAAAACAACTTTGCTGGAGGCTTAGCTCAGCCCCTACCTTGAGGGGAGCTGGTAAAAAAAAATAAAAATAAGCCAGGCTTTCTCTCTCTCTCCCCTGCCCCGCCCTTCCTGCCTCCTTACCTCTTCCCTTCCCCCACATCCATCCCTCGAGGCCAGGCTGGGGCCCTGGAGGGAGCCCTGGAGAAGGTTAATTAGATGTTTGCATACAATCTGAGTCTTGTTTGTCTTGTTTGTGAAAGCACCTTTCAGCCGGCCCAGGGCCCAGCGGCCCCTCAGCCCCTTGCCTTCTTCTCTGCTTACTTCTCCGCCGCCCAGCACTGAACTGGTTAGCCAGGTCTGAGCTGTCCGTTATCATTTCACCACTGCCTCTCCCCCCCTGTTTCCGCACACAGCTCTGCTTCCTCCGCTCCACACCTCTGTGGTTTCAGCCCCCTTCTCTGCCTCCTCCCCGGGCACACGTGTGGGGAGACCTGGGCCTTGGGGAGGTCCCTGGGGTCCACCCGGTGGAGTGGCACCTGCCGTCCTGGGCGAGGCTCTGAGCTGGGCACCCTGGGGAGATGCCCATGGGAGCCGTCCCGGTGAGGGCTGCCAGACCAGCTAGCTGCCCTGCCAGGGCTCAGAGGCCCTGTGCAAACGCAGATGCCCAGCAGATAAGGCAAGTGAGCCAGGTTGGGGGTGGAGAGGGTGGCAATAGGGAGTGAAGGAGGCTGTGGCCATTGAGAATACAGCCGGGCCTCTAGGGGGCACCATTCCTCCCTCCACGCTGACCCGGGGACAACTTGATAGGCAGGTTGGCCTTTGGGGGAGAGGGGGGTGGGGGTGGGGGGCATGTGTGGGCAGGAAAACAAGATGGCCCAACAAAGAGCCCAACATGGGCAACTACCCACATACCCTCAACAATAGAATAGAAAGCACACGTGGCTTGTGCATCCAGTGGACTGTCACACAGCAACGAGGAATCCTCGCAATCTCAGTGCCAAGCGGCCGCAGGAGAACACGTGGCACCCACGGGGAGTCGCTAGATGTCTGGGCTTCCATCTCTCTCGTCCTGATATGTTCCCTGTGCCTCACACAGCACCTGGCACCTAGCAGATGCTTAATATGTGCTTGTTGAATGAATGAATGAATGAATGAATTAGTGAGTGAGTGAGTGAGTGAGCAAGCAGGAGACCTGGACAAGAGTGTTCCAAGATTGGGTCCTAAAAGTACATTTCTAGAGTCGCCCCTTCTGGCCAGACTCCAGCCCCTGACCCGCTGGACTCCCTGTCCCCACCCAAACCCCTCCTGGGCGGTGGGGCGCTGGCCAGGCCAGCTGTGACCGTCAATCTAAGTGCCCCAGCCAGGCCCCTGGAGAGCAGAGGCCAGCGGGCTTATTACCCCTTCACCCCTGCCCGCTCCGCCGGGACGCTGGGCTTCGGCATGCAAAACCGAGGTGGTCTCTTGAAGGAGGAGTGTCCCCCTTGGGGAGACACTGTGGTTTGGGGGCTCCCGGTGGGCTCACTGAGGATGGGCTGCTCCCTGTGGCTCCGGGGCCCCGAGCCCCCGAGGAAACAGGAGGAAGCTCTGCTTTGCTTTTACAGAGAGAGCCGGCGGGGGCGGGGGGGGGGGGGGAGAGAGAAAGAAAAAAGGAGGGAGCGGGGGACAAAAGGAGGAGAAGAGTGTGGACCCAAGAGCATGTGTAGAATGAAGCACACATTCCTCCTGGGTCCAGATCCCAACCCCACGCTGACTGGCCATGACCTTGGGCAAGTTCACCTCTCTGTGCCTCCATTTCCCCATCTGAAAATGAGAGCATTCACTCCAAATATATTGTGTTGCTATGGAAATTAAATAAGTTAATTCATGGATAGCACTTAAAACACAGTGCCTGACAGAGCAAGAGTGAAATAGATAAATATATACATATGCATGTCCATGTACATATATACGTAGAAGTATATGTATATACATACATACTATATATATATATATATATATATATATATATATATACACACACACACACACACACACACACACACACACACATCTCCCGCCGATAGCTCCCTCCCCTGCCGAGGCTGGAGTCCTTACCCTCCGCCCAGCAGTGCCCGCTGCCGCTGGCCTGTGGGCACAGCCACGCTGGGACCAGCCTCAGCCGTAGTGTCCGGCGGATGGTCTCTGTGCCCTCAGGGGAGAGCTCGCTCCACCGTCCTGGGGAAATGGAACCCCGAAAGCTTTCGCCCGGAAGATCCGGGGATCCCAGCTTCGCGGCCCGGGCCCCGCTGCTGACCTCGATGAGCAAAGGGACAGATGGTGGCAAAAGGCCTGGCGACGTCCTCGGGGCCTGACACAAAGTGCTTTCGGGAGTAACAGGTTGAGGATCAGTGGGGAGTGGGATGAGGAGGGGGTTAAAAATAGCTTAGGGGGGGAGAGGGGGGAGGGGAGGGAGAAGAGGAGGGGGACTGCGTGGGAGGGAGGGGCAGCTGGAGATGGAGGGAGACGCTGGGAGGGAGGGCGGGCGGGGGGGAGCTGCCTGGTCTCGCTGGGAGGGGAGCTCAGGGGCAGGCGTGGGGGGGTGGCGTGTAGCCCCGCACAGATCTGGGTCAGGCTGCAGGGCTGGCCTTGTCCTCGGGCTGCCATGGGCTGACCCGGTTCTGGGTCCAAAACTATAGCTGTGAGCATGTCACCCGAAGCCCCCTCTCTCTCCCAGCTTCCACTCCATGGAGAGAAACCGACAAAGCACAGATAAATAACTGGCGAATGCCATCAGGAGGCCACACGTACCAAGAAGAAAAAGGAAAGCCGATGGAGAAGGGGGGTGTCATACAGGTGTCAGGGAGGCTGTGCTGGGCTGTGAGCGGAGACCAATGGGCAGCTTTGGGAACAGCGAGTGGGCAGAGGGAACAGCAGGTACAAACCCGCTGAGGCCAGACCATGCTGGGGGCGTCTGGGGCAGCAGCCAGGAGGCCAGGGATGGAGAGTTCAGCGGAAGAGCGTGAGGACAGAGCGCGCTGGGGCCACAGGACGGACGGTGGGCTGAGGCGGCTGCGCTGGGGGTGCCCTGCGGGTCTGTGACAGGAGTCGGGGGACCTGGCTTCTGTCCCAAACCCGCTCTGGCCACCGAGTGCAGAATGAACCGAGCGGCAAGGGCAGAGGCAGGGAGGGCAGGGAGCAAGTGGCAGGGGTGACGGCCCGGGGCCTGGGGCAGCAGCCGAGAGGGTGGGAGGTGGTCGGATGCAGGGTCAACGCTGAAGGTCGAGCTGACAGGACCGTCTGACGGGTCTCCCCTGACCCGGGCCCCAGTGTTCCTTCCATCACCTCCTGCGGCAGCCCCCGCCCGCCCGCCCACAGCCCTGAACACAGCTTGTCAGACTTTTTTTTTTTCTTTTTCTTTTTTTTTCCGAGAATGGAAAAAAAAAAAAAAAAAAAAAAAAGCCAACAATCTATTAACTCATCAATACCGAGCCCCGCCAATGTGTCCATCACCGGGGCTCCTGTCGATAACTTCATCTCGGGGCTGACAGGGCAGGCGGGAAGGGGGAAATGGAATATTTATAATTTCTCAGGGACGACGGAGCCCTCCCAAAGGTGATGTCCTCAGGTTCAAGCACATCCGGGCCTCCCTCATGGTGCGGACTCCCCGAGTCCCGCCTCCCTCGGGGGACCCCAAGAAATGCCAGCAGAAGACGGAACCCCAAAAGGCATCGAGAAACTAAGTTCCTTCGTTTTTGGACCCAGACTTTGGGGTCCGACGCGTCGATTCCCACCACCTGTGAGCTGTGGCCAAGGGCAAATCACTGAGCCGCCCCAGCCGCGAATCTGCAGAGTGGGGACAGCGAGGGCACCACCTGGGAAGGGTGTTGTGAAAATAGAGTGAGATGGTATGTGTGGGGCACAGTGTGGGCACCACGGGAAGTTACCACAGCAAACGTCTCCTGGGCGGCTGTCTGGGCTGAGTCTTGAGGGTAAAGAGGATTCAGCCACAGAAACTCCCTCTCAGGCCGGAGAGACAACCCGGCAAAGGCCCTGCCGAGAAGTGTGGGTGCCCCTCAGGTGGAGAGGGCGTTTGTAAACAGGTGGGTTGTTTGTTCTTAAGCCCACGTGTTGAAATTAAAGTGATTATTCTTAACTCATAGGACACATTATCACCATTTCCTCACCCAAGGCTTCCCTTGGGCTTTGTATTTCATTACTAGAGGCCCGATGCATGGATTTGTGCACCAGAGGTTCCCTCAGCCTGGCAGGAGCCTTTTCACAATGCGGGACCCCTCAGGGGAAGTTGGAGAGCCGGTTTCAGAAGACAGAGTCTCACAGAGTGAAGATCTTTGGTTAAGCCCTAACTGGTTTGGCTCAGTGGATAGAGCGTTGACCTGAGGACTGAAGGGTCCCAGGTTAGATTCTGGTCAACTCTCTATCCCTCTCCCTTTCTCTCTGTTAAAATATATATATATATATATATATATATATATATATATATATATATATATATATATTTGGTTAATCTCTTTCTGCCTTCCCCCTTTCCCTCTGAGATGCATCAGTCTGTTCCCCATGTTTCCATGCCTGTGCATTGAGTTTCTGCCCCCTGCTGGTCATTGCGCATCATAGCGACTGGACAGTCGGACAGTCAGCTGGTCGCTTAGGTTTATATATATATATATATATAGACTGAAGGCCTGGTGCATGAAATTCATGGAAAGGGGGGTGGGGAGGTCCCTCAGCCCAGCCTGCAGGCAGGAATCCCTTGAGGGATGTTTGACTGCCTGTTTATGCACATTTGTGCAAGCCCCATATGCACATTTAAAGCCTTTGCTTGTATCATATCCCTTATCATCCCATTATCCACATGGGGGCAGCCGTCTTGTGTGTTGGAGTGATAGTCAATTTGCATATTACCTCTTTATTATATAGGGTTATTTTTCCTCTATTTTGTGTATTAGTTAGCTACTAGTGCCCTAATGCTGTATAACAAACAACCTCAGAGTCCTAGAGACTTACAGCAACAAATTTACAATTTTTTTCCACACTTGTGGGTGTGCAGGTTGGCTGTGGTTCGGTTGATCCTGGTGGAGCCCAGCGGGGTCAGGTTAGCTCCCAGCTTCCTGAAAACACAGGTCTGCTCCACGGGGCTCAGCCTGAAAGGCAGCCGTTGCCTAGGGCATAAGCTCATCATGGCAGATCATAAAGACTCAAGAGAGGAGGGCAAGCCCCATATGCACAATTAAAGCCTTTGCTTGTGTCACATCCTTTAGCATCCCATTGCTCATGCCACATAACCAAGTTCAAAGTCAAGGGGCAGGGAGGGTCACTCTGCCTCATTGAGGACATGGCCAAGGGGAGAAGCATAATTCTCTACCAGGAGGGAACAATGATCTAATCTACCACAATTCTCCACTCACACGTTCCTTTTCCTCCTCACTACAGGCACCTACTCTTAAGGATGTAGATAGATACATAAATATGTAATTACATAGACACATAGACATGTAGACATAGAAACATTGATATATGGATAGTCATTAACATGTTGAAGCATTTTATCTTTTATATTTTATTATTTACAGTAAAATATTGTTTTAAATAAACTTTATTGAGGCTAATTTGCATTCAATAAAAGTCATTAGAGTACCCTAACCAGTTTGACTCAGTGGATAGTGCGTCTGCCTGCGGACTAAAGGGTCCCAGGTTAGATTCCGGTCAAGGGCATGTACCTTGGTTGCAGGCACATACCCAGTAGGGAGTGTGCAGGAGACAGCTGATCGATGTTTCTCTCTCATCAATGTTTCTAACTCTCCATCCCTCTCCCTTCCTCTCTGTAAAAAAATCAATAAAATACATATTTTTTAAAGTCATTAGTTACAGCGGGAAGATTAGGGAGAGGTGAGGGAGATAAGAGATCAACTGAAGGACTCATATGCATGCATATAAGAATAACCAACAGATGCAAAACATTGGGGGGTGAAGACATGTTTGGGAGTTGGGGGGGGCAATGGAGGGGGAAAATGGTAAGATATTTACACATATAATACCTTAAGTAAAAAATTTTTTTAAATATAAATAAAATAATAAAAAGTCATTAGATATCTAGTCTGATACATTTTGATCAATGTATACATTCATGTAACCTTCAAGACATAGAACATTTCTATTACCAATCCCACCACCCCTGCCCCCACTCTCTACGCCTGTAGGTTCTATAAACGGAATTCTACTATCCAGCTCCTCCTATGTCTGGCTTCTTTCACTTAGCACGATGCTTTTGAGATTCATCCTGTTGTGGCCTGAGGTGGCCGTCCTCTCCTTGTCCTGGCTGAGGTAGGAAGGTGCCACGGTTTATTCGTCCATTCAACTATTGAGAGACCATCGCATTGTTTTCATTGCACATAAATGATACGATTTTCCACATTTTACTCCGTTTCTTACTCTTTCACATAAAATGTGTGTGTGGCCACTGTGTTGCGATGTGCAGCTCTATCTGCTTTCCTGGCCCCTGCGTGGTCAACCACACCTCCCTTCACCTCCTTTTCTTTACCCAGGGGACCCAGAGATGGGACAGGGGCCCGACGTACAGAAAGCAGGATTTGTCCAGACTGGAAGTGACGAGGGCGAGAGAAAAGGGGTGGGATCTGAAGGTGTGTGCTCTGCGCTGTGTGCCGATCTCTGTGTGTGCTTGGTGACTCTTGGTAGACCTGGTCACGTGTTGGGCTCATTCACGTGTATATTACACCCAGCGTCTACTTGCATCTGTGTCATACACGACACACGTGTTTCCATGCATGCACACACCTGTCCTTCTCACCCAAGACTCTGTAATGTGTGTGTGTGCATTTCAAAGTTGATTATTATTTATCATTTGCATATTCTGAATATCACACTAAGTTTAATGCATCTGTATGTATTGTGTGTTTTTTTATGTATCCCAAAGTATTATTTTATTATTATTTTATTGATTTTTTTTTTTTTTACAGAGAGGAAGAGAGAGGGAGATAGAGAGCTAAAAACATCGATGAGAGAGAAACATCGACCAGCTGCCTCTTGCACACCCCCTACCAGGGATGTGCCCACAACCAACGTACATGCCCTTGACCGGAATCGAACCTGGGACCTTTCAGTCCACAGACCGACACTCTACCACTGAGCCAAACCGGTTTCGGCTGTATGTATTGTGTTATTGGTAAAGACTCTCTCTGCATGGGATATTGGTGCGTGCGTGTGTGTGTGTGTGTGTGTGTGTGTGTGTGTGTGTGTTTAATGGGAGGATATTACATAGGACATGCATTATTACATAGACGGAGAATCTCATTATGTGGGTTTATTTGCTAAACAAAACGCCTGCGTCAGTTTTGTTTGTGCGCGCACACACGTGTGTGTGTGGGAGGGTGTTCCTCCTGTGTCTCTCTCCACAGACCACACACCGCATCTGCGTGCCGGTGTCTGCCGATGGCACCCGCGGGCCCCTCCCACGCCCGCTTGTAAAGACGCCGTCGGCATAATGTGGAAGGGGCTGGGGATGTGTGTGTGTGTTTGCCTTTTATTTTGCTCACTGTTCTGTGACAACAGAACGATTTCCCCCACCCCCCCACCCCCCTCCCCTCTCACCTCCTCTTCCACGCTGCAATCCTTTGGGGGATATCAAGGGCAAGCCAGAGAAGGGTTACCTGGAGAAAAGCGTTGCTTAGCAACCGAACACCCACCACCCCCCAAGCACCACCAACCCAAAACTCCGCTCCAGGCCTGCAACCAGATTAGCATATTAATGAGGCTGTAATTTCCCCCCGAATTGTCTGCGCTGTACACACACTCAACTCACACAGCACACTGGCCCAGGAGTTTGCTATGCAAATAAACTGGTGTTACAGACTGCGACTTAATTAACTCATCAAGTTCATCCTCCTAACAGAAAAGGCAGACGAACTACAGATTAATGAACCTGTGTCTGCTCGCCCCTCGCGCGCTCCCCTGCCACCGCCAGCCGCCTTCCGCCTTCCTTCCTCCCGTCATGGCCCGTTTCCCTCCCTCCGCTTCCCCAACCTGGCAGCTCCCCCCGGAACCCACCTGGGGTTTCTCCCCACCTCCCTCTGGGGTCTCCCACCCCTGGCCGGTGTCCCCCACCCCCTACGTCCTTCGCCTTTGTCACCCCCTCCCTGCAGCCCCCCAGTCCCCAACACCCAGCTCCGGGGATCCCAGGGACAAGCAAGCGGATGGGGAGGCAGAGAGGGCTGAAAACGGGGACACTGTTCCTTTAACGGGAGGAGAGCGTGCAGGCTTTATTTTTGACACACAATTCATAGCGGAGCCCCAGCCCTGATATTCAATCAGCTGAATACAGGCTCTGGAAGAAGAGGCCTTCTCCCTGCCTGCGTGTTAATTAGAAACGCCAGTCCTGGCTGCCACCCGCACTAATCAACTCTCCCCAGCCTCAGTGGAGGACAGACGCACCCCCGGGAGGGGTCCCCGAAACTCTGCCAGAGAAGGGCTCAGGCCCTGGATGCAGGAAGCCCCCTCAGAGGAAGCTACTTTGAACCCTGGACGATCCCTCCTGAAGTCCCTGTTCTTCTTCTCCCCTGGTTTGCCGCTCACCGAGGGCTGGGGGAGCGCCACCTCCTCCAGGAAGCCTTCCTTGGATGGTGAGACTCAGTGGCGGGATCTGAGCCTGGAAGAGGGCCCTGAGCCCCATAGGAAGGAGCATCTCAGAGCCATGGAGGAGCTGTGCAATGCCTGTCTTACCCCCCTCCCAGGCTTTCCAGCCACACGCAGGCCCTGTCACTTCTCACGTGGAGAATTGCACCCAAGTCCCGGACCTGTTCTCCCTGCTGCTGTCGTTGCTGTCCACCCAGCCTTCCCTCTGCCACCAGAGAAATAACCCGGGTCCCTCCCTCGCTCACACACCTCTGATGGCTCCCTGTGACCCACAGAACAAAGCTCCAATGTCATCGAGCATCAAGGCCGTCGGTGATCTGGCACTGCCTCGCCTCCCCGGGCTGTCTCCGCACCCCAGACAAGGTCAGGTTGTTGCCTGAAAGAAATATAAGTAAGGATAAGAATCGCCTGACACCTTTGTCGGAATACAGATTCCTAGGCCCCTCCCTTTGAGATGCTGCCCCTGTAGGTCTGGGGTGGGCCCAGGAACCTGCATCTCTAACCTGTATCCCCTGTATCCCAGGGGAGGGTTCCTGCTGCCAGTGGCCCACTCTGAGCGATGAGACCCTCTGCCCTCCATCCAGCCGTATGGCCCCGTCGCGTCTCCTGTCTGACAGCAGTGGGCGGTTTGCAGCCCCTGGGGCAGTGGTGTGATGTACTGAGCTGGTTCAAGGGGGTGTTTTTAAGTGTCCTTCAAAACCAAGAGATGTTTGGAAATTGCGGGGGGGGGGGGGGGGGGAAATGCTCTCAAATGGTTACTCTTACTGTCAATCCATAAAAATCTTTTTTTAAAAAAATATATTTTATTGATTTTTTACAAAGAGGAAGGGAGAGGGATAGAGAGTTAGAAACATCAATGAGAGAGAAACATCGACCAGCCGCCTCCTGCACACCCCCCACCGGGGATGTGTCCGCAACCAATGTACATGCCCTTGACCAGAATCGAACCTGGGACCTTTCAGTCCCCAGGCCGACGCTCTAGCCACTGAGCCAAACAGGTTTCAGCAATCCATAAAAATCTTGAGTGAGACTAAAAAAGATTGTGAGTTCTGAAGTCCAGCCCCCATTTCACCACCCACGTGCTGGGTGACCTTGGGCAAGTGGCTTTCCTTCTCTGGGCCTCAGCTTCCCCAGGTGCAGAGTGGGAAGAGGCAGTGCCCACTTTCTAGGAGTGGAGACGTCATTTTGAAACATCCCCAGAAAGTACCGGAGGCACAGGTGGTGGCCACTCCTCGGCTGTGGGGTTACCTGACGGTCAGAACCGAGGGGCGCGGCCAGCTCTTTGGCAGCCAGGTGCTTTGGTGCTGGTCTGACTCTGAGATCACCCCTGCAGCTGGCCCAGGTTCTGGCTCAGGGTGGGAGCTCAACCAGGGAGTGTTCCATTCAAATGGAAAGTGAGCGGCTCAGGGTGCAGAGAGGGGCCCTCCACGCTCCAGGCAGCTCTGCACTCACACACCCACAGACACCCACAGACACACACCCACAGACACACCCACAGACAGACACCCACAGAGACACACACCCACAGACACCCACAGACACACAGAGACACACACCACAGATACCCACAGACACACACCCACAGACACACCCAGAGACACACACCCACAGACACCCAGAGACACACACCCACAGATACCCACAGACACACAGAGACACACACCACAGATACCCACAGACACACAGAGACACACACCCACAGACACCCACAGACACACAGAGACACACACCCACAGACACACAGAGACACACACCCACAGATACCCACAGACACACACCCACAGACACACAGAGACACAGAGACACACACAGAGACACCCACAGACACACACACACACACATACACACACACACACACAGAGACACACACCCAAACATAGACACTCACCCACAGACACACACACAAAGAAGACAGACACACAGAGGCATAGAGGCACACATGCACACACAGATGGACACACACACACACACTCTACATGCTCACGGCCTCACACCCTCATACACACACCCTCACACACACACACACTCAATGCCAGCCGTTTTGTTCTCTGCTGCCGGAACCGGAGGTGGCGGCCCAGCAGCAGCTGCCTCGGCCTCTAACGAGCCCGCATTTATCTGAAGAGTGTCAGGAGGTCATTTCTCACTAAATAGTGTCATTCCCATCCTTTGTGTCCCCGCCCGGGCCCGATCCACCGCTCATTCATCACCGTATCCCAGGCCGCGGGGCCTCCCACGCCCCAGCCGCCCCTCCCGCAGGCGGGCGGCCAGGCCGCCCTGCCCAGCAGCACTGCCCGCCTCAGGATGAGGAGGCAGAGGCGCGCAGAGGGGCAATGTGCTGGCTCGTTCCCGCGTTCAAGATGGGGCTGAGCTGTTTGGAATTGCCGTTTCTGAAAGGTTAACAATGTCAAATATCACCAAACTCCAAGGGCCCCATGAATGTCGAGTGAATGGGTCCCTCCTGCTGGCGCTGGCTGAGCCTGGAGACCCAGGGACTGACCAGAAGCTGACAGGCTAGTAGGCGAGACAGAGATTACACAGCGAGGAGGAGAAAGCGGCAGATTGTAGGCACTAGCGAGTGCTGTGCAGAAAAGGGACCGGACAACAGGAGGGGGTGTCCTGAGAGTGGGGTGGGTGTGTTCAAACAAGGATGGAGGGGAGGACCTCTCTGGGAAGGGACCTGTAAGCCTAAGCGACCTTGGATTGGTGGCCTTGGGTTGGTGGCTTTGGGTTGGTAGCCTTGGGTTGGTGACCTTGGATTGGTGGCCTTGGGTTGGTGACCTTGGATTGGTGATCTTGGATTGGTGGCCTTGGGTTGGTGACCTTGGATTGGTAGCCTTGGGTTGGTGGCTTTGGGTTGGTGGCCTTGGGTTGGTGACCTTGGATTGGTGGCCTTGGGTTGGTGGCCTTGGGTTGATGGCCTTGGATTGGTGCCCTTGGGTTGGTGACCTTGGATTGGTGATCTTGGATTGGTGGCCTTGGGTTGGTGACCTTGGATTGGTGGCCTTGGGTTTGTGGCCCTGGATTGGTGTCCTTGGATTAGTTGTCTTGGATTGGTGACCTTGGATTGGTTGTCTTGGGTTGTGACCCTGGATTGTGACCTTGGATTGGTAGCCTTGGATTGGTGGCCTTGGATTAGTTATCTTGGATTGGTGATCTTGGATTGGTGGCCTTGGATTGGTGGCCTTGGATTAGTTGTCTTGGATTGGTGGCCTTGGACTGGTGGCCTAACCTCTCTGGGCCTCGTTTCTCATCTGCTGAGTGGGAGTCATAACACAGCTGGCCCGTTACCCGGTAACAGAAAGTCCCCCTGAACCCTACTTAGCCGAGGTTCCTGCTCAGCCCTGGCTCCCTTGGTTCTCCTCCCCTCTGCGCCCCATCCTCTCTTTTCCCCTTTTCTTCTTCTTTTCCCTTCTTCCCCTCCTTTTCCTTCCTCCCCCAGGATGGGCTGCGTGGGCGTACCACACGCAAAGTCCCACCGGTTTTGTGCTTTGCTGCGCCATCCTAAACTTCTTAGTAATTGGCGGACAAGGGGCCCCTCGTCTCATTCTGCACCTGCCGGTCCTGCCGCCCCCTCTCCAGACCCTCCCACAAAGCAGACCCCTTCGCCCATGTCTGGTTCGTAGGGAAGGATTTCTAGAACTGCCAGCCGGAAGGAAAGGGCTCGACCCCTCACCACGAGCCCAATGCACTTCTAAATCTCAGGACCCAGCCCCAACTCCAAAGTGCTCCCTGGGGACATACAGCAAAGGCGAGAGGGGGCAGAAAGCCGGCCAGGAACAAGCTGGGTCCGGCGGGGTGTGAGGACCGGCTGGGGAGGAGGAGAAAGGAGGGTGTGAGGGAGATGCTGAGGCCCCCTGGTCTGGAGATCACACTCACCAGGAGACTCATCGGAAAAGGGGAGCCTCTGGCCCCCTTTCCCCAGGGGCTCTGATGACACCCCTGCAGGTACATAAGATCCAGGCTCCCTGCGGGACCCCACCCCATATGGCCCGCCCATCTTTCTGACCTCCAGTTCTCCCCAGCATCCTCCAGCCATCAGCCCCGACCGGAGCATTCAGCACGCTGTCCCTCCCACCAGGAACACGCTCTCCCGGGCTCCTCCCTTGGCTGGCTCCTTGGTCTCGGCTTCAATGTCACCTCCTGAGCCTACAGCTGACACCAGTCCCCAGCCCCTGTCGCTCTCCATCCATCACCTGCACGGGGTCACGCTGAAGCAGTGATCCCAGCGTAACTTACGTATGCCTCCGTATCTGCCTCCGAGACAAGAGCGTGGGCTATGGGAGCGCCTGGACCGCATCTGTGCCTTCACTACGTGCTTGGCACATAGTAGGTGCTCCATAAGCAGGAATGGCAGACATGATCCCACTGCATCTCTTTTCAATCTGTCCAAAAATCAGGACTTTTTTAAAACACCGCGGGACACGGGGAAAATTGTTAGAAATCGGGACTATCCTGCCAAAAGCAGGACGATTTGGTCACCTTAGCCTAGGAGTGAGTTAGGCTTGGCGGGTGCCACAGAGGCCTCCTGGGAGGACTCCAGAAAACCACCCGGCCCATTGCCAACCATTTGCTGGTGCTCTTTACCAAGTCTTTAAGAGCGGAGGGTCAGCCCTGACCAGTTTGGCTCAGTGGATAGAGCATCAGCCTCTGGACTAAAGGGTCCCAGGTTCGATTCTGGTCAAGAGCACGTACCTTGGTTGCGGGCACATCCCAGTGGGGAGGGTGCAGGAGGCAGCTGATCGATGTTTCTCTCTCATCGATGTTTCTAACTCTCTATCCCTCTCCCTTTCTCTCTGTAAAAAATCAATAAAATATATAAAAAATAAAAACTTACATCCACAGAAAACTGCAGTCAAGGCCCGACACATACTTTTCTCCTAGTGCATGTTTGTTGATTGACTCACTGCTGAGTTCTCTCTCCAGACTTGTACACACCAGCCCAGGCCCAGGACACCTATTTATCTGTGGGTGAGGTTTCCATCTCTGCGTGGTCCACACTCCAGAGCAAGAAAACTATGGAGAACATTTCTCAGTTCCCATGGGCCAACTCCACCACACCCTCCCCATCACCCCTCGTGGCTCCCCATTCCTCGAGAAGAGTCAGTCTCTGGCTGGCCTTCCCTCTTCATGATCACTATACCCCCGGAAGGACAGACTCTCTGTCTCCAAATGGTAGCCGTTATACTCCCGACAGTTCCAACATCGTTCTCCAGAAAGCTCCGGCCGATGTGAATTAGACCGGGGACTCACGCCCTCCCAATTCAGAGTCAGGGCGCAACAGAGAGGCTCAGCAACTTTCCCAATGCCACACAGCAAACCCAGATGCAGAAGCAGGCCTCCTGGTGCCGAGTGTGGCTTGTCCCCAACACCGGCCCATCGTCCCTCTGCCTACACTCTCCGGAGTCTGTGTGAGGCCCCTGAGGGTCTCAGATTAGAATATAGAATATAGAATATTAAGGCTAGGAAGGGGCAGGCCGCGCCTTCATTGGAGCAGTAACTGGAGTTTCTCCCCAGCCCCAGCCCCGGCTTCTCAATGTCTCCGGGGAACATGTACAATCAGCAGTCACTCTCTTTATCTGCACCGCAGAGCCTGGTCCCTGCACACACTCTTTTCCCCGGGGCATTCCGTATCTCTCCCGGTTTCCTATTTAATCTTCTCCAAGGAACTCCCGGGCAAGCTCTGGATCTGATTCCTCTTCCGGCTCCCCGGCCCCTCACAACGTGCCCGGATCTCGGAGGAAGCTCAATGAATGTCTGCTGAATTCGTCTGATCCTTCATTGGGGTGGAAAGGAGAGATCGTGGGGGAGGGGGAAGGAGCAGGCCATTGAGCGGATAATGCCCGTGGCCCCGGACCGCCCTCTGGGACTCTGCGCTTCTATTCCTGCCCTCTTCGCCTCCACGTGGGAAATACCAAGGCAGCCATCTGCTCTGGGCCTCAGATGTCCGCACGATGGAAGGGGCAATAGAAGAGGGGGCTCGAGACGGGAGGGCAATCAGAATTCACATGAAAAGAATCACTGTTGTCATCAAGCAAGGGAAGGGGGAGCTCGGCCGCTCTCCCCTCTCCCCTCTCCCCTCTTCCCTCTCCCCTCGCCCTTCTCCCATCTCCCTTCTCCCTTCCTCTCCCCTCTCTGCACGCTGTTGAGATCAGAGCCAGAAAGGGCTGCCACTGCCTACAGTGGAGAATAATCGGCTGGTTCAAGGAGATATTTGTCAAATAAACACACACCCTGGTCAAGTCCAGGCAGGGTGGGGAGGCTGATTCGGCAGCTCCATCCACTCCCACGCTCTCATGCCCAGAGAGGGAGAGTGACTCCCCCAGGCTCACACAGCACGAGAGTGACCGAGTTAGGCAACGTGGGGTTCATCCAGTGAAAGCAAAGGGGTGTCTCCAGGTTCCATCTCGGCTCTGCAAGTTGCAGGTTGTAAAATCCACATGGCCAGCGCCTGCTGCCGAATGAGCCAATGGGGACGGCGCTCACACAGGTCTGCTTTATACACACCACCCCTCCCCGGCACGGGCCCTGCCCCAGCCGCGCTCACCATTATACTGCCTTGTGCTGGGAGCACTGGGAGGTTCCGGAGCCCAGCGGCTTCTGGGACCATGGGCAGACCTGTCTCTAGATCAGTGTTTCCCAAGTGGGGATGACCTCGAACCCCAGGGCCAGTTGACAACATAGTGAGATTCTGAGCTGTCACAACCGGGGTGAGGGCTGTGTCCTTGAATTAGTGGGCAGAGGCTGGGGATGTGGCGAAACCTCCTCCTCTACACAGAACTCTTAAAGTGTGAGTCTCATCTTTTTCTCCTTGCGTCTCTGTCTCTTAGCACCATCGCTCCCCCCTCCCACCCTCTAACCTACCAGGCTCCCCGTTTCCTCTCCTATACCGAGCTGTGACCGAAATAGAACAGACTGACACAATTCCTGATGGCCACTCTGTTACACAGGTTTTCCCTCTGTTCCACAGAAACGGAAACTGAGGCACAGAGAGGCTGAGGGACCTGCCTTGTATCCCACAGCCCATGAGCGATGGGGCCCGATTCCCACCTGGGGAACTGGGCTCCAGAGTCTGAACCGAAGTAACACCACCACACGGTGCCTCTGTCCCGACATGTGGGCTGGCTAGAGGGTGTGTGTGTGTGTGTGTGTGTGTGTGTGTGTGTGTTATTATTGTGATGTAGATCTTACTGGTTTGCTGTGTTTTTCCATTATCACCCTTTTGTTTGAAACCACGTGAAGGTTTCTGGCCTGACAGGAACACAGAACACTTACTCTCCAACGCACAGACACGTTTCTCCACCCCAATCGAATCCTGTGTCTCTGGCAGAACCCACTGAAGGACAGCACAGACTTTTCTTTCTTTCTTTCTTTCTTTCTTTCTTTCTTTCTTTCTTTCTTTTGCCAAAGTGGGGACCCACGCAGCCAGCCGCTCCGTGTGCAGGACCCAGAAGATGGGCAAATGAGGGGCAGCCCCTTCTCCGCCCTGCCCACCCACCTCCACTCACTCCAGCAGCTTCTCCACCCTCTACTTGGTCATTCGTTACTCATTCGATCAACAAATACGCATCGGACCGCTGTGGCCCAGGTATGGAGCTAGGCAGTGGGGATCCAACAGAGAGGAAGACCAACACAGTCTCTGCTCTCATGGAACTGATACTTTATTAAGGAAGAAGACAATATGCACCAAAACATATAAACTGGATAATCCTAGCTATTGGTAAGGTGACAAGGAAAACAGACATTGTGGGGGGCTCCAGACCGGCTGGGTGGGGTGCTTCGGAAAGACCTGAGGAATTGACATCTGAGCTCAGGCCTATGTGGCAAGAGGGATCCAAAGGCAGAAGGGCACGCCAAGTGCAAAGGTCTTGAGGTGAGAAAAACCAGGTGTGTGAGCAGCACAGCAGGGGGCCAAGGAAGGGGTGGGGGGGTCCCAGGGGTGGGCAGCAGCCAAGCACCAAGGGCCCTGCCGTGGTGTGTGAGGAGTGTGGGTTTTATTCTACATACACTGGGGGACTGTCAGAGGGGTGACAAGATCTGATTTATGATTTTGAAACATAACGTTAGTTATAGCATAGGGAATGGGTTACAGAGGAGAGAAACAGAGACAGCAGTTGGAAGATTTTTGCTCTAAAACAGAAGCAATGATGGTGGCTTAGACTAGAGTGGTCAGGGAGAAGGAGATGAGACGTGGGTGGTTGGGATGTATTTTGGAGGCAGAGCTAACTAAAAACTAAAGAATGGATTGGATGCAAGGCGGGAAAGAAAGGGAACTTAAGGGTGACACCTGCATGTGGGTCTAGGCCAGGGGTCGGCAAACTCATGAGTCAACAGAGCCAAATAGCAACAGCACAACGATTGAAATTTCTTTGGAGAGCCACATTTTTTAAACTGAAACTTCTTCTAATGCCACTTCTTCAAAATAGACTCTATTTTGTGAAAGAGCCACACTCAAGGGGCCAAAGAGCCGCATGTGGCTCGAGAGCTGAAGTTTGCCGACCACTGGTCTAGGAGATGGGCCAGGACCCTTGTTATATCCTGAGAGACACCCGCCCGACCCAAATGATGGGTGAGTTCTCTGCTCTCTCGTTCCAATTACTTGCTTTCGGGTGTAGGACTTTCACCAGCTTCCAAACCAAAACCATAGTCCATGATGGGCTGGGAATGCAAAGGGATTATGCTAGCAACAATTAGCAGTGACAGCCCTGGTATATCTGCAGTATAGCCATGAAAGCATGATCCTTCAGAAGAATATGGGCGATTAGAGCAAGCAGGAGATCCAATACCACTGAGATCTGGGATGGGAGCACAGGCTTCCACTATGTCGCTACCAGCAACTTCAGGAGCCTCTCTGAGCCTCAGTGTACTCATCTGTAAAATGGAGCCATGATAAATGTCTACGACGTTTCAGAGTTGCAGTGGAGACCAAGGAATCAAATGCACATAACAGCTACTCAAGGAATGGTGTTTTAAACAAAAATCTCCCTCACCCACAGAATGTCAGGGCTCCCTCCTGGCACCATGGGGCTCTGTGTTCTCGGAGGTTGAAAGGTACATGACCCAAAAGGATGGCCACCTTGGCCTTAATGAAAGATCTCAGGGTGTTTGGGTGAAAGATAACTGTTAGGATCTGGAGAAACTGGGGTGCCATTATCCCGGCCCAAAGATACAACCCTTTGAGACTGCTAACTCCTCTGCCTTTTATAGGCAAATCAGCTCTAGAATGTCCGTGTGGGGAGTGAATCCACAGGGAGAGACTCTCCGTGTGTGTTGTAATGCTAACAGCCAAGCTCAGCTGACACCCTGTGGTGAGGAGGTGGGGAGGGTGCTGGGAAAACTAAATGAGGAGGTGTGACCCCAGGACATTGGAGCTCTCTGGGAGGCCGTGTATCTATGAGGTGCCAGAGGGAATGTGTACAGATTGTGTGCACTATAATGAGGGCACACACACACACACACACACACACACACACCCTGGGAAGGGGTATGTGATTTTTTTTCTCTCACCCACACAAACTTCTTGAGGCAAATACTACATCCAAGTGTGAGCAGAGGATTCGCCGCGTGGTCAGCCACCATGTCGGATGTCTAGATAACACCGTGCACATTTAGAAAAATAAAGCATCAGATTAACCTATTTCTAGTCAAACCTTTAAATCATTCCCCCTCTTAACAATCCTAAAGATGGCTATCCTTGCAGATCTCAACCCTGCCTCAAAGGGTTAAGTCAACTGAGTGCCCGTGGCTTCCCCCCTGCAAGCCATCTATCCTCTTGCAGCAAGAGCCTTCACCCGTCCACCTCCCTCTTTGACTACCAGTCCTCCCCGGCCTGTACATGTCCCCGCCCGAGAAATGAGGATGCCAAGAACATGCTATTCCTGAAACTAAAATTCTAACACCCTTGCCTCTAATTCAGAATAAACCACAGGGCAGATTCATGGTATTCGTTGTTGCTTCGTTCCATTGTTTGAAGCATGAATTCCCACTTACTTTGGAGTTAGGGATAGCGTTTGTATCCGTTTCAGAGAACATTGGAAATAAACCTTTCTTGCATCGTTTATTTGGGAAGAAAGGAGAAGACACTGTTTTTAATCAAAATTTTTTTTTCTTTGAGATACATATATATATGCGCATTTATCTGTGCATGGGACACGGGTTCTAAGGAGAGACAAAAGGAGGAAGTAAACGCGGAAGAGGACAAGAATCAGAGAGTGAAGGGAAGATTGGAGGAGGGGATAACCGGAGGAGAGGGCAGGTTACAAGAGCCCCTTTGCTCCTGCTGCTGCTGCTGCGGCGGCGGCGGCGGCGGCGAGGCAGGTTCAGCACCGCGGACAGCTCCCGCCTTTGTCTTGGTCCAAAGTCCAGCCCGAGCACAGTCCGGCGGCGACCGCGAGCGCACCCGCCGACTTCCCGGAGAAACCTGCTTCGGGAAGAAAAAGAGAGAGAGGAGAGAAGAGAGAGGAGAGAAGAGAGAGGAGAGAAGAGAGAGGAGAGAGGAGAGAGGAGAGAGGAGAGAGGAGAGAGAGAGAGAGAGAGAGAGAGGCCGACGGCGGGAGCCGGCATCTTCCCGTCCGATCCCCGCTTCCTCCGAACTCGGCCCTGCTCCCATCCCCCGGCTAACCGGCGGCCGATTTTAACTTGGTTTCACCGGGAACCTCACTTCTGCCTACACGGTGCTGGGGACCAGGGAGTTCTGATTCGGGCTTGGAATTCATTTCGCTGTCACCGCCCCGGCCCCGGCCACCGGGGATCTGCCCCCAGACAGCGTCCAGCTCGCCTTCTCCCGGAGGGAAAAGGGGAAGGGGCGATGGCGAACACCTCCGGGCGCGCGTCCGTGGCTCTGGACACAGCGGATGCCCGCACCAGCTGAGCTTCGTTTGCCCCCAGGCCCGCAGCTCCAAACCCGAGGGCGGAGACACCGAAACGGGTTTTCTTCCGATGCCACCGAGGCGGGAGGGAAGGGAGTGGGGGGGAGAAGCAATGAGTTCCGCTGGGAGACCAGGCACCCCGCCGCACGGACTCAGCCACGCTCTCTCCCCCTCTCGCCAGGAAGAGTGTCAGGTTCCGAGGTCAACAAACTTCGCCCACGGAGGCTGATCAAAACATACATTTCTCTGGGCCCTTCCGTAGGATCCAGGACAAAAAGACATTTTCTCACGCTGTCCTCTGCCTGAAGCCTTGCTTTCCTGAGGTGGTGGAGAATGCGCACGTGACACACTTTCCCCAAATCCTACACACCCACTCGCACCCCCCCCCCACACACACACACGCACACACGCGCGCACACTCACACATAAGCGCACGCACACTCGAGCCCAAGATCAGTAAAGTGTCTTCACCAGGCTTCAGAGAAATCGCCAAGCCACGATACGAATTGTTCTTCCCAAGCGAAGCCCCAGGTGCGGGTAGACCCGGGGAGAGGAGGTTTAAGAAGGAGGTTTAAGAAGAGGTTTCCTCCTTCCTGCGCAAGGACAACTCTCCCTCTGGCCGTCTGCGAACATGCAGGGAAGGAAGAAAGAGGATTCTTGCAAACCCTGGAAAGCTTAGGGCCTCACACAGCCTCAGGGCGTAGGGACGCGGCCAGGAACCAACCAGCCCGGGGACCCCAGCCGAGCCGCTGCGGACTGATGGGTATTTGCCTCCAAAATAAATAAGAAACGTAATCACCGTCCCTCCTCCACTCCCCCCCAAAAAAACATCTCTGGAATTTTTTTTTTTTTTTCCCGTGTAGCCTTCTGCCCGTCCCCTGCTCCTCCCCCAAGAAACCTGGAGGAGAAAGGCCGCCGCGCGCTGGGCAGCTCAGAGTTTCTGAGAAAGCGCGGTCCCCGCTGTGGTCCCCGCGGAGCGGCAGGCGCGCAGCGGGGTAAACACACCGCCTTGGGGGGAAGGAGCCTGGGGTCGCCTTCCCCTCCCCCCGCCGGGGGTCCGCGGCGGCGGGCGGTGGGCGCCTGGGGGAGTGGGCGGGGCCCCTCGCCCGCTGGGCGCCCGTTCAGCGGGGCTGCGGTGTAAACCCCGGCTTTCCAACGCAGATTTCCCTTTTAACACCTTCTAAACAAAGGCTAATGAGGCCACCGCATTACTTTATCAACACACAATCATTAGCAGCCGAGAATTACACGCGCAAGCGCACGCGCTCACACACACACACACACACACACACACACACACACACAAATACACACACACACACAGCGCGCACGCACAGGCTGCCAAAGTCAGGCGAATTCTAAAGGCACCACATTAGGCTAACAAAAAGAAGGTGGGTTGTGGAAGGGTGGGGAGAGGAGGTGGTAAAGAATGGGAAGGAGAGAGAAACGCTATTGAGACTGGGAAGGAAAAAAGAGACCAAGAGAAAAGAAAGGAAGGGAAAGCAAGAGGCAGGCTGAAAGGCAGACTAGCTGGTTGGAGACCAAGTAACTAGGACGTATGCGGGGGGGGGGGGGGGGGGGGAGCTTCAATTGGAGGTTAGGGTCCCTGGAAAAGCTGTCCCCGTGGGAGCGCCTAGGATGGAGCAGGGTTGCAGGCATGTTCTCAGAAGCAGCTCCAGGGATGGCCCTTCAGATACATTCCATGGGGCCACAGGGGCTGGGACCCCCCCCCCCACACACACACACACACAGCATGGCTGGCTGGCTGACAGTGAAGTGCTGGGCTGCCTCCAGGCCCAGCCCGGGAAGGCGAGGAGCGTCACTGCGGTTCTGGGCTCACACCCACCCGGTCTGGCCACCTGGGGTCCGTGCTTCTTGGGGCGGTCGGGCTGGCAGCCCATGGCTTCGCCCTGGGCACCCCTCTCTGAACAAAGGCATCGGTCGGTGGCATCTCCCTCACTCGCTGGAGAACTGGCTTGCACCTCGACTTCCATCCTCCCGGGCCCCCTCTAGCCCCAGGGGTCAGCCCAGCCTGCACCCTCCCAGCCACAGGAGCCTGCGTTTGGCCCCGGTTGCAGCATCGGAATGTGGCCTGCAGGACGGGCCGGGCAGCTGCCTGTGGGGCCTCTGAGCGGCGCGTTCCTGGAGAGGGGCTTGCAGGACGGAGAGAGGGAGCGACCGCACCGCCTCACCCCGCCTCCTGTCCCTAAACTGGCGAGCACTCCCAGAGCACTACTCACTTTGGGGCGGGATCTCCCCAACCGGGAGGCTCCCTTCAGCCTGCTCCCTCAGAGATGCTGGTCCAGGTGGCTCCCTCCAGCCCTGACAGCTGGCCTGTGGAAAGCTGACCACAGCCTTCGGGCCCCCGCCCCACCCCCACCCCGTCCTGTCCCAAAGCCACCTGGCTCAGAGTCCGCGGACCCCTGCCCGCTCACACCCCGCAGAACTTTCAAGTCCCAGCCCAGATATTGGACTGGAGTGGCGTTTGGACTCCGAGTCCCCCTTCCCCGTGCTTAGAGGGGAACTTGGGGAGGAGGTAAGCTTTACCATTGTTGAATCTCTCCATCGGGAGGACATGGATAGATTCCCTGCCTATTTGATTAAATGTCCCAGGTCGGGTCTGCCCAGCGAAAGAGACCCTTACTTAATTAAGCAGTGCGTAATTCAGCCAGAGCGCGAGGGGACACGCCGGCCCAGTGGCCACTGCCTTCCAGAACCCAAGACCATGGGGTTCTGCCTCTGCCCTGTCCCTCTTGGGGTCGCCCAAGCCCGGACATTCTCCCTGCCTGGACTCAGGGCTGCCCCCAGCTGGCCACCCCTCGGGGATTCCGGACGCTCACCCATCTTCACTCCACTGCCATCCCCATCCCCGGACCCCCCACCCCCCACCCCCCACCCCACGCCCTCGCTGCTGCGCGGATGCTCTGGGCCTCGCCATGGCGCCTCGCCGGTGTCTCCCCCGCCAGCCTGCGCGCACACAGGGTCAGTGGTCCTCAGTTCGGCCAAACCCGAACTCCCTGCGGCAGGGGCTGGGGACCCAGCCTGTGGGCTCGGTTCTCCGGGTCTCGCCGGATGGCCCCAAAGCCGCCGCTCTTCTCGGGCCTCGGGGCGGCAGCTCCGCGCCCGCTCGGGCTGCGGCTGCGGGGCCGATCCCCCGGCGGCGGGCCGGGCGCGGCGGCGCGGCGGGGCGCTGAGTGTGTGTGCGCCGCGCGGCCGATATTTACACCCCAAACAAAATAATTACACTTTTGTCGGAGGGAGAAAGCCAGTGATTAGGCGCGGGCTCTTTGCGGCAAAACAGTTTCTCAGTGGTACACCAGTATAATTTTTCACGGCTGGCTGAAATCAAAGAGGGGAGGTAATGAATCCGGCGAGCAATTTAAATTTACAATTTGTAACGCCGCCGCCAATGCCGCCGCCGCGCAAGCCCGGCCGGGAGCGCGGCTCAGAGGCGCTCGCCGCTGCGTTTGTTTAATGTTAAAGCCGCGCTGGCTCTTGGGGGGGGGGGGGGGGGCGGGGGGGGGTGCAGAGTGTGCGTGTTAGGGAGGGGGGGACGGTAATGATCAAAGTCGGTGTTGGGCCGGCTGAGCCGCCCAAGACAACGTGGGAGAAGAGGACGAGGGGCGCGCTCCCTGGGTGTCCCCCACAATGCTCCCCAAGAAAGGAGGTCACTCCGGGATGCCTTCGGAGGGGGGAAGAGAACTATTCTGACCGTCTGAAAGGCCCGCGTTTCTGCTCGGCTGCAGCATCCCGGGCAGGAGATGGCCGGCGAGGAGCTGCCAGATGCAACCGAAACGCTCTCTGCAGCCCGCGGGAAGGTCAGCTCCGAACGCCCGGCCCGAGAGGGTCCCCATGCTGGCCGCTGCCCAGGATGGAGAGCTCGGGCAAGCTCCTCCAAACCCCCGCTCCTGGAAGGTGTGTGCCTCCTCGCCGCCGGTAATTAATTGCCCAACCCAAGGGGGAATATGCAAACCGCACATTACGAACGCTACCGGGCTTAAGTGATTGGAAACAGATTATTATCGTGTTTGTCTTTTGTCTGTTTTACTTATCCCCGCCGCCGTCTGTCGAGCGGTAATGTTGATACTCTTTCCTCTAGGAGGAAGAAGGTTTTTATATAGGAAATTCCATCAACATCTTGTGTAAGTGACATTGTATCTCCATGCATTACCCTGTTAAGACACAAGCGGTTTATTAGTTACATATCGGAGGGGATTTCACTGCCTGGTCGCCATCTGTTAGCGCTACGAGGGCAGGATCATTCGCCTCATAGTTGGTTCTGCGGGCGTTTTGTTTGAGGTGTTTTTTGGTTTTTGTTTTGGATGCCGTGTGGAGGGAGGGCTGGCGGAGGACAAGCAGGCTCCCCTGCAGCTGGGCTGGGGCTGTGGGGCGTCTGGATTGGCGCTGGGCTGTGCTGGGGACCCCCTGGTGAGGGGGGGGGGGCTGTGACCTGGACAAGAGGGGTAAATTCAGCCACTGAAGTCCATACCAGAACTTCTGGAAGAAGAGGCCTCACCTCTGACTTCCAGCCCAGGTGACTCACCACATCCAGGCTCTGAGAGCCCCAGGGCTGCTCCCTGAGACCGCCCCCTGCTCCTGCAGTCCTCCACCCCCTCCTGGCCCGGCCCACAGCTGCTGGGACCTGCTGTGTGCTGGCAGGTAGGGGAGCCGGGAGGCACTGGCAGGTGGGTCTGTCTGCGATGGAGCCGGCATGCAGGCATGGAGCGCCAGCAGCCTGGACAAAGCCGGTGTGGGGAGGACCGGGCCGCCCTAACGCGGTGGGGGACTGGGTGGAAGTGGGCTCGGCGTGCCTAGTCCGGAGGCCATCAGATGGGGGCTTCTAAGGCCTGTATGTGTCCTCCGTCCGTCACCCCAAAATCTGTGCCGTGCAGGATGGGGATGGTAGATTGCAGCAATGAGTCGGGTGCTGGGTTTAGATGCCAAGCAGAGAGGCAGAGGGAGGGGAATAAAAACAAGAGAGTGAAATAGAGAAACAAAGTGATGGACACAGAGGGGAAGGGAAACAGGACAAGAACAGAGGCTGAACGCAGAAGAAAGGAAAACAGATGTGAGAGAGCGAGGAAACCCGGTGAGACAAAGACAGAGGAGCAGGGCAATTTGCCCCCACGTGAGCCTGGGTGCCTCTCCTATTCTCTCTTCCCCTCTCTTCCCCTCTCCTCTCCTCTCCTCTCCTCTTCTCTCCTCTCCTCTCTTCTCTTCCCCTTTCCTCTCTTCTCCCCTTATCTCCTCTCCTCTTTTCTCCTCTCTTCTCTTCTCCTCCTCTCTCCTCTCCTCTCTTCCCCTCTCCAACCCTCTCCTTCCTTCTCCTCTCCATTCTTGTTTCTCTCAAGGATCTTTCGCGCCCCAGGAGGCAGGACCAGCCACTGCTGGAAACTGTGGCCCCTGGAGCCCTACCCCTGGGCCTGAGTGACCATCCGACCTGAGCCTGGCCAGGCCCGCTGTGCTGTGTAGACACCTGTCTGTCACCAGCCGGCTGAGGGTGGGAGAACAGCACCATCAGGCAGAGGCTGCCTGTTTTGGGGCCTCCTCTTCAAAGACATGTTTTGTGGGTCAATACCCCACCCGGTGACCAGCATCTGTCCCTCCCTGTTCCCAGCCCGGTTCCCTCCCCTGGAGCCTGGGGACCGCGCTAAGCCTGGACAGGCACTGCCCCAACACAGGCACCCCACACCCTGCCCCCTCTACACCCACAAAGGTAACATGCTGTCAGGAGCACACGCACACAAATATGCCCCCCAAAACCTACAGGAGTTTCACAAACAAAAACTACTACATGAA
Organism: Pipistrellus hanaki; assembly: GCF_964339955.1. NCBI lineage: Eukaryota > Metazoa > Chordata > Mammalia > Chiroptera > Vespertilionidae > Pipistrellus > Pipistrellus hanaki. The sequence continues at coordinate 17,800,493 of NC_140521.1, read as the reverse complement.
CCAGTACTCACACCTGTGATACTCATAGTGAGGGGCACACAACACAATTCTGCTCTTACACACACCCCGTCCGGACTCAGTCACACACGTGCAAACACCACACACACACACACACACACACACACTCACACTCAGATTTTAAAAGTCCCTTTTCATGTTGACATGAGCACAATGTACACAAATAATCTTACACAAATGCACGCTCACATGCAAACACATTCACATTCGCATTTCCGCAAGTAAGCGTCTACACACTTACAAAGGCTAAAAAACCAAGAGTGCACAGAATAACACACAACATTAGCATAACCACACACACACACACACACACACACGGATGCACACAGAATACACACACCAAACTGTACTCACATGACGGATTACTGACTTAAACAGGTAAAAATGCCATTCTCAAAATGCACACTGAGGAACTGGGTGAACTGCCCTCACACATTGCCAAGTCCCGTCTTGGTGCAAACACAACCCCAGGTTCCAGCGCCCGGCCCATGCCTGGCCTTCCCTGCCAGAGGAGCGGCTTTCCAGACGGGGATGGAAAATCCCCGCAGCCCCGGGGCCTCCCTCAATCAGAACGCCCTTCCCCGAGTTGACCCCTTGGAAAATGAGGCTTGATCCCTCCCTCTTTGCCCCCAGACCCACACCAACACCCCTCCACACACACACACACACACACACACACACACAGCCACTCCTGCTGCGTCCTTTGAGGCAGAACTTGCACACCCATCTCTGCATGTGCAAGCAGCGGGCGCCCCATCACTAGTGTTCCCCGTTCCCCGCTTTGCAGTGTGGTGCGTACTGGCTGGACCCAGATCTTGAAGGTGCAATGAGGAAAGGAGAGACCCGTGACCGCCGCCACCTCTGAGCTGGCTCAAGGAAGACCCCTCACCCTGACCTTCTCCTCCCACCTCTCCTCCGGAGCTCCGTGGGCGTTGGCCTCAGGCCTGGAATTCAGAGATTCTGACCGGGCGGGTAACAGGCCTGCCCTCCACAACCTGAACCTGGGCCTGTTTGGGGGGAAATACACCAACTCAAAGGCCTCCATTCTTATTCTTTCTCTCTCTCTCTCTCTCTCTCTCTCTCTCTCTCTCTCTCTCTCTCTCCCCTCCCACCCCCCAGCCCCCAAAGGCCACCTGGGCCTTAGCCCCTTGTATGACAAAAGAAGCCGGCGGGCGCTGGGAGCCCGGTGAGCCGCGCTGAAGCAGCTCTGAGGCGCAGACCGGGGGAAGCGCCCGGGAGAGGGATTCCCATCCGGGCTGCCGGGCTGGGAAAGAGAAGGCGGATTAGAGCGTGCTCCAACCCCGTGCAACTTCTGCAAGTTCCAGGGATGGCGAATGGGGCTAGAGGTCCCTTCCCCCACTAGGCCCAGGAATCCCGGCCCCCAAATACTTGCGAGGAGAGAGGGAGGGAGAAGCAGGTTCAGATCGCGCGCGCCCCCCCTCCCCGCTCCCAGCCCCCAACTGTAAGGTAAATACTCACTTCGCCTGCCTCCGAACCAGGTACAAGCTAATACTCAACAATACGGATGCCTTGTTTTTTTTGCTCTGTCCGGACCGCAACGCTGTAGCCAATTTAGATATGCTATAAATTTAAGAGGTTGCTATGGCCACCGCGCGCCCATTGGCCGGCGGGCCCCCTACGCGCCGCGCCACGTCACCAAATCTGAATAAGGATGCGCGAATTAGGCGGCGGCCAGACAAAGATGAGGATCGGGACCGCCTGAAAGTGGGGGAAAGTGCCGGCGCCTCCGCCGCCACCCGGGAGAGCCGCTCCGCAGCGCCGAGGCCGGCGGCTACCGGAGACGCCTGGGGGGGAGCTCGGAACCGGCGCCGGGCGCACGGGGCCCGGGCATGAGGCTGTGAGCGCCGCCGCTGCCCTCCCCACCCCGGGCGGCCCAGCGCCAGGCCGGCGATCACCCAAGGACTTGACCGGCGGCGGCTGAGTCTTGGTCCGGACCAGCCTCGCCCGGCATTCGCCCGAGAGAAGAGGCGGAGAGGCGGAGCGCAGCTGCGGGGCCGGGGGGCCGGAGGGCCGGGGGGCCCGAGGGCCGGGGGCCCAGGGGAGGGCGAGGCGGCCCGAGCCGCCGGGGCGCGCGGCGATGATGGTGCACTGTGCCGGCTGCGAGCGGCCCATCCTCGACCGCTTCCTGCTGAACGTGCTGGACCGCGCGTGGCACATCAAGTGCGTGCAGTGCTGCGAGTGCAAGACCAACCTCTCGGAGAAGTGCTTCTCGCGCGAGGGCAAGCTCTACTGCAAGAATGACTTCTTCAGGTGAGAGGCCCGCGGCCGCGGGGGCCTGGGGACGGGGACGCCGCCTCCTCCCGGGCTCTGCAGCTCAGAAGGGGCCGGCCACCTCTCTCCCCTGTCCTTGGTCAAGGAAAGGGCCGGAGCCCCAGCGGAGCCAAATGGAGCTGCCTCCCCGTAGCTCCTCCCGGCGGGCTCGGACCAGAGATTCCCTGAGGGAGGAAGCTCTGACAACTTATTCCCCGCCTGTCCCTACCCCTTCCAGCGGCTGCAATTCCTGCATGGGAGCCCAGAGTCTGAGAGAGAAGGGTTTTTGCAAAGTTAGGAATGGCTTCCCCTACCAGGCAGACTGCATTTGCCAAGGGGCTGTCCTCCGGGCGGGCGGGCAGGCGGCCCAGGACCCTCCTGGACAGACACCAGCCTCCCAGTGCCCTGGGGCTCCGCCAGGAGGGTTTCCTCTGATGTTGGGGGGAGGGACCCTGTACCTCCTCATCCCCTCACCCCAACTCCGTAAATATTTCCTCCCACGTTGAAAAGTACCCAAGAAATCCAAGCTGAGAATCTGGACCTCTGGGGTCTCTCCCGGGCCACGCCACCTCCCTCCCCATGCCACCTCTCTCCCCTTGCTGCCCACAGGGGCTCTCGGGCAGGCTAGGGACGATCCCTGCTCTGGCCTCAGTTTCCCTAGCTGGGAATTGCCCAGGGGTGGCCTGGAAGGCAGTGGGATTTGCCGCAGCTCAGCCCTGCCTGCTTCCTCCCGCCCTGGAGAGCGGCTTTGTGAGTGTGAATGCCGGCCCAGGAAAGGGGGCGTGAGGGGCAGGGAGAAGCGAGCCTGCCCCCCCCCCCCCACCCAGCTGCTCGGCCTGGGGAATCTGAACCAGAGAAAATGTCAGCCTCGCCTTTACACGTGTAAACTCCTGGCCTGGGGAGCCGAGGCCCTAATGTGGCAAGGCTTACGAGGCGCCTAATGATTTTTGATAAGGTGCATATGGCCAATTACGCGGCCGGATAAGGCCACCAGTGACTTATGGCTTCTAATGCCCCCACTACATCAACGTCACCCAAATTCGCTGTTCGGAGACCTGGGTGTGAGCAGGTGCGAATCCCGTCCTGGCCCTCTCCCTCCCCAGCCCCACCTCTCCCGCTCGGAGGAGACTGGCCTGCTTCCCGGCTCAAGAAAAGGATTTAGACCAGGCCCTGGGGGTGAAGGGGAGGGGAGTTTGAGCAACCCCCCATGCTGGCCAGGTAGTTGTTGGATTGCCTACATTTCCCCGCTGCTTACCAGGGCCAGAGATGTTGGGGGGGGGGGGGCTGGAATCTCAGTCCCTGCTTCTTGGGGTCCACTGCTCCCCCCCTGACTAGCTGCGCTGCACCCCACAGCGGGCACCGGGAAGCCCCAGGCGCTGGCGGTGCCTGGAGTGGGCAGAAGGCTCCCTCCTCTCAGCCTGGGTCCCGCTCAGGAGAAAGCTCCCCTCCAATGGCTATCTCCCGCCAAAGGCTAGCAACCGCCAGCCAGGCCCAAGGGTCCAGGAGGCACAGCCAACGAGGGGTCCAAACCCTGCCCGCCTGGCTCAAACGCCTTTCCAGCCTGGGGAGGAGGGTTTGCCCAGAGCATCCCAGGTGAATGTGGGGGTGCAGGGAGCAGCTTGGGGTGTGCTCTGGGCCTTCCGCTTGGCTGAAGGCTATGCCCATTGCTCTAAGCCCGGTGGAATCCAGATAAACCTGAGCGAGACATGGCGGTCCCAGCCCAAGAGCAGCCGGGGGCATTGGTCTCCTTGTGCTCAGCCAGGGAGCAGAGTGGCCGGCGAGGTCTCATCGGACAGGGAAGGAATGGAGCTTCTCAGAAGCCGGGAGGGCAGGAAGGGGTCGGGGCTGGCGAGGACGGGGCCTCTGGCTGCCCGGTGACGGGCTGTGCTGTGTGGTCCGCAGGCGCTTCGGCACCAAGTGCGCGGGCTGCGCGCAGGGCATCTCGCCCAGCGACCTGGTGCGCAAGGCCCGCAGCAAAGTCTTCCACCTCAACTGCTTCACCTGCATGGTGTGCAACAAGCAGCTGTCCACGGGCGAGGAGCTCTACGTCATCGACGAGAACAAGTTCGTGTGCAAGGACGACTACCTGAGCTCGCCCAGCCTCAAGGAGGGCAGCCTCAACTCAGGTAGGGCCTCCCTCCTCTCCCGCGGGCGCCGCCCGCCCGCGCGCTCTCCGCCGCTCCCCGGTGCTCCCGGCCCGCGCGGGGCAGGCACCCCGCTCCCGGCCACCCGGCAGGCGGCTCTGGGGGAGGCGGCCGGGCGCCGGGGTAGGACAGAGAATAGAAGCCAGGCCAACTGGACACCCCCAGCCCTTCCCCTGCCCGCCTCCCATTCGGGAGCCTTTTTCCGGCGCCACCTTCCCCATCTGGAACTGCGCCATTCCCTTCCGCTCCCTTTGGGCTCCTGCTCGCTTCTCCCCGCACCCGGAGGACTCCAACCGGAAGGCGAGGCGGGAGCGGGAAGCTGAGATCTGAGGCCCGGAGCGCACCCGGACCCTCCCCCAGACCCCTCTCCGGAGCGCGCGCCGCCCCCGCCCCCAGCGCTAGGCGGGAAGCGCTGAGAAGGCTGGAGAGGGGTCCCCCCAAAGGCCCGGCCCCCCTGGACGGAGGGGGCGGGCCCGGGCCTGGGGGAGGGGCCGTCGCAGGGTTTGGGAGCGGACCCCGCGGGGCTGGCGGCGGCCTCGGCCGGCTGGCTGGAACCGGCTCCCGATGGGGGCGGCCTCGGGACCGCCGTTCACGCCGCTGCCCCCTTCGCCCTCCCTCCTCCGCCACAGTGTCATCCTGTACGGACCGCAGTTTGTCCCCGGACCTCCAGGACCCGCTGCAGGACGACCCCAAGGAGACGGACAACTCGACGTCGTCGGACAAGGAGACGGCCAACAACGAGAACGAGGAGCAGAACTCGGGCACCAAGCGGCGCGGCCCGCGCACCACCATCAAGGCCAAGCAGCTGGAGACGCTCAAGGCCGCCTTCGCCGCCACGCCCAAGCCCACGCGCCACATCCGGGAGCAGCTGGCACAGGAGACCGGCCTCAACATGCGTGTCATCCAGGTGCGGCCCGGCCGGGGCCCCTCCCGCATCCCCGCGCCTGGCCCACGGCGCCCCGGCGCTGGGAGGCCCAGGGGAGCCGCGCGCCCGACTCCGCGCCTGGCTCCGGTCCAGCGGCCAGCGGCCAGCGGGTCGAACCCGCAGCCAGAGTCATCAGGCACTTCACCCCTGAGCCCGCCCCGCCTTTCTAGGAAGGTGTTAAGCCTCATTGGGGGACAGGCCCCTCCCTTCCTCTCCCCTACCGAGCAGAGGAGGGGCCGACGTTGCTCCAGGGCCTCCTCCCTGCGCCAAAGCCGGGGCAGGCAGACAGACCGACGGCCGGAGTCCGGCTGGGAGCCGGGGGCCCAGAGCAGAGCCAGGCCGGGTGGGAGGCTTTTATAAAGCTGTCAGGCCGCGGGCGGGCGAGGACCGGGAAGCCTGAGTCTTTATGAGTCGCCCCAAGGGTCCGCCAAATCCTTCACCCTTGGCTGGTTCACCGAGGCCCCTCTCCACCCCTCCGGCCTAATCCGACCCCCCCGCCCCCGCCTCAGGGCAGTTTTGGAGGAAGGAGGCGCTAGGACCCAGCAGGGGCGCCCCAGGGCCTGGAGAGGATGCCGGCCACCCGGCTCACTGCCCCCTCCTCTGCCCCAGGTGTGGTTCCAGAACCGGCGGTCCAAAGAGCGCAGGATGAAACAGCTGAGCGCGCTGGGCGCCCGGAGACACGCCTTCTTTCGGAGTCCGAGGCGCATGCGTCCCCTGGGGGGCCGCTTGGACGAGTCTGAAATGTTGGGGTCCACTCCATACACCTACTATGGAGGTAAGAGACCCTGAGAGCTTTGCCCTACACCAGAGGCTGAGCTCATGGCCGATCCTACCGCTCTGGGCTGTAACCAGGGACTCCCGCCCCCCAACTTCTATCATGCAGGACCCTAACGGACACACTGTACCAGACACACATCAACACATACACACTCACCCACAGATACTTCCTGGATGCGAAATTGGGCACGCGGTTCACTCACCCGTACAGCAGTACACACAGATCAGATCGACACACACACACACACACACACACACACACACACGGGACACACTCCCTCGCGCACACACCCTGGAGTTCAGAGACCTCGGGGACACATGACTACACACACAGTACACCCCACCCCAGACACACTTACTGACAGACACACCTGGGAAATCCAGGCTCACACAGGTCCACCGGCAGATCAAGCTGGACACTTACAAATCCTCATGCCCCCGGCCCCACCCGGACGCACAGCCTCCTTCCTGTCCCCCACACCCTCCTGGAGCCTGGGGTACTTGGCACCCGCAGGAACTCGGGCACTGGAGGGCAGTGCGCCAGCCGTGGGATGGGAGGATCAGGATTCATCCCGCAGCCTGCTCTCCAGCTCCCAATATCTTGACTGGGGTTCGGCGGCCGAGGGTCTGTGCTCACCGCCTCTGGCACCTGTAGCCCCCATACAGGCAGCTGCTCTGGGCAGGACACCTGTGTTTAGTGGCATTTGGGGGCTCGGGGACTGGGCCAACCCAGGTGCCAGCTCTCAGTCTTGGGGGCCTGGGGGCGAGTTCGTGAAGAGCGGTTCTGTGGCGGATGTTACCAGGCTCAGTGCTGGGTGAACGTGGCTCTTGGTCACCCCTCCTCTTCCTCCTTCCCCCCTTCTCTCCTCCATCCCGTTCTTTCTCTCCTCCCCTCCGTTGTTCCTGTACTTGCTCCCGGGAGACCCATCCCAGCTCCCTGCCCAGGCTTTGGAGACTCCGGGGCATTTCAGCACAAGCTTACTACCATCCTCCACCTCCCAAACCGCCCCCCGCTGTTCAGGTCTCTGAATGTGGGGAGCCCCCAGGAGGGCCTGTGCCTGATGGGTCTCCGCTCTGAGTGGCCCAGGATCACAGGCTAGCAGCTCAGTTTGGGGAGAGGCGACTCCTCTTAGAAAAGGGGGTTTGGGTGGCAGCAGAAGGCGAGAGCCAGGAGCCCAGCCCCAGGCGGCCCGGGGAAAGAGGACATCTTTTTGGCACATCCTCAGGCCCGGACGTCAGACCTTCCCGTCTGGCCAGGGTCCCCAGAAACTGTGGACAGAATTCGTGGCTGTGCTTTTAGGGGAGAGACTCTGCGATGGCAGGGCCCAGGTTTGTTGTTGTTGTTGTTGTTGTTGTTGTTGTTGTTTGGGGGGGAGCGGCTGCAGACGCTCAGGACGGCCTGGATGGGGACCTCTCCATCTAACTTGGCTTCCTTCCGCACAAAACCTCAGCGGCTGCGCTCGGAGGTGGTGGGGCGGTACCCAGTCCGGAATGTTCCCTGTCTGGGCCATTAACCAAGGGTTCCCTGCCGCCTCCTTTAACCGCGCGTCTGCTGGCTGGGGTCGGGCCTGGACACCCGGGCCCCTCTTCCCCGGGAATGGGGGCGCCGGACCCCCGAGCCCCGGCGAGGCAGCCCCGCCTAATCCGCGCTGGGAGATCCCGGCGGCGGCGGCGGCGGCGGCGGGGAGAAAGGCGCGGGCGGCGGCGCCCCGTGGGAGCGCGGACAAAGCCCCAGCTGCGGCCTTTGTGCCCCTTTCAGAGGCGTTTGTGCCAATTACCGCCGCCTGGCCGCCATATGGGCGGGGGCGGCGCGCTCCGACGGGCCCGGCCCGCGCAGGCCGGCCGCGCGCAGCGGGGCCCCTGCCGCTCCCCATTCCTGCCCCTGAGGGACCCCACATTTGCTTCCAACCTTCCGCTTCAGTTTCGGGAGAATAGAATGAGTGCTTCCTTTAAAAAAAAAAAAAAGTAATTAATTGGCGAGCGTTTTGGCTGTTGTGGACCATCCCCAAGCCTCGCCTCCGGTCCAGACACCTCCGCTTGGACTGGTTTCGGGGTTTGGAGAGGGGAGGGCGGGCAGGGAGCCTCCCGAGCTCGCCGGGGACTGAGACCCCAAGACTGAGCAGGTGTGTGCGTTTGCAGGGGAGACTCTGGCCCCGGGAGCCCCGGTTTTCCCGCCGCACAAAGCGGGTTATTGTCGCCGGGGCGGGGCTGCAGCCGCTCCCTTTGTGGGGTTCCACACCCCATTCCCTCAGGGGCTGGCCTGGGGGTGGGAACAGGCTCTGGATGAATCTGGGGGAGGGGCTTTGAGAGACTTCGTTGGGAATGGACAGGCTGTGACCCGGAGTCCCCGTGTCTCCTGACTGTGGGCAGAACGCACACGTGCGCCTCTTTCTGGAGAAAGAACCCCAAACTGTCACCCGGTTCTCAGAAGGGCTCCCTGTTCCCAAACGCGTCAGACGCTGGGGTCCCGGCCGCTCTGAGGAGTGAGGCTGGGGCGCCCACGGAACCCCGAGTCCGCCCCGTCTCCCAGGGCTCTGTGCCCGCTGTCTGGGTGCCGGGCGGCTGGCGCAGAGCCGGAGGACGGGGCGCGGAGCCCGCCTGGCGCTCCCGCACCCAGGTTTCCGCATCCCCAGCCCAGCCCCCCTGCCCCTCCGCAACCCGGCCCAGGGCCCCCGCCCCTTCGCACCCCCGGCCCTCCGCGCCCCAGCCCAGCCCCCCGCCGCGCCGCGCCCCGGCCCAGCCCCGGCTCCTCCCGCCCGCCGTGCGCTCCGGTCTGGTCTCCGCACCCGCCCCGCTCTTCCCCGGCGCTCCGCTCCGTCTCTGGCCTCCTCTCTGCCTCACCGCACCGCCCTCTGTCCCCCGGACCTTCCGGACCTTCCGCCTGGCTCCTGGGCGTCTCGCTGGGCTTCCCGCGGGCGCCTCGAGCCGCAGCCTCGCGTTTCCCTCCTGGACAGCCCGTCCCACTCGCCCTCCCACCTCCCGGCGCGCCGCCTCGCGGTCTCTGACTTGGGGACTCGCAGGCCCCTCTCCTGTCCCCTGTCCCTATGTCCGCCTGTCCGTCCTCGGCTGGTCCCTGTCCCCGCTCTCTGCATCTCTCCCCGGCTCCGAGCCCCTCTCCGCGGCCACCGCGCTCGGCCACCTGCCCGGGACCTGGGGGCTCAAGTCGCATCCCTCCCGCCGCCCTTCGCGTCTCTGCAGCGGCTCCTCTGTCTCCCATCGCCCGTCTCTCCCTCCCTCTCCGCGTCTCCGTGTCTCTCTCCCCAACGGGACCCCTGGGCCCCGCGCCCGCGCCGCTTTGGGCCGACCTCTCCCTCGGTCTCCGGGCGCGCCCCCAAACCCCCGTTAATGTCCTCTCCCGGCGCCCCCACACACGCCTGCCCGCCTCTGGCCGTCGGTTCCCTGTCCCCGAACCCCGGTCCCTAACCCCGATCCCCGAACCCCGATCTCTGGTCCCCCGTCCCCGGTCCCGGCCCCTGAACCCCGGTCCCCGGCCCCCGGTCCCTAACCCCGATCCCCGAACCCGGGTCCCCGGTCTCCTAATCCCGGTCCCCGATCGCCGGTCCCCGAACTCTGGTCACCGTCCCCGAACCCCGGTCCCCGTTCCCCCCGGCCCCTCTCACGACCTGTCTCTCCCCCCGCAGACTACCAAGGCGACTACTACGCGCCCGGAGGCAACTACGACTTCTTCGCGGCCGGGCCGCCCTCGCAGGCGCAGTCCCCCGCCGACCCCGGCTTCCTGGCCGCCGGGCCCGGCCCCACGCCGCTGGGCGCGCTGGAGCCGCCGCTGGCCGCGCCGCACGCCGCCGCCGACAACCCCCGCTTCACCGACATGATCTCGCACCCGGACACGCCGAGCCCCGAGCCGGGGCTGCCGGGCGCGCTGCACCCGCTGCCGGGCGAGGTGTTCGGCGGGGGGCCCAGCCCGCCCTTCCCCCTGGGCGGCGCCGGCGGCTACAGCGGGGCCCTCGCGCACCCCAACCCCGAGCTCAACGAGGCCGCCGCCGTGTGGTAAGGCCGCCTGGACATGGGCCGCCCCCGCCCCGGGCGGACGGACGGATGGACGCAGCGTCCCCGGAAACCAAAACGCCCCCTGGAGGCTCCCTCGACCGGGTCCGCATTCGACGCGCAGCTGCAGCCGCTCGGCCGGGCGCGGAGGGGGTCGCCACCTGGACCCCCAGGGCCCCAACCTCCGCCATCGCTCTCCCGGCAGCCTCCACGAGCCATTTCCCGGGACCAAAGTCAACCCTTTAAGAGGGTCAGGAGGCCCGCGGCGCGCTCTGCACTCGGCCTCACCCCCACCTCCATGAACCCAGAGGGGGCGGAGGCCGGTCCCTCCCTCTGCCATCCGAGCGGCATTTTTGCCATCTTATGTCTCACTCTGCTTTCCCCGTCTTTCCAACAAGACGGTAAGGAAAGGGGGGAGAGATTGGAGGGAGAGAGGAAGAGGAGAGAGGGATGGAGAGCGCGCGCCCGCTGGGGAGGGAGGATGGAGAGAGAGAGCGAGGATCGCGCCGGACGGGGGCGTCGCTGGAAGATAAGTCCGCCTGCGCGTCAGCGCCCCCTGGTGGCCCGTCTTGAGGACAAGGTCAGCTTTTCCAGGAAGGTGGGGCGCGGTCTGAGCAGACGCCCCGCTTTCCCCTCCTCCTTCCTGGATGGTTATGTTGAGCCCCAGGGTCCAGGCCAGACTCGAACACTCGCCCACCCTTCTCTCCCCGTGGGCAAGGCGCCAAGATGTCTGGGCTCCGTCCCACAGAACCCCCTCTCCCCCCAGCCCTGCCCCGGGCCTGGAGGCTGGGTCGTCAGGATGTACAGTATTATACTTTTTTGGAAGTTGGACGCTTCTAGTTTCCTTATTTTGTATAAAGAAGAAACAAATAAAGTATGTTTTTGTGTTTACTGTTTATTTATTGTACTCTAGTTACCTGCGATTGGACATTTTTATATTTTTGAGAGGAGGGTGGGCCGAGCGAGGGAGGGGAAGCAGAAAGAGGTTTACCTAAAAAATAATAAAACACATTAAAAAAAATCAACTTTTCTAAAAAGAAATATTAATAAAAATTCTTTTTTGCCCTCGTGCTATGTGGTTTTCTTTTTCTTTTCTTCTTTATTATTGTTTTGTTCTGTCTTTATAGTTACTCAGAATAAATGGAGTTATTCTTTTATGGCTCTTGTTTCTGACAGCAGGCAGATTCGGCGGGTCCGAGGACCTCTCCCTGTCTACGTGAGGAGTTTTGGGGTAACGGTGAGGAAATGGGAGCTGCTGCTTTTTTGTTGTTGCCTTTTACGGCTGCTTGCACTGGCTCGGTATCTCCGGGTGCTGATGTGACACCCCATCTCACACAGACCCGCCCGGCACGCAGTAAGCCTTAGGTATGTTTTTTTTTATATATATATTTTATTGTTTTGTTGCTTTTTTTTTTTTACAAAGAGGAAGGGAGAGGGATAGAGAGTTAGAAACATCGATGAGAGAAAAACATCGATCAGCTGCCTCCTGCACATCCCCCACTGGAGATGTGCCCGCAACCAAGGTACATGCCCTTGACCGGAATCAAACCTGGGACCTTTCAGTCCGCAAGCCGAGGCTCCATCCACTGAGCCAAACCGGTTTCGGAAGCCTTAGCAATGTGGACGAATGAATGGATGTCTGGGTTGTTTGTCCCAGGACGTCAAAAACACTCTGGCCTCCATCCTAATGGTGCCCCCTGCGATTCCAGGTGCCAACACAAAAAAACAAACAAACAAACAGCCCCAGGCTGGTAAGCCCACCTTGTTAACTGCAAGGCTGTATTAGGACAGAGGCCCCCCTCCCCCCTTGTGCTCTGTGTCCCCTGGGGAAACGGGCCTCCGGGAAAGAGCACTGGAGGTTTAGGAGGCCTGAGGCCACATCCTCAAGACAAGCCCCCCCTTCTCCGCCTCACCCCCCCCCCCACTTACAAAGGGATCGGGAAGGGTGCCCCCTACGTCCCCGGCCAACTTCAGACTCTGCAGACAGAGGAGATAAAGATAAACGGGCGAGTGCCCTGCATTTGGACCCTTCCCACCTGAGCTTGGGGTGGGGGTCTCGCCCATTTAGGGTGGCGGGAAGGGAAGGGGGTGGGGAGACGGGGAGACGTGGGCCCCATGGGGTGCGGTGTGCGTGCTGAGGCCCTGCGCCTGCTGTTCCTCCCCGCGGGCTCCCCAGGAACAAGGCCCGGCGGCTGGCTTTCTCCCTCCTTCCTTTTCTCGCCTTTGTCTCTACCTGACACCGGCAACGGCTTGTTGTGGGAAACTTAGACGTGTCAGACACACAACAGGAAGCACATGGAGTCACCCCGGATCTCAAACACAGGAGGATGTAGCCAGTGCATCTCCTCCCAGACTTTTTTTTCTCCTCTTCTTCTTAATTTTAAAACGAGAGATCATACACACACACACACACACACACACACACGCACGCACGCACACGCGCGCACACGCACATGCACACAGGGTCTGCAGGTGCCCGCCGCATGCCCACAGCGTCAGCCGAAGGGAAGTGGCAGGGGAGGTTCACTCTCGTGTCAGGGGACACTTGGGGGGCATCAGTTCCCAGAGGGTGGCCCCAGGGACCAGGTTTCAGAAGGATGCTCATCTCTGGGGTCATGGTCTGTGCGTGGGACTAACTCCCCCTGTGGGCTCATTTCAACTTCCCCAGTGCCTCCTGGGCCCAGGGCTCAGGGTGGAGAAACCCACCCCGTCCCACCCTGTGCCGGGCCCTGTAGTCCCGGTCCAGGTCATGGTCACGATCAGGCCCTGAGCGTCAGGGAGGCAGTTCCCAAGGAAGGCGGCATGGAGAAGGGGCAGCCTCGGGAAGGGACCTTTGTCCCTGGACACCCACCGCCACGTCCTCAGTGTGACCAGAGGACGATGCTTGTGCAGCATACATACCCCAGGCCTGGGCCCGCACCCAGGGCTGGAGTCCCCCTCGGGGGCAGGGGGCTGTGCCAGGGTGCTTCTCCTGTGTCAAACTCCTGATTCCTCCTCCACACTTGCAGGACCACTGCCCCACTGCCTTGTCCAGAGCCTGGTCCAGTCCTCATGGCACCCCTTCAGGATGAGTGCTGTCGCTCCCATTTTACAGATGAGGAGACTGAGGCCCGGGAAGTGCCGTGAGCTGCCCACGGTCAGAGAGTTAGTGAGAAGCAGCGCCAGGTTTCCAATCAGCAACATCTGCTTCCGGAAGCCACGTTTCCCCTGAACCCGAGGCACAGCCTGGCCCGGGCAAAGCCTCACTCTGGATCCAGTAAAACTACCTAGATGAGTGAGTGAGTGAATGAATGAATGCTTCAGTCTGAAAGAAATGAGCGTCTAAGGAACGCAGAGTCACCCTGCCGCATCCTCCCTGGGTGCTGTTCAGCATGCCGTCCGTCCGTCCGTCCATCCCGGGTTGAACACAGCCAGCCAGAAGGGCCGGGCGCTGTTGAAAACAGCCAAGGTCAGCCGAAACCGGTTTGGCTCAGTGGATAGAGCGTCGGCCTGCTGATTGAGGGGTCCTGGGTTTGATTCCAGTCTAGGGGATGTGCCTTAGTTGCGGGCGCGTCCCTAGTGGGGGTGTGCAGGAGGCGGCTGATGGATGTTTCTCTCTCATCAATGTTTCTAGCTATCTCTCTCCCTTCCTCTCTGTAAAAAAATCTATAATATATATATTTTTTTTTTAATTTTTTTTTTTTAAAGAAAACTGCCAAGGTCAAAAGACACGAGGGCTTGGCTTCTCCGTGCTTGCCCTTGTTTCTCTCTCTCTCCCTCCAGCCTTGTCCCTTCCTCCTCCAGTCATGTATCTGCTCCTCTCTTTCTATCGCTCCATCATGGTGTTTATTATCATTTAGAAATAAGAGGTTTCTGAGGGGAGAAATACTTGGGAGCACACAGATAAGGAGGTGAGCCAGCCCCCGGCCGCGCCCTCAGCCCCATGGGGACCCCAGGAAAGGGGACCCCAGGCCATCCCTGTGGACAGCACCGGACAGTGAGACCACATGTGTTCCGGCCCGTCATGCCTGCTCTCCCTCCCCCCCTCACCCCCACCCATTCCCGTCCCCCCATCCCGAAATAAACACCCTGCGGAGCAGGAGAGCGGGCCCCGCTGCTCAGGACTAATATTTAAGATGCAGAACGGCGGCGGAGGGCTCCTGCTCCCAGCCTCGCTGTGCAGTAAAGAGATATAAACAGAATAAATTACCTCTCCGGCTCGGATTATGAGAGGACCCGTCTCCTGACCGGAATTTTAAGTCCTGCCTCCCTCGCAGCGCTGCCCGCGGCTGATTTATGGGGGCCCGCGCTCTCCTCTGCATATTTCTCCTGTTCAGCCAAGTGGCCGGTTTACCCTTCCTCTGCCATTAGCGTTATTAACACCTGGGCCACCGATCATCGCAAATGGGCCATTTCCCTGATGGACGGGGGCCTCCCAGCCACCTCTCCCGGGCCCAGCCACCTCTGGCCTCCTCCTTCCCCATTTTGTGCCAGATCCCCCCTCTCCCCGCCCCCCGCTTCCCCCAGCACCTGCCCAGAGGCTCATGGGAGTTTTGGGGGGTCACCCTCACCCCCAAAGTTGCCTGTGGCTTTCTGGCTTGCACACAAAGAATGACAACTTTGCTCCCATTTTTAATTCTTTGGAGAATGTTCCAGGTGGGAGGCAATGCCCCCATTGGCCAGGGAAAGACACTGAGGCTCAGGGAGGGCAGGAGACTGGCCTAAGGGGCCACAGGGGGCTCACCTCGGAGCTGGGATCACAATTCACGTCTTCTAGCCCCTCGAGACTCTAAGCGTGGTCCGAGGACCAGCAGTAAAAGGAAGCTGGGCAGACAGGCAGATGCTCAGGCCCCGCCCAGCACCGTACAGCCAGATGTGGTGGGGTCCCTGGTTGGTTTGGGAAGCATTGGTTTAAAAACACACCCAGCCCTGACCGGTTTGGCTCAGTGGATAAAAGCATTGGCCTGGGGACTGAAGGGTCCCAGGTTCGATTCCTGTCAAGGGCATGTACCTTGCTTGCACACATCCCCGGTGGGAGGTGGGCAGAAGACAGCTGATCGATGTTTCTCTCTCATCGATGTTTCTAACTCTCTATCCCTCTCCCTTCCTCTCTGTAAAAAATCAATTATATATATATATATATTTTATTTTTTTTTAATAAAAAATAAAATAAAAACACACCCAGCCCCAGCCGGTTTGGCTCAATGGATAGAGTGTCAGCCTGCTGAAGGGTCCCGGGTTTGATTCCAGTCAAGGGAACATGCCCGGGTTGCAGGCTCCATTCCCAGGAGGGGGCGTGCAGGAGACAGCCAATCCATGATCCTCTCTCATCATGGATGTTTCTACCTCGGTCTCCCTCTCCCTTCCTCTCTGAAATCAATAAAAATGTATTAGAAAATAAAAGCACAGCCAGATCTGAACCATCCCTTTTTCACAGAAGGAAAACCTTACGGTACAAATTCTCTTTGCTCGGCAGCCAGAGGCACCTCGTCCGTGGTCAAACCGCATGAAGATGAAGCAAGCGGCCGAGCTCGAGATTCACTCTGTCCACTTCTTCCCCTGTCGTAACATCTCGGCCCACATGGCAGCTCTGTCCCCACCCCCAGCCTGAGAGCACCTGGAGGGAGGCCAGGGACTGCAGGACCCGACATTGAGCACGCAACCTCTCTGGGCCTCAGCCTTGCCATCTGTAAAAGGGGCACAAGGACAGCTAAGGGCCAGGGTCATCGTAAGGGTTACATGAGGCCGCCTATGTCATGCTCTAAGCATGGTGCCTGGCATGGAGCAGTGTTGAGAGATGAAATATACTAACACAGCAATGAGAGCTATGTGATTGGCCATTTATTGGATGCTGTAATTATTGTATTTTTTTATATATATATTTCTTTTCGGATTTCAGAGAGGGAGGGGGAGAGATAGAAACATCAATGATAGAGACTCACCGACCGGCTGCCTCCTGCACGCCCCCTACCTGGGATGGAGCCCACAACCAGGGCACATGCCCCCGTCCAGAATGGAGCCTGGGACCCTTCAGTCTGCAGGCCGACACTATCCACTGAGCCGAACTGGCTAGGGCACTTAATTGTTGTTATCATGATCCTGCTTTCTTCCTTACATCACGTTTTTGAACCAGGAGTAACGTCACAGCCTACTTAGACAGAGATGCTGCTTGTTACTTCCCAGTAGGGGGTTTGCAGGAGGCAGTTGATCGATGTTTCTCTGCGTTTCAAATCGCTTTTCTGTGGTTGAACAGAAAGCCTGTGGCCTGTGACGTCAGAATGGGTCTGGCACAGGGGAGGGGCTCAAGGCCTCCCGGAGAATGGTTTGCTGATCTGTTTCACAAGGAACGCACCACCTGTGAGGGCGCGAACACACAAACGTGGTGCGGCTTCGCGATGGAATACTACTCAGCCCTGAAAAGGCAGGGCGGACCGGCACACGCCAAGCTGAATGTCACGGAGCTGAGGGAAGGCAGGAACCCTCGTACTGTCCCATTCCATGTGTCTGAACTGTCCAGAGGAGCTGAACCCAGTTTGGCTCAGTGGATAGAGCGTCAGCCTGCGGACGGAAGGGTCCCAGGTTCGATTCCGGTCAAAGGCACATACCTTGGTTGTGGGCACATTACGAGTAGGGGGTGTGCAAGAAATAGCTGATTGATGTTTCTCTCTCATCAATGTTCCTAACTCTCTATCCCTCTCCTTTTTCCTCTCTGTGAAAAAAAAGTCAATAAAATGAAATGTCCAGAGGAGGTCACTCCTCAGAGACAGAAAGGTTGGTGGTTGTGGGGTGTTGGGGCCAGGGAGCCGGGGGCCGGGGGGAGGGAGAGTGGACAGTCCACTCTTTAATGGGGATGGTGTCCCCTCCCGGGGTGACGGGAATGTGTGGAGTTGGACAGAGGAGGCAGCTGCAGGGCATTCTCCGTGTACTCGACGCCTCTGAATTGTTCGCTTTAAGATGATTAATTTTGTTAGCTTCACCTCATTAAAACACATGGATTCAAACAGGAAAAGCAGTGTTCTTAGAATCAGGGGCCTCCAAAAACAGATCCTTGATGCCGGGCTGGAGCTGCTGCTGGGGCTCCGGCCCAGCACCCCCTCCTGCCCGTCCCCCACCCCCGCAGGCGCTGCTGGGGGGACTGGCCTCGCCCTCTTCTGTGAGGTCCCTCAACGCCAAGGTGACCAGACATCCTGCTTTTGGTGGGACAGGCCTGATTTTTAACCATGTGTCGCACATCCCTCGGCATTTAAAAAAAAAAAAAAAAATCGGGACTTTTTTTTAAAAAACGCCACGGGACAAATGGTTAAAAATCAGGACTGTGCCGAAACCGGTTTGGCTCAGTGGATAGAGCATCGGCCTGCAGACTGGAAGGTCCCAGGTTCGATTCCGGTCAAGGGCATGTACCTTGGTTGCAGGCACATCCCCAGTAGGGGGTTTGCAGGAGGCAGCTGATCGATGTTTCTCTCTCATCGATGTTTCTAACTCTCTATCCCTCTCTCTTCCTCTCTGTAAAAAAAAATCAATAAAATATATATTTTTAAAAATAATAATAAAATTAGCCGAAGCCGGTTTGGCTCAGTGGATAGAGCGTCGACCTGCGGACTAGAAGGTCCCAGGTTCGATTCCGGTCAGGGGCATGTACGTTGGTTGCAGGCACATCCCCAGTAGGAGGTGTGCAAGAGGCAGCTGATCCATGATTCTCCCTCACTGATGTTTCTAACTCTCTATCCCTCTCCCTTCCTCTCTGTAAAAAAAAAAATCAATAAAATGTATTTTTTTTAATTTAAAAAATAATAATAATAAAATTATAAAAACAATAAAAATCGGGACCGTCCCATCAAAAGCGTGATGCCTGGTCACCTTACTCAAAGCCAAGGCAGCTTCCCTGTGCATGTGACCGGGGCCGAGCGCCCCAGGGTGGGGGGGGGTCGGAGCCCGGGGCAGCTGGTGAGCTCACCGGTGCCGGTTCCTCCCGGGAGGAAGCTGCTCTCTTTCCTTCTCGTTGGTTCTTTGTTGAGGAGGAGAGCCAGATGCACCTGCTCAGCGTCCCAGCTGCAGAGAAGCGAGGTGGGCGTGGACTCGGTATTTAAACAGCCGCCCTGGGCCCATTTCCGGCCCAGCTCGCGCAAGAGAAAGGGCACAGGCCGTGGAGCTGCGGGCGGGGAGGGCCTCAGTTTTCCTGTCTGCAAAATGGGACGATAGCAGCCGCCACTCCCCGGGGTCCCGGGGCCCAGGAAAATCATTCCGCCGTGTGCCCTCCGCACGCCGTCAGTTCCCACCCCGAAAGGAAGAGAACAGGGCCCTTCCCCACCACGTCTCTCTCTGCTGGTTCTCCCCTAAAGCGAGGAGCGTGGACGTTTGCTCTTCAAACGTTTATTTTACTCTTTAAGGTTTTTTTTTTTGGGGGGGGGAGGGGTTTTTGGAAGGGGGCGGACGGGTGAAAGCAATCCCTTTTCAGGCCTGAGATAAAAAATGGCAGCGCGGGCTCGGCCTGACGCGGTAATGAATGGGGCGGCTGTGAGAGGGTCCCCCTGCCGGGGGCGCTCCCGGGGCACACCTTTTTACACGAGAAGGCGGCACGGTGATTTATGGGGTGCCTGGCTCCAGAAGCCTCTCCCGGGGCTGCCCGGCCGCTGGCATCCATCAGGGCGAGGGGAGGCGAGGCGGGAAGCCGGCCCTGACGTGTGGGGTGGGATTTAACAGCACAAACACCGGGGCAGGGGGCGGCCCGTGGGACTGGGGAGGGGAAGGGGGGGCATTTGGGTTGGCCTTGCCACTAGCAGAGCCTGGCGCGGGGCTGGTGGTCTCTTCAGGGAGGGCATGGGGGGTTGGGGGACCGGGTGACTCCCTGGCATCTCAGGGACTCCTCGGCTTCCATTGGCTGCGCCCACCTGACCAAGGGGACCCCGTCTAGGGGAGGGCACTGCAGGGCAAAGGTTTCTGGGCACAGGCTGGTGTCAGGGCAGAGGGAGGGGGGGTGCCTCATGCCCCACTGCCCCAGGGCTCCCACTCCTGCTCAGAATAAACACCCAGCCCTGGCCACACCTGGCCCCAGCCCTTCCCCCTTCGCACGTGCCGTTCCCGCCAGCCTGCGTGGTGGCTCCTCACTCCCTCGGACCCGGGCTCCTGGGACCCGCCTCTCCCGAGGACCCATCCACCAGGGGCTCAGAAGCAGCCAATCAGAGGCACGTGAGCCCGTGGGCCCGGAGGCCGGGAGCCCGGCCCTAAGGAGACACAGCGCCTGGAGAGGCTGGCAGAGCGGGGCAGGTGCCCACGGAGGAGCCTCGGGTCACCGTGATGACGTGGGGATGGCGCTGGGCGCCGGTTAAACACGTTCTCCTCGCCGGTCAGGAGCCCACGCTGACGTACTGACAGTAATACAACACGGCGCCTGACGGCTCTAACGGACCCCAAAGTGCACAGGCGCGCACCCGCCTCGCACGCCCAGCTGGGACGTGACTCCGGCCGGAGCAGGCCGTCCTGTCCCCACCCGGAGGGGCAGGTACCGGGCACGTGCCCTGCCCTGTGCTCTGTGCCCTGCCCCGGGGACTCCTGCCCGGGCTGGGAGGGTGGAGCTGCAGAGGCGGGACCCTGCCCTCCTCACCCCCCCTCGCCTGGGGCAGCTCTGGGCAAGAACCCCTCCTTTGCCAGCAAGGGCCGCCTCCAAGCCTCTGAGTCCCCCTGGCTGCGGCTGGAGTGGGGGAGCAGGTGGAGGTGCGGCAGGAACAACCCCCTTTCCCACCCCTTCTCTCTCTGCTGCGTCTCCCCTAACGCGAGGTACGTGGGCCCTTAGGACGCACAGGAAACCAAAGGAGGTCTGGGCCGGGGCCGGGCCCGCTGGGGAGGAGAAGGGGGCGACCTCAGGCTGGTACACACCCCTGCGGCCAGTGTCCTGGCCCCCCCCATACAGCCCTGCACCCACACCTACACGTCCTGCTCCTGGCCCCGCTGGCAGGCTCCTGCCTTCCCACCGTGGGCTGAGGGCGGTCTCTGTGGCTGGCATCTCACCCATCACAGCACCAAGGCCCCCTCTCTCCCTGTGCCCCCGCCCCTGGCATTCCTTGGGCGTCAACCAGGACGGGCCACCCCAAGGGGACCGGCGTGTATTATCTGGGCAGAGTCAACAGGCCCCTCCGCTTCTTATCTCGGGCAAGCCGTGCCCAGGAGAGGGGCACACAGCAGCTGCCGGGCCTCCCAGGAGGGCAGCCTGGGCGGAGGCGGCCTGGGAGACGGAGCACCTGGTGGAGACGAGCTCTGCCCCCACCTGGCGGAGCGGGGGGGGGGGGGCGGGGGAGAGAGCATCGCTGAGGCAACCCAGGAAGGCTTCAGGGAGGAGGCGGCCCTGCCCTGGGCTTTGGCGCAGGCGTAGGACTTAGACGCGGATGGTGCGTGTTGGGCAGGGGGCAGAGCTTAAGCGAAGGCAAGGAGGGTTGAGGGCAGGAAGGGTCAGAGGCCGGAGGCTCAGGTGCGTAGGTATCTGGGTTCCAGCCCAGCTGAGTGGCTTGGAGTAATGGCTCTGTGCCTCCTGTTTCCTCGTTTGCAAAAATGAAGAGAATAGTATCTACCATTCGGGTGATTGTGAGGTTAAATGCAATGGCTGCTAAGGCCCAGAGCACACAGCAGGTTCTCACTATGTAAAGAAGCCGGAACCGGTGTGGCCCAGTGGATAGAGCATCGGCCTGCGGACTGAAAGGTCCCAGGTTCGATTCTGGGCAAGGGCATGTACCTTGGTTGCGGGCACATCCCCAGTGGGGGATGTGCAGGAGGCAGCTGATCCATGTTTCTCTCTCATCGATGTTTCTATCCCTCTCTCTTCCTCTCTGTAAAATATCAATTATAAATATATATATATATTCCTTGTTGGGGAAAAGGCTCAGGGGACAGTAGGAACTAACACTGATTGAAAGCCTCCTGGTACCTACTCCGGGTCCACAGTAATAATCCACCGGCCGCCCGTTTTACAGGTGAGAACACTGAGGCCCCGCAAGGAGCTTCGTTTGCTCAAAGTCGCCGGGCTGGCTAGGAGGAACGGAGTCCCGCTCCGGGCTGGCTGAGTCCGCTCTGGGGCTCCGGGGCCCCTCCTGCGGTGGGGAACGCACCCAGTGTGACCCCGGGATCAGGGCTGGGGCCTGTGGCTTCTGAGGGGCAAGTCGGGCCCACGGTCTGGGGTCCGAGAGAGAGAAAAGACCAAGGCAGCAGCAGCAGGAGGCGGGGAGGCCACTGCCACCCTCCAATCCTCCACCAGAGGAGAGGGTGAGGCGCCTGGGGAGGGCACGGCGTGGGCGAAGGAAAGGAGGCGGGACCGGGCCACTGGGCTTCTCCGGCCCAGGGTGCAGCCTGAGGCCCAGAGAGGGGAGAGTGTTTGCTTGAGGCGACACAGCAGCCATGAAGCCAGGGTGCCTCCGGGTGACCGGGAAGTGGGTGCTGGGGGGTGAGGGGGGTTTGGGGCACCCGCTGGCCCCGCACGCTCTGAGCCTGGTTTCCTGGGGGGCTGGGAAAGGTTGGGGAGACCTCCCCATGCCAGACCTTGGGCCCCAGTTTTCGCTGGGACTCAGCGCCTCCAGGGGAGAGAGGGCCCCACGAGGGGCCGGATTCCCATCGGAGGCGCGTTGCTGCCCCCTGGTGGCGCCAAGAGACGAAGTTCCCCTCACGTTTCCTAGGCGATCCTCGGGCCAGCCGGTACCCACCCGCCTTGGGACCCACAGGGGTGCCCGGACCCACTTGGCAGTCCTACCTCCTTCCCCAGAGCCCCACCCCCACCAGCCCCCACACGACGAAGACCGAGGTCCGAGACGCACAGAGTCCTATTGGAGATCACGGGGTTTGAACCCGACAGGGCCACGTCCCCGCTGGGCGGCCTGGGGTGGGTCAGGGCACCGTCCCGTGCCTCGGTTTCCCCATCTGTAGAACAGGGGTGGTGAGGGTGGGTTTTTTCAGGAGCCGTTCAGTGTCAGAGAAGGTGAGGGTGAGTGGGACGTTCGTAGAGGAGTTTCTGGCCCGCAGCCGGCACAGGGCCAGGCTGGAGATGGTGTCCTCACCTGCCAGGCCCGAGAAGGCACAGGCCATCCCCGTCCCGCCCCCCAGCCGAGGCAAGCCCTGCCAGGCGCCCCGCGCAGCCGGCTGCCCGGGAGGCCTGAGCTCGGGACGCCTGGCTTTGCTTCTCAGGCTGTGGCGTGGAGGGCATTGCCTCATCAGCCGGGCTTGAGGGATGAGCTCACAGAGGCAGAGAGACCGGCCGGACAGGGTTACAGACTCAACTCTGAAAGAGTTTATTGGTCGGGGCTGCGGGGGAGCCGGATGGAGCAGTCCTGGAGGGCTTCCTGTAGGCGGCGGCCAGCACAGACGCACAGGGTAGCTTCCACGGCCGTCTGAGAGCCCAGAGGCCCCTCGGCGGCTCCAGGGGCCTCAGCTCCGGCCCAGCTGGGCCTTCAGCGCCTGCAGCTCCCGGCTGTCGATGTTGTTGCCTCCGCACACGATGACCACCACGGAGGCCAGCGTGGGGCTCAGGCGGCCCTCGGCCTGCAGCCGCCCCAGGAGGCCCGAGTAGACGGCAGCTAAGGCTGCCCCGCAGGCAGGCTCCACCAGCATGCGCTCATCGTCTGCCCGGAGCGGGAGGGGGAGGAGGGGAGAGGGGGGAAGCCAGTCAGAGCTCGTAGGCCAGGGTGTTGCAAACCCCATGGAGCCAGCCTATCGGCCTGACTCCCTCTCCATCCACCCGTCTCTCCGCCTTCCGTGTATCTACCCATCCATCTCTTCCTCCATCCATCACGAGACTGTCTGTCTGTCCATCTATTAGCGTGGCCATCCATCAGCATATCCATCGATCCATCCATCCATCCATCCATCCATCCACTATCTATCCTTTGACTGTCTGTCTGTTCATCCATCAACGTGCCCATTCATCAGTGTCCATCCGTCGATGTGTTTCTGTGTCATTCATCAGTGCATTGCCCCATCAATCCCTCTGCCTATCCGTCTGCCCACGGCCCAGCTCGTCACTCACACATCCCTCCACCCATTCCACACATCCCTATGGCGCGCCCCCTCTCTGCCCGGCCCTGTCCTCGGAAGACCCTGGGGACACGACCTAGTGATGCCGACGGGCTGGGAGCGGGCAGATAGGAGATGCGTGGGATTGGTGCATCAGAGTCTCCACCCCGGGCGGGGTGGGGGTGAGAGACCCAGGGAGGCTTCCTGGAGGCGGTGTCACAATGGCTGGGGGCCCTTCGTCACAGGGAAATGACGGGGAGCAGGCAAAGGATGGGCAGCTCCAGAGAAGAAGAGCGTGTACAGAAGTCTGGAGGCGCCGAAACCAGTGTGGCTCAGTGGATAGAGCGTCGGCCTTCGGACTGAAGGGTCCCAAGTTTGATTCCGGTCAAGGGCATGTACCTTGGTTCAGGCACATCCCCAGTAGGGGGTGTGCAAGAGGCAGCTGATCCATAATTCTCTCTCATCGATGTTTCTAGCTCGCTATCCCTCTCTCTTCCTCTCTGTGAAAAATCAATAACATATATTTTTAAAAATAAAATAAAATAAATAGAAACTGACTTCCATAAAAAAAAAAAAAGAAGAAGAAGAAGAAGAAGAAGAAGAAGAAGAAGCCGAGTCCGGTTTGGCTCAGTGGTGGAGCGTTGGTCTGCGGACTAAAAGGTCCCAGGTTCGATTCCGGTCAGGGGCATGTACGTTGGTTGCGGGCACATCCCCGGTGGGGGGGGGGGGGGTGTGTGCAAGAGGCAGCTGGTCGATGTTTCTCTCTCATCGATGTTTCTAGCTCTCTATCTCTCTCCCTTCCTCTCTGTAAAAAAATCAATAAAATATGTTTTAAAAATAAATTTAAAAAATAAATGAGCATTCCCTGTTGAGGAGGAGGAGGAGGAGGAGGAGGAGGAGGAGGAGGAGGAGGAGGAGGAGGAGGAGGAGGAGGAGGAAAGGGGAAGGGGAAGGGGAAGGGGAAGGGGAAGGGGAAGGGGAAGGGGAAGGGGAAGGGGAAGGGGAAGGGGAAGGAGAAGGAGAAGGAGAAGGAGAAGGAGAAGGAGAAGGAGAAGGAGAAGAAGTCTGGAGGCTAGCGACAGCCGGCACCCCCTCCCTGTGCCCCTCCCCTCCATCTCCCCATGGCACGGTTGCCGCCCGCCAGCCTGGGAACGGGGGAGAGCCCGTGCCCTCGCCGGGGATCTGGACCGCGCAGGTTTCACCGGGCCCGGCGCCCACTCACCGAGGAACCTCTGCACGGCGTCCACGGCCTCCCGGTCCTCCACCACCTCCGAGAGGACCCGGAGCTCCTGCGCGCAGGCCAGCGCGCCCGCAGCCGCCGTCTTGGCGCCCAGGCACTTGGCCACGCTGCGGAGAGGCGGGCGGGGCAGGGTGCGGGGTGCGGGGAGGGGCTGGTGAGTCGCACACAGACCCAGCTGCCCCCGGTCCCCGGCCCCCGCGCGGCCCTGCCCACACCCTGACTTTGGGCTCCTAGCGTCCAGGGTGCGGAAGGACACATTTCTCCTGTCCTCAGCCCCTGCCTGTGGGGGCGGCTGGGCGGCCCTGGGGGACACATCACCATCCATGATGCTGGGTGAAGAGCATGAGGCAGGGGCTGGCGGCTGGACTCCCGCTCTCTGCTCGTGAGTGAGTTTATATTATAAACTTTATAAGAAGCTTGCCTCAGCCCCTGACCGGTGTGGTTCAGTGGCTAGAGCGTCAGCCCACGGACTGACTGAAGGGTCCCGGGTTCGATTCCAGTCAAGGGCAAACATCTGGGTTGCAAACTCAATCCCCTGCCCTGGCCAGGGCACATGCGGGAGGCAACCAATCGATGTGTCTCTCACATCAATGCTTCTCTCTCTCTCTCTCTCTCTCTCTCTCTCTCTCTCTCCCCCCCACCCCCTTCCACTCTCTCTCAAAATCAATGGAAAAACATTCTCAGGTGAGGATTAACCAACAACAACAACAAATGCAATGGGAGAAGAATTCTCTGATGATGGTGCCCAAAACCCACACCAAACTATGTTCGTGTTACAGACTGTGAATAGAAAAACGGAATATAATCTCGGCTTCTAAAAATATATTATAATTGATTCCTTTTACAGATGTTTGTGGACCACCTACTATGTGCCTGGCACATGCCACTTGTGTGCAATGATACGTGGACGGGGGGCAGGGCGGGAGGGAGGTAGGCAAAGACTGGGGAGCATGCACCCCAATGTGAGCAGCGTCCGCCTTCGGGTGAGGATGGGGTGACGTTTGGATGAGGTGATGTTTGGGTTTCTGTGGTTATTGCTCGCCTGGATGGCAGACCCTGGAAGCTGGTTCCCCTCACTGCTGAGACTGACAGGGCACAGGTCCTCCTCTTTCAGCACCGCCCCTGCCTCAGACCCACACTGCGAGCTGGAGCCCCGGGCGAGGGGACCCTCCTGAGGTGCCCCCCTCTGCGTCCTCCCCGCCAGCCCCCCCAGCACCAGCCCGCGCCCACCTGGTGATGTCCGGCAGCGTGACCAGCCTGCCCGCCTGCAGGGCCGCGTGGAAGCAGTGGGCCCCTCGCGTCTCCATGGCGACCACGGGCACATGCTGCCAGCCCACCTCCGCCAGGCCGGCCGCCACCCCGGCCAGGAGCCCCCCGCCCCCCACCGCCAGCACCAGGGCCCCCGGCGGGGTCCCCAGGGCTGCCTTCAGCTCCCGCACCAGGCTGGCGTGGCCCTCCCTGGAGGAGAGGGGGAGAGGGGGCGGGAGGAGCTGAGCCAGGGACACCCTCAGCCCCCGCCTCCCACCCAGGCCAGGGAGAGGGGACCCCGAATGCCTAGCTCCATCAGCTTCATTCGTGTCCGCCGCCCACCCCCAGGGCCCAGGGCCTCTGATGCCCCGCTCGCTGTGTGATCTCGGGCAAGCCGCTTGAGTCCTTGGTGCCTCAGTTTCCCCACCTGTAAAACGGGCACACAGCACCTCCCTCTAGGGGTCTAAATGTTCCCCCAGCCGAAACTGGTTTGGCTCAGCGTCGGACTGCCGACTCAAGGGTCCCAGGTTCGATTCCGGTCAAGGGCATGTACCTTGGTTGCAAGCACATCCCCAGTAGGGGGTGTGCAAGAGGCAGCTGATCAATGTTTCTCTCTCATCGACGTTTCTAGCTCTCTATCTCTCTCCCTTCCTCTCTGTAAAAAATCAATAAAATATATTAATAATAATAATAATAAAATAAATGTTCTCCCAAAGTACACGCTCCACGCAGGGGACTCGTTATTAGTGATTTCCATGTTACACATGGGGAAGCCGAGGCACGAGAGGTGCGATGCTCACAGATTCACACAACTCCTACGGGGCAGAAATGGGGCCTGGACTCCATGCCTCTTCTACTCTGGGCCTCGGTTTCCCCTTTTGTCCCATGGGAGGACCCGGATTCAATGAGGGTTTCTAAGCTCTGAGCTCCCGGGGTGCTGGGGGGGGCACCAGCCTTACCATATCAGGGGGTGGTCGAACGGGGGCACGTTCACCCAGCCGTCCCTCTTGGCCAGCTCCTGGGCCCTCAGATTGGCCTCGTCCCAGACCTAAGGAGCAATCGAGGCCAGAGGACCGGGGGGCAGGCAGCCCCTGGGGACCCAAACTAACACAACATTTCGGAGGGAGCCCCCAGATCTCCTCTCCTAAGGGGTAGAGGGGGACAAGGGGGCAGAAACAGCACTGCCCCTCCTCTGGCACCCACTGTGCCCCCTGGGCCTGGGCCCGGGCCGGGGCAGGCGGAGAGGACACATGGTCCCGCCCCCGTGGAACCTCGTCCAACGGGAGAGACGGGCTTCCTCCTCTTGAAACATTGAAGCAAGCCCTGGACGGTGTGGCTCAGTGGGTAGAGCGCCGGTCTGGGGACTGAAAGGTCCCGGGTTCGATTCCGGTCAAGGGCATGTGCCTTGGTTGCGGGCACGTCCCCAGTGGGGGGTGTGCAGGAGGCAGCTGACCGATGTTTCTGTCTCATCGATGTTTCTGACTCTCTATCCCTCTCCCTTCCTCTCTGTAAAAAAAAATCAATAAAATATATTTTAAAAAAAGAAAAGAAATATTGAAGCCAAATGAGCTTTGAAGCTGTGCAGCCCTTGCAGGCCTCTCCCTGGGCGCCCACTGAGCCTCTGCCCCGAGCAGTCGGGTGCCCGTCCAACCATGACCCCCCCCCCCCATCAGCCCTCCACGCTGCCCAGGGCCCAGAGCTGAAACCCTGTCAGCTGTGCTGTGTTTGGGCGGCCGGGTGACCCGGGGGGCCTCAGCCTCGGCCTCTCTCACACTGGATGGTCTCAGCATGGACCGTGCTGCCATCCTCTCCCTTATACTTCGTGTCTCATCAAGTGGCAAAGAACCCTAAAGTGGCCAACACCAGGCCTAGCCGGTGTGGAGCGCTGACCTATGAACCGGAGGTCATGGTTCGATTCCCGGTCAGGGTCCAGGCCCCCGGTGCAGGCTCGATCCCCAGTAGGGGGCGTGCAGGAGGCAGCTGATCAATGGTTCTCTCTCATCAATGATGTTTCTATCTCTCCCTCCCTCTCCCTTCCTCTCTGAAATCAATAACAAAATATGTAAGTTTTTAAAGGGGTCAGACCGAAACCGGTTTGGCTCAGTGGATAGAGCGTCGGCCTTCGGACTGAGAGGTCCCAGGTTCGATGCCGGTCAAGGGCATGGACCTTGGTTGCGGGCACATCCCCAGTGGGGGGGGGGGGGTGCAGGAGGCAGCTGATCGATGTTTCCCTCTCTCTCATGGATGTTTCTAACTCTCTATCCCTCTCCCTTCCTTTCTGTAAAAAAATCAATAAAAATATATTTTAAAAAAATAAAGGGGGCCAATACCAAGTGGCAGCGAGGCTGGGGGGACAGGCGGGCTCCTGCAGGGGGTCTTCTCGGGGCGGGCACAGGCAAGGCAAGCGGTGCCAGCCCTTCTCACACACCACACGCACTCTCGCCCGCCAGCTCGGCCAACCGAGGGCAGACCGGGCCCCGGGCAGAGCTCAGTGAGAGGACAAGGGGGCGGGGCGATCTCTGAGGGGGCAGGTGGCGTGACGGACAGGGCACCGCCCACTCCCGCCAGCTTCCCCTTCCCGGGCTCCTTACCTTTCCAGCCAGCTGCACCTCGGCCCCCTCCCCCTGCAGCCTCCTCACCACGGGCTGGGAGGTGCCCTCGGGGAGCACGATGGTGGCGGGCAGGCCGAGCTTCCGGGCGCAGTAGGCAGCCGCGATGCCCGCGTTGCCCCCTGCGGAGGCAGCGGAAGGCGGTGCCGTTGGCAGGCCTCTGCCCCTCCTCCTCCATTTCCCTGTAGGAGCCCCCTCTCCCCCACACTACACACCCCCACGAGAGAGTCCTCTCCCTGGCCTCGAGGTGGACACACGACCCAGACGGAACCCCTCAGAGAACCCAGCCGCCTGACCCATGACCCGTTCAGGGGTGAGCACGTGACCCAAGCCGGGCCCAGAAGACTAAGTCGCGGGCTGAGGGGTTCCATGGGCAGGGGTGCCCCCCTTTTTCACTGGGGCTGGTAGGATGGCAAGAAGCAAGCCTGCCACCCCAGGAGGCCCCGGGCGAGAAGAAAGCTGGTGGAGAGGAAAGAAAGGCCAGGAGAAAGGAGGAGGTTGTGCGGGGGAGAGCGCCTGGATCCAGCCGTGCCTGAAAGCCGTGTCTACTGAGAACGTTCAGTTCTCGGAGCCCCGTGGCTTAGTACGCCTGCGTGAGCTGGGTTCTGGTCACTTCTGCTGACGATGGGAACGCGGCTGGGAGAGGACAGACACATGGCCATCGGACCATGACCGTGATGAGGCCGGGCCCTTACGAGGAGGCCGAGCTCCCTGGACGGCTATCGCTGCTCCGGCCAGGCCCCCCCCCCCCGCTCCTCCCCCACACCCGGCCCGGAGGACCCTCGAGCGCAGAAAGGCCTGGGGTCACCTGAGGAGCACACCAGGTGGCTGCATCCCTTCTTGGCCGCCTGGGGAGAGAAGGAAGGGGGTTGAGGGCTCACCCAAGCAGGGATCACGGAGCTCCCCTGCCTGCCCCCCATTCCAGCAGCCCCACGCTCCATCCCCTCCCGCACAACCTCGCTCCTCCCCTCCTGCCCGCACCCCCTCACCTCCTGGCAGAAGTGCCCGATGCCCCGGATCTTGAAGGAGCCGGCGGGCTGCACATTCTCGCACTTGAGGAAGACGGTGGTGCCCGCCGCCTGGGACAGCGCCCAGCTCTCCAGCAGAGGCGTGACCACGTGGAAGGGCCCGGCCTCGGCCCGCTCCCCCAGGGGGCGCTCCATCCCGGCGGCCGCCCTGCCTGCGGAGGACAAGGGCCACGGCCCGGCCGGCTCCAGTCAGGGCTCCCCCGGACCAGGCCGGGAGGGGAGGGGGGATGGGGAGCGGAGACGCCCTCGGCGTGGTCCTCTTAGCCCCGTCTGGCTGCCAACCTGTGACACTTCAGGCAAAAATCTGCTCCTCCCTGGGCCTCCGTTTCCCCATCCGGGCAAATGCCTCTGGACGAGGGGCCTTTTGTTCTGTGCCTGCGGCGGAGGCCCACGGTGCTGGGGGCGCAAAACCCGGCCCATGAGAAGTGATGGGCCGAAACCGGTTTGGCTCCGTGGATAGAGCATCGGCCTGCGGACTGAAAGGTCCCGGGTTCGATTCCGGTCAAGGGCAGGTACCTTGGTTGCAGGCACATCCCCAGTAGGGGTGGTGCAAGAGGCAGCTGATCGATGTTATATACATATGATTTTTTTTTTTTTACAGAGAGGAAGAAAGAGGGATAGAGAGTTAGAAACATCAATGAGAGAGAAACATCGATCAGCTGCCTCTTGCACACCCCCTACTGGGGATGTGCCCGCAACCAAGGTACAAGCCCTTGACTGGAATTGAACCTGGGACCCTTCAGTCCGCAGGCCGATGCTCTGTCCAATGAGCCAAACCAGTTTCGGCTACTGTGGCAGGTTTACAGGCATCACAGGAGCATCTCAGAAACTGGAACAACATGGGAAATGAGACAGATATCTACTCCTGCCGCGGACGTATAGTCCGAGGGAGAGATCAGCATTCAAGAGATAACTGTGTAGACAAACCAACTGATCAGAAACAGAGAAAACCGCTGAGAGAGAAACCTGCGTGTAGGGAGCCCCGAAGAGAAGAGCAAGGGGACCGACTTTGGGTCAGGAGGTCAGGAATGACCTCTTGGAGGAGGTGACCATTGCAACTGAGGCTGGCCCTAACCGGTTTGGCTCATGGATGGAGTGACGGCCTGCGGACTGAAGGGACCCAGGTTCGATTCCGGTCAAGGGCATGTGCCTTGGTTGCAGGGACATCCCCAGTAGGGAGTGTGCAGTGCAGGAGGCAGCTGATTGATGTTTCTCTCTCATTGATGTTTCTAACTCTCTATCTCTCTCCCTTCCTCTCTGCAAAAAAAATCAATCAATAAATAGCCCTCACTGGTTTGGCTGATCGATGTTTCTCTCGCATCAATTTTTTTTTTAATCTCTCTCCCATCCACGTTTTTCTCTCTCTCCCTCTCCTTTCCTCTCTCCCTAAAAATCAATGGAAAATCTTTTTTTAAAAAGAAACTGAGGCCCAGAGAGGTTGAGTCGTTTGCCTGAGGTCACACAGCTAGAAACGGCGCAGCCAGGATTCAAACTCGGGCAGTGTGCCTTGGCATCTGTGCTCGTCACCACAATGCAGCGTGAAGCCCAGGGCTGGGTGCAGGTCCCAGCAAGCACGACGCTGGCCAGCCCATTTTCCTTCCTGGGGCCCGCCTGGTGCATCCAGGAGTTGGTGTTTACCCAGGTCTGTCCCTCAGGCTTTTCCCCAGAGGCCACTGCTGACACCTCACAGCCAAGTCCCTGGCACCAGAGCTGGGCAGCCCGGCCCGGCCCCTGGCGGGCAGCATGCCCCTCTGGCAGGCTCCCCTTCTGCAAAGCAGCTGGGCCCGGGACACCGAGTTGAATCGATATTCCTGGGAGGGCTCAGGCCACTGTCCCGCTCCCTCCCTTCCCACCCGCTGGGCGGGGACTTTGCCCCGGGGCCTCTCAGACTCCCCCACATGCACCTCCACACGTGCACGCCGAGCCCCAGGGGCCCCCGTTTGGGCCCCAGGCCTCCTTACCTTTCTGCTCAAGAATCCCCAGAACCAACTTGGCTACCAGTGGCTGCCCACAGGCCTGACTGGCACCGGCTCTGCCCGGTTTCTGCCAGCCTCCCAGGGCCTTGACCCCTCCTCCCGTGTTAAAGGGACAGCTCCCCACTGGAGAGCAAGGAGGAGGAGATCAACCCTCGCTGCCTCCCCCTGTGCCATCCTCTGGCGCAGGCCTTCCCCTGGTCCCACGTGACAGATCAAGAACCCAAGGCCCCGAGAGGCAAATTCACTTGGCTGAGGCCACCCAGCCAGAGAGGAGCACCCTTTATCTCTCACCCCCGACCACCTGTTTCACCACACAGACACCTCTGAGGAAAGGCTGGTCCCGAGAGAACAGAGACGAGGAAACAGCTGTCACGGGAGAAACTTCACACCCCACACAGGAGCCCAGCAAGCATTCCTTTGTCAGACAAAGGACTCTGGCCACTGGCTCGTTTGTTAAAAAAAATATTTACTGGACACCTACCATGTGTCACACACATCCCAGGAGCTTTGGCCTCAAACAAAATAGCGTGTCCCCTGCCCTCCTGGGGCCTCCAGGGGTCACTGCAGAGTGGCTGCAATCAGTGCCACCCGGCACAGGCGGGGCTGCCGGTGCCCGGAGCAAGGGCGTCACTTGGCCCGGAGGACTGGAAGGCTTCCCAGAGGAGGAGGAGGAGGAGAGGGAGGAGGAGGAGAGGGAGGAGGAAGAGAGGGAGGAGGAGGAGAGGGAGGAGGAGGAGAGGGAGGAGGAGGAGAGGAGGAAGAGAGGGAGGAGAAGGATGAGAGGAGCAGGAGGAGGAGGAGAGGGAGGAGGAGGAGAGGAGGAAGAGAGGGAGGAGAAGGAGGAGAGGAGCAGGAGGAGGAGGAGAAGGGGAAGAGGAAGAGGAGGAGGAGGAGGAGGAGGGAAAGGAAAAGGAGGAGGGAAAGGAAAAGGAGGAGGAGGAGGAAAGGAGGAAGAAGAGGAAAGGAGGAAGAAGAGGAAAGGAGGAAGAGGAAGAGGAAGAGGAGGAGGAGGAGGAGGAGGAGGAGGAGGAGGAGAGAGACCTGCCTGTATGGAGTCCTGGAAAGAAGAGCAAGGGGGCCTACTTTGGGTCAGGAGGTCAGGAATGACCTCTTGGAGGAGGTGACCAGAGGAGGTGGAGGAGGAGGAGGGGTAGGAGGAGGAGGAGGAGAGGAGGAAGAGGCTGAGCTCAGCCAGGAATCAGGAACATGGAGTGCAAAGGTCTGGAGTGGAAAAACATGGTGGGACTGGAACCA
The DNA here is from genome assembly GCF_964339955.1 of Pipistrellus hanaki. Lineage (NCBI taxonomy): Eukaryota > Metazoa > Chordata > Mammalia > Chiroptera > Vespertilionidae > Pipistrellus > Pipistrellus hanaki. The sequence goes on along the minus strand of NC_140521.1, from coordinate 17,768,032 downwards.
AGAAGGCAGGGGCGAGGCAGCAGGAGGGCCTGGGGCTGGGAGGTGGGCAGGGACAGAGTCCACCGGGCAGCTGTGCCAATGCAGAGTCTGGACCTCACCCAGGGGCACTGGGGAGCCAGGGAAGGCTGTGGGCAGGAGAACGATACCATCGGACTCACAGCTCGTCTCTCGCACCATCCCCCGGGGTGAGCTGAGCGAACCACACCTCTCCGGCTCCCTGTGTCCGCGGGGGGGCGGGGTCCAGGTGCACCCCGCTCGGACTTTGGGTGACCCCCTCGGGTTTGATGATTAACTCCCGGCCACCTGGGGTGAGTCGAGCTGCTTGGCCCTGATCCCTGATGAGAATGCTGACAGCTCCATTCCCAGCCACACCTCACACATGCGCCCGTCCTCCCATGTTCTGTCCTGATCGGGCGCTGGGAACAGAGGGGACAAAGCCCGGGTCATGCCCTGAGGTGGCTCCCGGCCTGGAGGGGGAGGAAAGACACCCAGTTGAGTGACATGTCTCACACCCCCGGGGTGGACAGAGAGCAGAAAGTCCCACAGGACAGCTGAGGGTGGGTGGGATCACGGAGGGCTCCCTGGAGGAGGGGCACACAGCTCGGGCTTGGGCAAGAAGCACCGCTTGCTGCATTCACTGCATGCCCATTGGATGCCAGCCCTTCTGTGTTGGCCAGTGTGCCCTGAGGCTCTTTATAGGACACCTTAGCACACAAAGCCACCCTACCAACTCAGGGAAGCTGCAAAAATGCCAAGACAAGGAAACAGATCACAAACGAAAGAGATGGAGGACAAGAAGCAACTGGATACAGAGTTCAAAACCACGCTTATAAGGTTTTCAAGAATTTCCTAGAAAAGGCCGATAAAATAAATGAGACCTATGAGGATATGAAAAGGGATCAACTAGAAATAAAGAATACATTGTCTGAAATAAAAAAAAAAATTATACAGAGTCCTAAAAACAGAATGGAAGATCGCAAGAATCAAGTCAAAGATTTGAAACATAAAGAGCCAGAAGACACTCCTCCACAGAAGCAAGAAGACAAGAGAATCCAGAAAGTTCAAGATAATATAAGAAACCTCTGGGACAACTTCAAGAGAACCAACATCAGAATTATGGGGGTCCCAGAATAAGAGAGAGAGCAAGATACCGAAAACATACTGGAAGAAATAGTGACAGAAAACTTCCCCCATCTGGTGAAAGAATTAGACTTACAAGTCCAGGAAGTGCACAGAACCCCAAACAAAAGGAATCCAAGGAGGACCACACCAAGACACATCATAATTAAAATTCCAAGAGCAAAAGACAAAGAGAGAATATTAAAAGCAGCAAGAGAAAAGCAGGTAGTTACCTATAAAGGAGCACCCATACGATTGTCAGCTGATTTCTCAACAGAAACCATGCAGGTGAAACAGGAATGGCAAGAAATATTCAAGGTTATGAATAGCAAGAACCTACAGCCAAAGATAATCTATCCAGCAAAGCTATCACTCAGAATTGAAAGTCAGATAAAGAGCTTCACAAATAAAATTTTAAAAAAAAAAAAGCTAAAGGAGTTCATCACTGCCAAACCAGAATTATATGAATTGCTGAAGGGGGTTCTATAGGAAGAGGAAGAAAATAAAGATAAAAATTATGAACAACAAATACATAACTATCAACAAGAGAATCTAAAAACCAAGGGAATTAAAAAACCTGATGAACAATATTAACTGGTGAATATAATAGAATCAGAGGTATGGAAGGGGAGTGAACTGAGGATTCTCGGGGAAAAGGGGAGAGGGGGATGTGGGAAGAGACTGAACATAAACTGTGCACCTATGGATGAGGACAATGGGGTGGAAAGGGCAGAGGGTGGGATGGGAACCTGGTGGATGGGAGCAATAGAGGGGGGGGAAATGAGGAACATTTGTAATAATATGAACAATAAAGATTTATTTAAAAAAAAAAAAAAAGAGTTGGGTTTTTAGTTGTGTGAGCAGGAGGAGATATCAAACCAGAATTTCTTGGATATCGTGGCTTCGGAAGAACTTAGGCGGGTATTAATGTTTAATAATAGAGTCTGTTCTTTGTGTATGTGTGGGGTTTTTGTTTTGTTTTTGTTTTTGTTTTTTTATTAATTATGCTATCACATAATTGTCCTCATCCCCCCATTCTTATCCCAAACCCATCCCCTGTTGTCCATGGCCACCGGCTAGGCCCATATGCACCCACACAAGTCCTTTGATTGATCTCTCCCCCTCACCCCCACCCTCCCCTACTTTCCCTCTGAGGTTTGAGAGTCTGATCACAGCTTCTCTGTCTCTGGGTCTGTTTTTATGTTATTCATCATTTCCTCTAGATGCGTGAGATCATGTGATCCAAGGAATACCCTTGTAAGAACCGAAACTGAGACGAGCCATCATGGTTATGCTGAGAGGCAGATGAGTCAGTCTGTAGTGAGTTCCTTTCTGGGCCATCGGTTCTTTTGAGTTCCAATTTCAATGTCAAACAGTTCCTCATGTGTTCGTGTCAGCCATGGTATTTGAGATCTGGTTGGTGGATGTGTGTGTGGGGTTTTTTTTGTTTTTGTTTTTGTTGTTGTTTTTTCTTAAGTTGGAGTAGGAGTAGCTTCTGAGGAGGCAGTATGCCTAAGCGTTAGACCCCGGAGTCTGGCTCTGGGACCAACAAACACCAACCTCCACTCCCTGGCTGTGTGACGTTGGGTAAATGAATTGACCCCTCTGCTTTGTTTCCTCACCTGCCAGGTGGGGGTAAAAGACTTCCCTCGTGGAACTGATGGGAAGAGGGTGTGAGTTAACAGAGGTCACACGTTTAGGACCGTGATTAGGACTCGGTGTGGACGGCGGCTGCTGTTATTGTCGCCGTAACAAAAGACAACATGACGTCACGGGATGTGTACAGCACCCTGGGGAGGTGAGTACTGTCATGACCTCTCTGTCGCGGAATCAGACGCAGCCCAAAAAGGTCAAGCCACTTTCCCAAGGTCACACGGCAGCGGCCGAACCAGGGCTCACACCCAGAGGGAAAGCCGCCTCCGATGAGGTGGGCCCGGTCACTGACCTGTTCCCTCCAGGGCCACCTCCGTCAGCCAGCGCTGTCCCTGCTGCCTCAGGCCGCCTCCCGCCCACTGGCCAGTCCGCGGGGTTACTCATTAAGCTTCGTTTCATCACCGCCACCCCCCGCTGGCGTTCCTGTTTGCCAGGAGGCAAGGGAACCGCGTGGCGAGGGGCGATGGCACCTTGGCAACCGGCGATGGGCCCTCCAGACTTGCAGGCTGGACTCCGGACCCGGGCCATATTTTTCCGAGCCACGAGGCTCGGTGTGGCTAACCGGGCGAGAGAACGGGGTTCAGGCGGTCGTGCGGCAGGCCCCGCTAGGGAGTAACCCGGCTGAGACTTGGAGCTGGGTCTCCTAATGCCCAGCATATCTTGGTAACTCCTCAGACCGCTGCCAGGATACTAAGCCGTTCTGGAGCCAGGGGGTCTCCACCTGGGGCCCCAATTCTGTGGCTGGAGCTTGTTCACTCGGTCCCCTGGAAGGCTGTGGCTCCTCACTGCCCCGCCCCACCTCTCCCTGCGGCCTGGCCCTTGGACAGAGGAGCTCTCCCCTCTCCTCTCGCCCCCGAAAAGGAGGCCGTTATCCAGGAAAAAGCAGAGGTTCAGGACGGTGAAGTAACTTGCCCCAGGTCGCCCGGCAAACAGGCCGTGGGACTGACCTGCCAGGGACACCACATCCAACCTGGACCTCTTGTCCTGGAGACATACACCCACAGCCATGGTGTCTGAGCGGAGAACCAGCAGGAGCCAGATAACGCTCCCTTTTTTGGGGGAGCGAGGGGGGGAGACTGAGGCCCATAAGAAAAGAAGGGGGGCCCTGACCAGTTTGGCTCAGTGAATAGAGCATCTGCCTGCGGACTGAAGGGTCCCGGGTTCGATTCCAGTCAGGGGCTTGTGCCTTGGTTGCGGGCACATCCCCAGGAGGGGATGTGCAGGAGGCAGCTGGTCAATGTTTCTCTCTCATCCATGTTTCTAACTCTCTATCCCTCTCCCTTCCTCTCTGTAAAAAAAAATTCAATAAAATACATATTTTTTTAAGAAAAGAAAAGAAGGGGACAGTTTGGCACCCAACCTCAAGGCCAGGGAAAACTATGCTTTCATTAATTTTATTATTTATTTACTTACGTATGTATGTGTGTGTGTGTGTGTGTGTATATTCCATGTGCACGAAGGTGCTAATAAATGGTGAGTCTTCCCGTGAACAAAGAACTCGGGAAAGCCGAAACCGATTCGGCTCAGTGGATAGAGCGTCAGCCTGCGGACTGAAAGGTCCCAGGTTCAATTCCGGTCAAGGGCATGTACCTTGGTTGCGAGCACATCCCCGGTGGGGGGTGGGCAAGAGGCAGCTGATCCATGATTCTCTCTCATCGATGTTTCTCTCTATCCCTCTCTGTAAAAAATCAATAAAATATATTATAAAAAGAAAAAAAGAAAAAAAAAGAACCCAGGAAAGACGCGCAGCCATTCCAAAGGAATCCCGGCCCGCCCTCCTGCCATGCGGCTCCGGAGCCGTGCTGAGCTGCGGGCCCGGCTGGTCCTCGGGGTGGGGAGACGGTGGGCGGAGGGGGCACACAGTGGCCGCCTGCTCCCACTCACTCAGCCCACTTCCTCTTCTCGGCTGAGCCTTAGCCCTGACTCAGGGTGAGGGGTGAGACGGGGTGAGACTGGGTGAGACGGGGTGGGGGGCTTTTCTGAGAGTGTGATGTGTCTGCGTGTGCCCAAAGGCTCTTATCTTCAGCTTCACATGGAGGAAAGGAAGGAAAGGCGCACAGAACCGAAACCCGCTCGGTATGAAAGGGCAGCGTCCCGGGACCGAGCAGAGAGGGGTGACAATGGGCGTTCCTGGGCAGCAGCCTCAGGACGGGGGGGGGGGGGGGGGGTGTCCCAGACAGGCGTGGGCTCCGGGGGGAGTTCCTGGGACTCTGCTCAGGGGTGACATCCCCATCCCAGGCTGGAAGAATGCGGCTGAACACCGAGGCCCATCGGCAGGAGCACAAGCAAAAGGGTATTGGGTCAAAGGCTGTGTGGCCTCAATGCTGCGTTTCCCGTACTGTGTTCCTAGACAGCCCGGCCTCGGAGAGGGTGCGGCTCCTTTTCAGCTGGTTCCTTCGGCTTTTCCCGGAATTGAGTTGGGATTCACTTTCTGTTCTTGGCAGAACGTGGGAATGTCCCCGGCCGAGGCCCCTGTGCCAGGGGCTGCCCCAGCCACAAGCCTGGGGGGCGCGGGGAGGGGCTGTCCGGAGAACCATGCAGTTCCATAGTATCCAGAGTTCTTAGGTTTGGCCTCGGTATACGCCTGTTTGGGCTGCTTCTTCTTCTGACATTTAAGTTAGAAACAGGCTGAGCCGAAACAGGTTTGGCTCAGTGGAGAAAGTGTCAGCCTGCGGACTGAAAAGTCCCAGTTTCGATTCCAGTCAAGGGCATGTACGTTGGTTGCGGGCACATCCCCGGTGGGGGGTGTGCAAGAGGCAGCTGGTCGATGTGTCTCTCTCATCGATGTTTCTAGCTTTCTATCCCTCTCCCTTCCTCTCTGTAAAAAAATCAATAATATATATATATTTTTTTAATTAATTAATTAATTTTTTTTTTTTTTAAAGAAAGAAAAAGAAGCAGGCTGAGAGCCTCAGCTCTGCGGCACTTGTCTCAGTGATTCCATTATGGCAGCTCACACCCATATGGGAGGGAGTGTTCAAGCGCAGCTGCTGGTAGGAAAGCTGTCCTCTCTTTGTTTATTAAAATTCATCACTCGCCGAAACCGGTTTGGCTCAGTGGTAGAGCGTCGGGCTGTGGACTGAAAGGTCCCAGGTTCGATTCCGGTTAAGGGCATGTACACTGGTTGCGGGAACATCCCCGGTAGGGGGTGTGCAGGAGGCAGCCTGTCGATGTTTCTCTCTCATTGACATTTCTAGCTTTCTATCCCTCTCCCTTCCTCTCTGTGGAAAATCAATAAAATATATTTAAAAATAAAATAAAATAAAATTCATCACTGATGGCCCTGGCCGGTGTGGCCCAGTGGACAGAGCGTCAGCCTGCGGACGGAAGGGTCCCAGGTTCGATTCCCAGTCAGGGCACATGCCAGGGTTGCGGGCTCTGTCCCCAGTAGGGGAAGTGCAGGAGGCAACCGGTCAATGATTCTCTCTCCTCGTTGATGTTTCTCTCTCTCTCTCTCTCCCTCTACCTTCCGCTCTGAAACCCAATAAAGATTTATTCAAAAACGAAAGCAAACAGTTCATCGCGGAGCGTTCTGCAGGATGACGCCTGTTAGGGTCTGCCGTCGTTGGGGAGCGAATCTGGGGGAGGTTCCGTGGGAACCCTGGCCCCTAGGGAGCCCCTATGGTTGCAAGCCACCAGGCCTGTGGCGGCACCGACAGGCTGGTGCTGAGGGAGTGCGTTCGGCTTCCCTGACAGACCGCCAGCTCTCCCGTCACCGAGGACTCCGGGCTGGGCCTGTGCTTCTGCTGCGGGCGAGCCTGGTGCCCGTCGCTCCCGGAAAGGCTGCTGTCCGCCAGGTCGGCCTCCGAGTCCCTGACTTGACCTTGTGCTTTCACATTGAGCAGCCTTGGAAGGCCCCTGAGGTGACGCTGCACTTTGGGTTTCGGTTCTGCAGACTTTCCTTCCTTTCCTCATTGTGAAGCTGAAGATAAGAGCCGGGCCTCAGGGGCCGGTGACCCCCCAAATCAGCTTGTTTTCTTCCACCAACTATTGTTTGGACTTCCTCCCCGGGGAGCCTGTGATCCCGGCCAGAAGGCCTCGCCGTGGGAGCTTGAACTCTGCCCGTCCTGGGAGAGGCTGCCGGACCCTCTGCCCGGCCCCTGCGCTCAGCCTGCGGCCGGGGCACTGTGCTCCGCGTTTGGGCTGAAACACTCGCCCCCACGTGGGCGGCCTCGCTGTGTGGGCTCCTGCCCGCAGGCCGTGCCCCCCGGGTCCCATGGAGGTCTCAGCTCCCGTGCAGCCCCGCCCGTGCCCCGGGGATGCCCACAGCCCTCTCGCATGCCCATGCCCCCGGTGTGGGGCCTGTGGGGCTCTGAGTGCTTGTCTGCGGGCACTGGTGGCTGCCGGCGAGGCTCTGCTGGGGGCAGGCTTCTGCGTGTGGCCGTCAGGCCGAGGCTTGGCTCCACATTCAACAAGAGGGCAGCCGCTGAGTCACCCAGAGCTCCCCCCCCCAACCCCACCCCCACGAGCTCTCCAGCCACAATGATGCGCGTCGGCTCCCAGACCACAGCTTGCCTTCGTCGGGAATAACCCGGGTTTTCACCACACGCCTGCTTGCTCCTCCGAAGGCTGCGTGTCCGAAAAGCATGTGACACGTGGTTTTCCTGAGCATTGCAGCAAGAAGGGCAATCCCATCTGCCATCATCCGCGAAGACCTCAAGGCCCGGGACGCTGCTCTCGTAGATTTTAGAGAGAGGAAGTGAGAGAGAGAGAGAACGAAAAAGAAACTTCATGGCCAGGAATCGAAACGGCAACCTTTTGGTGCAGAGGGCAGTGCCCAACCCACTGAGCCACGCTGTCCAGGGCCAGGGCCCCGATGCCAGGCATCTGCTGGTGATCATGATATCAGCACCCCCGGCGGGCAGCGCCCAGCTCCCAGAGGCTTAGGAGCTGGCTCCCAGCTGCCTGCGGGCACAGCACTCCCAGGAGCCAGGGCAGCGCTCCGGTGCCAGGACCGGGAGGGTCCCGTCGGCGGGGAGCGTTCTGCCTCAGGAAGGGAGGGCACCGTAGAGCAGAAGGAAGGATTTATGGCCCCGGCCCACCTCTGGGGTGGTGGCCACGGCCAGGACGGCAGGACCAGAACCGGAGTGGCTGGGAATGAGGAAGGCCTCCTGGGCAAGCTGGGGGGGAGAGGCAGGGCAGGGCAAATAACTGAGGGTCAGACTGCACCCCACTCTGCTCACGTGACTTGGCCCTGAATGGCCCTGCCACCCCTTGAAGAGGAGAGGAGAGGAGGGAAGGGGAAAGGGAGAGGAGGGGAGAGGAAGGAAGGGGAGGGGAGGGGAGGGGAGGGGCAGGACCTTCACTGCCCTAACTCAGCCTGATGAAAATCACCAAGAAAAACACCGAAGTCTTCGTCTGCTGCACACCGAGTCAGTGGTCTGAGGTTTCACCCTGCTGCATTTTTGGATGAACTCGGACTAAGTCCCTGACAAGCTGTGTGGACCGTGCTGATTCCACGAATCCCGTGCTGATTGGCAGGTGGTGATGACCCCCCCCAGGACAGGCCGAGTGTGGCCTGCGGTCCGGCCGGAAAGGCCCACCAAGAAGCCGTGGGTGGCATTTGGGGGCGACGCAGAGCCGGGAGGCATCACTGCAGACACCACCCTCCAATGGCTCCCGCCAGGTCTCTGCCCGGCGCGGGCCGGGCTGCAGCCAGTGACTGACTGTCAGTGGAAGGCTCCCTGCCAAGTTCAGGAGGGAGGGCCACGGAAGTTAAGCGGACGTGACCATGGAGGCCTGGTTCGCTTGTATTCATTTTACCAAGAAAAGCGACTCTCACTTCTCCCCGGGTGGACCGGCTACCGGTGGTCGGCAAACTCATTCGTCCACAGAGCCAAATAGTAACAGGACAACGAATGAAACTTCTTTAAAAAAAAAAAAAAAATATATATATATATATATATATATATATATATATATATATATATACATACACATACATATATTGTTGATTTTTTTTTTTTACAGAGAGGAAGGGAGAGTGATAGAGAGAAACATCGATGGGAGAGGAACATCGATCATCTGCCTCCTGCACGCCTCCTACTGGGGATGTGCCCACAACCAAGGTACATGGCCCTGACCGGAACCGAACCGGGGACCCTTCCGTCCGCAGGCCGACGCTCTGTCCACTGAGCCATACAGGGGCCAGAGCTGAAATTTCTTTGGAGAGCCGAATTTTTTAAACGTAAACTTCTTCTAACGCCACTTCTTCAAAAACAGACTCGCCCGGGCCGTGGTATTTTGTGGAAGAGCCACACCCCAGGGGCCAAAGAGCCGCACGTGGCTCGCGAGCCGCCGTTTGCCGACCACGGGAACAGCCGTGGGACGTGGAGTGGCAGCTTTTACACAGAGTACCTTCACCCACATCGGGTTAAGTCCCGGCCGACCTCGGCTCTGCTGACATTTGGGGCCGGATAATCCTCTGTTGGGAGGGGCTGTCCCGGGCGTTGGTGGGGTTCGGAGTGGGTGGAGGAGAGAGTGGGAGGCCCAGCGGGGCCCAGGTCAGTGCAGACCGGCCCTCAGGCTGCTCCTGGCCCCCGGGGGAGGGCCTCCAGGGACTGCCCTGGGCAGGGTCCCGGAGGCTTGAACCGGACTTACCTGGAGGAGACATGACTGAGGAGCCGGTCTGGAGGGAGGACTCGAGGGAGGAAAACGAGACCAAAGGAGTGGGAAGGTCCTGGATAATAATCTAGAATCATAAAAGCATACTAAGCTAATTAGACTGGACGTCCTTCCGGATGACCTTCGGATGAAGCCAGGGCTGCGAGGAAGGCCCTGATCCCAGGCGCCAGAGGGAAGCCAGAGCCAGCAGCCGGGGGAAGGAAGGCCTGTTCTTGCACAAATGTCGCACATTGGGCCTCTAGTAGTAATAATAATAAGACCAGCCGAAACCGGTTTGGCTCAGTGGATAGAGCGTCAGTCTGGGGACTGAAAGGTCCCAGGTTCGATTCCGGTCAAGGGCATGTACCTTGGTTGTGGGCACATCGCCGGTGGGAGGTGTGCAGGAGGCAGCTGGTCGATGTCTCTCTCTCATCGGTGTTTCTAGCTCTCTGTCCCTCTCCCTTCCTCTCTGTAAAAGATCAATAAAACATATTTTTTAAAATAATAATAATAATAATAATAATAAGCCAAAACCGGTTTAGCTCAGTGGTAGAGCGTCGGTCTGCGGACTGAAAGGTCCCGGGTTCGATTCCGGTCAAAGGCATGTACATTGGCTGTGGGCACATCCCCAGTAGGGGATGTGCAGGAGGCGGCTGGTCGATGTTTCTCTCTCATCGATGTTTCTGGCTTTCTATCTCTCTCCCTTCCTCTCTATAAAAAATATATATAAAATAATAATAATAATAATAATAATAATAATAATAATACCAAAGATGGTCATGATAGCACCTACTCTTCTCTGAGCCCTACTCTGTGCCTGGCACTGGTCTGCCCTCGCCTCTAAGTTTGGAAATACCCAGGAGCTGCCCCCCGCCCCGTTCCCGTCTCTCAGGGCTGGGAATGGAAGCTGAGGGAAGTTCCACGGCTGGGTCTCTTTCAGTTTCAGCCCAGCTGAGAGGGACTCGGGAGCCGATGGCCTCCCTGATCAGGAGCTCAGGGCCGGCCTCCCGGTCCGGCTGGCAGGGCAACCTGAGGTGAGAGCGGTACGTTCCTCCCCAAGTGTGAAAACAACCGTCAGAATCCCCACCTCCCGCGGCCAAGGACACTGTGATCCGGCCACCTCGGGGCCAGCCCGGGAGGTGTGATGTAACAGCTCTATCTGGGATCGGACACGCCTGGGGCCGGGGCCGCAGGCACGAGCCGGCCTCCCTGCCGTCCAGGGGCAGCCGCCGCCTTCCCCGAGACCCTCCGGCCGCGGAGGGTCAGAGGGTCCCGTCACGGCCATGTGCCACCTGGTTCTGCTCCATTTCCTCCCCAGGCTGGCCCTGGGGGAGGCCCGTGTCCTGTCCGGGTCTCGGGGTCTGATCCCTGCGATGGGCCAGAACCACACATGTATGCACACATGTACGTATGTTTTATACGTTTAAAAATGAAGATCTGCCGCCGGCCCCGGTTTGGCTCAGTGGTAGAGCATCGGCCTGCGGACTGAAAGGTCCCGGGTTCGATTCCGGTCAAGGGCATGTACCTTGGTTGCGGGCACATCCCCAGTGGGGGGGGTGCAGGAGGCAGCTGGTCGATGATTCTCTCTCATCGATGTTTCTAACTCTCTATCCCTCTCTCTTCTCTGTGAAAAATCAATAAAATATATTTTAAAAATGAAGATCTGCCGAAACCGGTTTGGCTCAGTGGTAGAGCGTCGGTCTGCGGACTGAAGGGTCCCGGGTTCGATTCCGGTCAAGGGCATGTACCTTGGTTTCGGGCACATCCCCGGTAGGCGGTGTGCAAGAGGCAGCTGGTCGATGTTACTCTCTCATCGACGTTTCTAGCTCTCTATCTCTCTCCCTTCCTCTCTGTAAAAAAATCAATAAAATATATATATTTTTTTTTAAAAGGAAGATCTGCCCAGACAGCCAATATTCACCAATGAATGAATAGAAAAATAACGTGTGGTCTACCATGGCCCGCGTGGCTCAGTTGGCTAAGCACTGATGGAGAGGTGTGGCTCCCAGCCAGGGCACATGCCCAGGTGTCCCTCTCCATCCCCAGTGGGGGGCGTGCGGGAGGCAGCCGATCAACGATTCTCTCTCATCTTTGATGTTTCTCTCTCTCTCTTCCTCTCCCCTCCTCTCTCTGAAATCAATTAAAATAAAAACCCATTAAAAAAAATAAATATGGTGCCGAAACCGGTTTGACTCAGTGGATAGAGCGTCAGCTTGCGGACTGAGGGGTCCCAGGTTTGATTCTGGTCAAGGGCACGTACCTTGGTTGCGGGCACATCCCCAGTAGGAGGTGTGCAGGAGGCAGCTGATGGATGTTTCTCTCTCATCGATGTTTCTAACTCTCAATCCCTCTCTTTTCCTCTCTGTAAAAAAATCAATAAAATATATTTTAATAAGTAAATAAACAAGGTCTATCCAGACATGGAATAGTATATAGCCATAAAAAGGAAGGAAGCACCAACACATGTTACAACATGGATAAACCTTGAAAACATGACAAGTAGTGAGAAAAGCCAGACACAAAAATCACATCGTGTCTGATTCCGTTTATGTGGAATGCCCAGAGGAGGCTGGTCCATAGAGACGGGAAGCAGATGGGTGACTCCCAGGGGCTGGGAGGGGAGGAGTGACCGATCGTGGGTACAGGGTTTCTTTTTGTGATAATGATGACAGTGTTCTAAAATCGATACTCTGCCAATGAGCGAGTTGTCGGCGAGGTGAACTATAGCTCAGTCAGGGCTGACTTTTTTTTTTTCTTAAAAAATTTTTTTCTCAAATCACAACAGTGACACGTTCGCATTTCCTTCCTGTGCAGCCCCACTTCCCATCACAGCGAGAGGGCCGTCAGCAGAGAGAACTCAGCATTAAAAGACAGTGGGGCCTCCATTCCCCCCTCACCGACTGTGTGGATCCCGCAGTCACATGCCCCCCTCTGACACCCCTCATGTGACCCCTAATGGCCCTCCCCAACCCCACCTCCCCCCTCCCCCCTCTGAGCCCGATTCTTTACCGGGGACCTGGGGCGTGTCCACGCACCTCGTGCTTGAAGATCGAGTGACACCCCTCATGGGAAACCCTGAGCGTGAGGTCAGATGTGGGGCCTCGTGAGTGCCAGCTGTATGCACTCCTGTGCACGCCCACGTCACTGTATGCCCAGCGCATGCCTGGGGCGTCCCCCGGGGAGGGGCTCGGGTGTGCCTGTGGGAGGTCCATGGGGCAGCAGGAGGGGCAGCTTGTCCCTCCCAGAGGGGCGGCCATGAGGGCTGTGTGAGCCCTCCCGCCCCCCGTCTCATCGACATTCCTATCCGGGCCAAGCGGGCAAGAGAGCTTGTGGAGGGGGCCAGGGCAGTGTGTGTGTGAGTGTGAGTGTGTGTGTGTGTGTGTGTGTGTGTGAGTATATGTATGAGTGTGTGTGAGTGTATGTGTGAGTGTGTGTTTGAGAGTGTGTGTGTGTGTGAGAGTGTGTGTGTGTGTGAGTGTGAGTGTGTGTGAGTGTGTGTGTGTGTGTGTGTGTGAGTGTGTGTGTGAGTGTGTGTCTGTGTGAGTGTGTGTGTGTGTGAGTGTGTGAGTGTGTGAGTGTGTGTGTGAGTGTGTGTGAGTGTGTGTGTGTGTGTGTGTGTGAGTGTGTGAGTGTGTGAGTGTGTGTGTGAGTGTGTGTGAGTGTGTGTGTGTGTGAGTGTGTGAGTGTGAGTGTGTGTGTGTGTATGTGTGTGAGTGTATGTATGTGTGTGTGTGAGTGTGTGTGTGTGAGTGTGTGTATGTGTGTGTGAGAGTGTGTGAGTGTGTGTGTGAGTGTGTGTATGTGTGTGTGTGTGTGAGTGTATGTATGTGTGTGTGTGTGTGTGTGTGTGAGTGTGTGAGTGTGTGTGAGTGTGTGTGTGTGTGTGTGTGTGAGTGTATGTATGTGTGTGTGCAGGCAGACCCCCCGCTCACACCTGCTCACAGCCAAACAGACGGAGGCCGGGCGAGGGCGGGAGTGAGTTCCGGTGGAAGGCGAGGATGAGGACGATGGCGGCGAGGCTGACACGGGCGAAGGCCAAGCTCTGGGCTCCTCTGTGCACGCTCTCCCGTCACCTGCTCCTGGGCGGGCAGCGGAGCGGGGCCTCCGGGAGGGCGGGGCCTGCCAGGCGTGCAGCCAGGGACCGGCGTCAGGATTTGCACCCCGGTAGGCTGGGTGTTACCCAGAATGCCATGGGCCCCTGTATAACAAAAGAGTCCTAAGAGGGTGACCGTGGGGGGTGGTAATCAAGAACTCTGTCCATCCGGCCGCTGTGGCTCAGTGGTTGAGCACCCACCCATGAACCAAGAGGTCACCTGTTCGACCCCGGCCAGGGCACCTGCCCGAATTGCGGGCTTGATCTCCAGTGTGGAGTGTGCAGGAGGCAGCCGATCAATGTTTCTCTCTCATCGCTGCTTCTATCTGTTTCTATCTCTCTATCCCTCTCCCTGCCCCTCTCCCTAAAATCAATATATATGTATATATATTCTTTTTTAAGATCTGTGTCTAGATGGCACGTTTGGGAGTCAGACTGCTGGGCTCCAGGCCAGAGCACCCCTCTTCCTGCCCATGCCTCAGTTTCCCTTTCTGTGAGAGGCGAGCATGCGGCAGCCGTGTCCTCCGGGTGTGTGTGTCGGGTCCCAGGGTGAGCCAGCCCTTGCGGGCAGCCTTCAGTGCAGAGTGTCTGGCCGCCTCCTTGGGCGGAGGTACCGTTTGCAGAGACAGAAGCTGCGGCTGAGGAAAGGCAGTGGTGGGAAAGGGTGAGGTAGGGAGAGGCCAGGAAGCAGCCAGCCAGCTTCCCTTTCCCCTCCGGGCAGCCCCAGGCCTCGGGCCAGGGGGCGTGGCCGGGGCGTGGCCAGCCCTGTCCCACAGGGATAAAACCCCGGCACCTGCAAGCCCTGGGACAACTCAGAAGACAGGCTACCTGTGCATCCACCCGCCCTCCCTCCGCCTGTGTGTGGTCTGTCCACCCAGCACGTCCACCCAGCCCACCTCCGGCCTCCCCCTCGCTCTCCCGGCCCAGCTCCCCCCCCTGCAGCCTCCCCTCCCCCACGATGGCCTCCCGGGAGCCCCTGCACGTGAAGACCCCGGTCCGAGATAGCATGGCCCTGACCGACGTGGCCGGCATCAAAGTCTACATCAAGATGGACAGTGCCCAGCCCTCGGGCTCCTTCAAGATCCGGGGCATCGGCCACCTCTGCCAGACGGTACGGGGGGCTCCGGGGAGGGGGGCCAGTGCCCTGGGAAACCCAAGGAGCTCCAGGCAAGGCCCTGAGGCTGCCCACGAGGCCTGGGCACCCACTCTCAGTGCTTCCTCCGGGAAAGGGGTGCCCAGCACGAGGGTCCCCTCCGGGCCGGTCCCAGAGCTCTCAGCTGCCCACCGCTCCACCCCCTCCCTGAGCCGGGCTCCCTGGGGAGGGGAGATGCCGCTGGAGAGGCTGGGGCAGTAAAGCTCCAAAACCATGCAGTCAGACTCCCCGAGGCCGTGCGGGTAGGACTCCAGGGGAGAGGGGAGAAGCGGGGGCAGCCTGACCCCTGCCCTCGTCTCCACAGCGGGCTGAGCAAGGCTGCAAACACTTCGTCTGCTGCTCAGGTAAGCGGCCTGACCCTCCTCCTATCCTCTGTTGGGTGCACCAGGGGGGGCGGGCAGGTGCAACTCTGAGGCCAGGAAGCAACCTGCTTTCCCCAGATGGAAGCCCGATGCAAACATTTGCAGCCAGCCCAATTAGGAATTTCAGAGGGGAGGCCCGAGGTCACCCAGGGGGTGGGGTTTAGAGGACGGGGGTTGGGCCCCCGAGGCCGTCCCGAACTGATACGCTCTCTACATGCCACCCCTGGGCAGCGGGCAACGCGGGCATGGCGGCCGCCTATGCTGCCAGGAGGCTGGGCATCCCGGCCACCATCGTCGTGCCCAAGACCACGCCCATCCTCACCATCGAGCGGCTCAAAAAAGAGGGCGCCGAGGTCAAGGTGGAGGGCGAGGTGAGTGCCGACCTGGAGCGGGACCGCAGGGGGCAGCGGGTGGTGGAAGAGGGTGCCCCGGCTGCTCACCTCCGCTCACACCTCCCGTGGTCTTACAGACGCTGGAGGAGGCCCAGGAGCTGGCCACGGCCCTGGCGAAGAACCCCGGCTGGGTCTTCATCTCCCCCTACGACGACCCCCTCATCTGGTACATGGAGCCCAGGGTGGCAGCCGCCTCCTGACCACTGGGTGGGAGCCTGCCACAAGGCACGTGGGCACACTCTCATGCACATAGGTTGCACGCGCGTGTGTGTGTGTGTGTGTGTGTGCACACACCATCACCCAGAAGCACACACGTGTGTGCTCCAACGGCTGTCCTCCACGGCCGTGAGCGATCACGAGCTCAGATGCCCAGGTGCTGGCCTCTGGGTGCCGGGGAGCAGGTTCCGGGAGCAGGGCTCCGGGGAGAGCTGTTGGCTTGGGAGGTGATTCCCGAGCATCAGGAGGGGGAAGGGGGACCAGGCAGGAAAGATGCCTTTCAGGGAGCTCTCCCTGCGGTGGCAGCCAGAGCTTGATTTCCTGGGGCCCCTGGGAGTCCATGGAACGTGAATCAGTTACTCAGCAGGAGAGGATGCTGGGAGTTTATTCAGTGGAAGGTGAACCAGTTACTCAGCAGGAGAGGATGATGGGAGTTTATTCAGTGGAAGGTGAACCAGTTACTCAGCAGGAGAGGATGATGGGAGTTTATTCAGTGGAAGGTGAACCAGTTACTCAGCAGGAGAGGATGCTGGGAGTTTATTCAGTGGAAGGTGAACCAGTTACTCAGCAGGAGAGGATGCTGGGAGTTTATTCAGTGGAAGGTGAACCAGTTACTCAGCAGGAGAGGATGATGGGAGTTTATTCAGTGGAAGGTGAACCAGTTACTCAGCAGGAGAGGATGCTGGGAGTTTATTCAGTGGAAGGTGAACCAGTTACTCGGTGGCAGGAGAGGATGATGGGAGTTTATTCAGTGGAAGGTGAACCAGTTACTCAGCAGGAGAGGATGATGGGAGTTTATTCAGTGGAAGGTGAACCAGTTACTCAGCAGGAGAGGATGATGGGAGTTTATTCAGTGGAAGGTGAACCAGTTACTCAGCAGGAGAGGATGATGGGAGTTTATTCAGTGGAAGGTGAACCAGTTACTCGGTGGCAGGAGAGGATGCTGGGAGTTCATCCACCCGCACACCAGTCTTCGCTCACACAGGCCCTGGGCGAGGGGTGTTTTCAGGGCTGAGAACAGCCAGGAGTCACACACACAGAGGCAGCTCCGGGGGTCCACGGGAGCCTCCGGGCAGAGATGCACATGCTGGCAGCTGGGAATCAGGGCGGAGTCGGGGAGGAGGCCAGCCCCAAGGACAAGCGACAGAGCCAGTGGTATCTCCAGGACCCTGCCTAGGGCCCCAGAGCCCCAGCCCTGACCCGGTCCCCCCTCCCCTCAACCCCCACCCTCCAGGGAAGGCCACACGTCCATCGTGAAGGAGCTGAAGGAGGCCCTGAGCGAAAAGCCGGGGGCCATCGTGCTGTCGGTGGGCGGCGGCGGCCTCTTGTGCGGCGTGGCCCAGGGGCTGAAGGAGGTGGGCTGGGGGGACGTGCCCATCATCGCCATGGAGACCGAGGGAGCCCACAGCTTCCGCACCACTGCCTCAGCCGGCAAGCTCGCCCCCCTGGACCGGATGACGAGGTGAGAGAGGACTATCGGGTTCAGCAGCCCGCTGGTGCTGGCTGCAGGTAGATCCCGGTGCCCCATTTTATAGGTAGGGAAACTGAGGCTGCCCAGAGCCACACAGCCAGTGAGCGGTCCTGCTGGGACTGAGCCCGTGTGTGCATGGCCCTGAACCATGCTTGCAAAAAAGACTAATATTCATCGTGTACTGAGTTCCTCTGTGGCAGGGTTTTGCACTCTTCATTACATGTTTAAATATATATCTTTATTGATCTCAGCGAGGAGGGGAGAGTGAGAGACAGAAACATCAATGGTGAGAGAGGGTCATCGATCAGCTGCCTCCTGCACACCCGCCCATAATCGAGCCCACATTCTGGGCATGTGCCCTGACCGGGAATCAAACCGTGCCCTCCTGGTTCATGGGGGGATGATCAACCACGGAGCCACGCCAGCTGGGCTGCACTCTTCATCCATTTGCCAGCCATTTCCTGAGCCCCTAACCATGGGCGAGACCCCACTGATCCCGAGGAGAGAGGCGGATAGACGCCGCTCCTGCTCCCAAGGAGTTCACATCCCAGCCCAAACCTTTGGCACGTGGTGTTCAATTAGGATCAGGTTGGGCTGCTTTATACAAAAACCCAAAAAGCCATTTAAACAAGACTGAATTTTATTTCCTCTCTTATGAACAAAAGAAAAGCCTAGAGGGAGGCAATCCAGGGGCAGCTCTAAGAAGCCAGGGGCCCAGGTCCCCTGCGTTTGTTCCCCGCCATCCTTAGCATGTTGCCTCATGGGCCAAAAGGGCTGCCTACGTGCCAGCTCTCACACCCACCCTCTCTCTGGCAGGCAGGGGGAACCAGGGCGGAGGCTATGCCCCTCCCTTTAAAGGCAGACACAATACTTCCGCTTTCCTCTCCTTGGCCAGAGCTTAGTCACATGGCCACACCTGCTGCAAGGGAGGCTGGGAAATGTCTTCCTACCAGGTGTCCCTGGGTGCAGCCAGAATAGATGTAGGGTAGACAGGTCTCTGCCACCGATGGGGCAGACTGAGCCCAGGTGGAAACTCCTTCTGGATTCCTGGGCCCAGCACCCCGGAGCTGTAGGTGGTGGGAGTGAAGGAGTCATTGTTGAACACCTACTATGGGCCGTGGGCTGGCCTAAGGGCTGGCCGAGGTGGTCCGGGCAAGGAGATGCTCGAGGGTGAGTGGGGAAATGAGTGGGGGACGGAGCCAGTGGAGTCTCCGGGGGGGCTGATTTGCCAGGGCAGGTCCTGGAGGTATACGGGTCCTGTTTGCAGTCCCAGCACCACGGCTCCCTGGCCAAGTGCCAGCACACACCCTGCCTCAGTCTTCCCTTCTATAAAATGGAACCAACGACAAAAGTTGTTGTGAGAATGAACGGCACCAAACGCCTTCTCAGGAAGTGGTCAGTGTGTTTGTGTGTGTGTGTGTGTGTGTGTGTGTGTGTGTGTGTGTGTTATGGGGAGGGCCATTTGAGAATTCCGCCTGGGGCCACAGTCCCCCTGGAGGACTCCTCTGAGGAGGCAGCCTTCCTCCTGAGCCTTGGAGGACAGGACGGGACTTGGGCGGGTGAAGGTGACACGGGAGCTGAGGGTGGGAGTCCTATCGGGGAAGCACCAGGGGCCTTGCAGGGGTTTGTGCATGAGTCAAGGTGAACAGAAATGATGCCACTGACCCCATCCCAACAGTCTTATTAGAAGGCCCCGCTGTGTGGGAAGCCCCTGGGACTGTACAGCTATAGAGGGCACCCCACCCCCACCCCCACCCCCTGCCCACGGACCCCAGTTCCTCCTCCCTTTCACATCCAACTTTGTCTCTTTCTCTCCCTCTCCATTCTGATCTCCACTTCCCTCCCCTCCTCTCCGACCTCCGTGTCCCCCATCCCCGTTCTCCACGCCCACCTCCCTCCAGTGTGGCCAAGGCTCTGTGTGTGAGGACCGTGACGAGCCAAGCCCTGAAGCTGTTTCAGGAATACCCCATCATCTCGGAAGTGATCTCGGACCAGGAGGCTGTGGCCGCCCTTGAGAAGTTTGTGGGTACGTGCCAAGCCTGCTGGGTCGGGAGCCAAGTGGCTGTCCTGGCTACTTGGTATGCCAGGGGATTCCAAAGCTGCACGTTTATCCAGAGTTCAGTCTCCCCTCCCTTCCTAGGACTCCCCATTGAATACAACGCCCTAGTAAAAACAGGAAGGCCAAAGGCACAAGTGAAGCCTGATGTCCCTGACAACAGGGGGATAATAACTATTTTTAAGTGTTGATCCTGAGCTTCCTGGCAGCCAGGGTGAAAAGGGAAAGTCTAGGCCTCGGTGATAGGTTCAGAATTGGGTCTGTAACAAGGTTGGGCTCT
The DNA here is from genome assembly GCF_964339955.1 of Pipistrellus hanaki. NCBI lineage: Eukaryota > Metazoa > Chordata > Mammalia > Chiroptera > Vespertilionidae > Pipistrellus > Pipistrellus hanaki. Next base: position 17,748,634 of record NC_140521.1, on the reverse strand, counting down.
TTCTGGGTTCAGCCTAGGATAGGAGGGCATGGACACACACACACACACACACACACACACACACACACGGTAGCACTGAATGCTGTCCCAGCAGTCAGCTTGGCTCATCGACCACGGCACTCTGGCTCAGATGAGGCCTCAGAACCCTTCTCCGCACACTGCCCAGGCGATTACCACCATTTCATCAGGGTCAGCACCAATGAGGACACCAAGCTCAGGGCATGGACGGCCAGCCCCGGACAGTGAGGGAAGGACCTGCGGGGGTGGCCAGGGCGGAGAGCGGACTGGCTCCTCCTCGCCCCCCTCTTCCCTCCTCCGCGAGCTTGACCAGGCATCCCACCCCCCGCCCTGTCCCCCTCCCCTTCCCCCCCGCAGACGACGAGAAGGTCCTGGTGGAGCCGGCCTGCGGGGCGGCCCTGGCCGCCGTCTACAGCGGCGTGGTCCAGAAGCTGGTAGGGGAACGGAAGCTCCGCACCCTGCCGTCCTCCCTCGTGGTCATCGTCTGTGGGGGCAGCAACATCAGCCTGGCCCAGCTGCAGGCCCTCAAGAAACAGCTGGGCATGAAGTGACGGCCCGCCCCGCCCGGGGACCCCTGCGGGGGCTGCTTCCCCAACACCTCACTGTACACTTCACTCTCGTGTCTGGCCACGGGCCTGCGGCCAGGCCAGTCGGTGCTTGCTTGAGCCCAGGAGCCCTCGGGGCAGAGGGCCACACGCTTCGCAGTGGAGGCGGGGGCGGGGGGGGGGGGTGTCGGCGGCCGGTGAGGCTGGGACTGGTCCCCTGCCGCTCTGCCATCGTCCTCAGCCACCCCCCTGCCAGGGCGACAGTGCCCACATGTAGCATACCCGGTCCCCGGGGCAGGTGGGCGCGAGGACCCGGGGTCACACATGAGGCCCCTCACTGGGGAGGTGGCTCTCCGGCTGGGGAAGAGGACAGGCCCACAGCCCAGGCTGAGGAGCCATCTTTATTTTATTCCCGGGAAGCCCACCCCCCCCCTCACCCATTTTTCTAATGTGCACACGTTTTCACTGAAAAAAAGAAAAAGAGGTATTTATGAAGCAAAGAGCCTCCGAGTGTCTCCATCATCACTGGCTTTCCCTCTTCCCTCCTCCCACTCCATCACGCCTGCTCCCAGCCCTGCTATCTATCAGCAGGGAGCACCCCCAGCCACCACCCCGGGCCCAGAAACCTGGGACCCCACGTGAAACTCAAGACCCCTACCCCCCACACTCTTGCACACCAGAGGGCGGGAAGCCGGTGGGGAAGGTGGTGCTGAATCAGAGGGGCTTGGGGGGTGGGGGGCACCAGAGAACAGAATGCTTTAGTCCCAGAACCCCTGGGAGCAGGTGGGGAGCCCCCATCCCGGGGGGGGGGGCGTACACAGACACTGGGCATCGTCTCAGGGACAGAGAGGGAGGGAGGGGACACGAAGTCAGTGTCAGGCAAACCCTCTAGAGCGATGATCTTATTAGAAGATCCCACTCAGTTTGGGAAGCCCCGGGACTGTACAGCCATAGAGGGCACCCCCGCCCCCACCCCATGCCCACGGCCCCCAGTTCCTCCTCCCTTCCACACCCAACTTCGTCTCTAGAAACACGCAGCCCTCTCTCAAGGCGGCGGGGGCCAGCGGGTAAAAGAGGAGCCTCGGGGGCTGGGAGGGGCCCCCAGCACCCCTCAGGAGTGTCCCGGAACCACCTACAGCAGCCACTGGCCACCTGACTGGGTTCCCAAGTTCAAAGCCAAGTTTGAGATCACTCTCATCTCTCAGGACACCGGGCAATGAGCCAGGCTTGCAGGGCCCCCCAGCGGCCCCAACGACAGAGGCGGAGATTGGGGAGGAGTGGAAAAACCCACCCTCAGCCCCGCCCCCCAGCCTCAGGCCTTCCGATCTCCACGTGTATTTTAAACACCCAGGGGGGCGAGCATCCTCAGCCCCGTGGCCCCAGAACAGCCCCTAGGGTCAGAGTGGAAGGAACGTGGTGCCCAGCCCGGAACCCTGCCCGGGGGGTGGTGGTGGGGGGGACAGCTTCCAGCTCCCACGGTCCCGCTGGGTCGGGCACGAAACCCCCACGAGGCCAGGCAGCCCCCTGGCCCACCAGAGGAGGGTCCGAGGCGCATTGGGCAGGGCTGACCAGCTGCCAGGCAGCTGTCCACCAGGGAAGGGCAGAGGCCACGGACAGCAGCAGCTGCCGCTGCGGAGCTGAGGATTGTGGGAAACTCCGGGGCACTGGGGCCGAGAGAAGCAGCCTCTCTGGCAGCCCCTGCAGAGGTGGGTCCTGTCTTTGCGGGTCAGCGGGGGCCCCAGTGGGCCACCAGGCGTGGCGCCCCAACCTCTGTTCAGAATCACCCCAGACACATGGCCGTCCCTCCTCCCAGGAAGCAGAGGGGCCAGAATCACATCCGGAGGCGCCCCTTCCTACACAACGGCCCTGGGGGACCCCACCTCCCCGAGCCTCCCAGCCTTGACCTCCTCCAGACCGAGTCTCAGCACCTGCGTGCCCGTGTTATTTACTGCGTTGACTCCCTCAGCACCATAAGCCTCCCCCGGAGCAGAGACTTCCCTGTGCCTCAGTTGTAAGGCAGCCACGGGGTCGTACGCAGGCCCTGGCCTGTGCTAAGCAAGGCCTGCTGGTGAGTGAATGGTGAGCGGTCACAGCCACCGCTGCAGCGAATCTTTACCCGCCACCCCCCACCCCCGAAGTGCTGCTCACAGCCTCACCCCTTTTACAGAGGGGATGACCAGGGCTCAGAGAGGTGAGGCCCATGGCCAGTACGAGATGGAGACAGGACTTGAACTCGGGTCTCTGACTCCAGGGCCTGTACTCTTCTCTCCCCACGCACACAGCACTGGGTGAGTCTCATCTCCAATGTAGGTTTCTGAACAGACAGGGCGGGACTCTGTTCTATGTCGCTCTGTGCTCCACAGAAGGACTGGGAAGGTCTTGTGGTTAACGGGTCCCAGAAAGGGGACAGAACAAAGTAGGTGCTCAGTAAACATCAGATGGGTACTCGTGGATGGACGGGTATATGGGTGGATGGATGGATGGATGAAAGGCTATATGGGAGGATGGATGGGTATATGAGTATATGGGTGGATGGATGGGTATATGGGTAGATGGATGGATGGATGGATGAATGAAAGGGTATACGGGTAGATGGATGAGTATATGCGTGGATGGATAATGGATGAATAAATGGATGACTGGAAAACAGAAAGATGGGTGGGTGGGTGATATATGGGTGGATGAATGGGTGTGGGTGGATGGATGGATGGATGAGTTTATGGGTGGATGGATGGGTATATGGGTGGATGGATGGGTATATGGATGGATGGATGGATGGATAGATGAATATATGGGTGGAAGGATGGGTATGTGGATGGATGGATGGATGGATGGATGGATGGATAGATGGGTATATGGATGGATGGATGGGTATATGGAAGGATGGACGGATAGTTGAGTATATGGGTGGATGGATGGGTATATGGATGGATGGACGGACAGACAGATGAGTATATGGGTGGATGGATGGGTATATGGATGGATGGATGGATGGATAGATGAGCATATGGGTGGAAGGATGGGTATGTGGATGGATGGATGGATGGATAGATGGATATATGGGTGGATGGATGAGTATATGGATGGATGGACAGATAGATGAGTATATGGATGGAAGGATGGTATATGGATGAATGGATGGATAGATGAGTATATGGGTGGATGGATGGGTATGTGGATGGATGGATGGATGGATGGATGGATAGATGGGTATACGGGTGGATATATGGGTGGATGGATAATGGATGGAGAAATGGATGACTGGAAAACAGATGGATAGAGATGGGTGGGTGGGTGATATGTGGACGGATGGATGGGTGTGGGTGGATGGATGGATGGATAGATGGATAAATATGTAGATGGACAGTGGGTGGGTGGGTTGGAAATTAATGGAAAGATGGACAGACAAAAGGATGGACAGGAAGCTGCATGGAGGACAGTGCAGATCCCAATCCTGAGAAGAGAAAAGGCCCGGACGCAGCCTTCCCCACCGCCCGAAAGCACCACACGGGGCACGGCCTCTCTCGTTTAATCGTCACAGCCTGCGAGCTGGCACCTGCAGCCAGGACCGTGGGCACTGCCTGAGGCCTGGGCACCCACGTCGGGGCGGGGCGCGAGGCTGGAGCAGGCGCGACACGCCGGCCTGGTCCTGGAGCGAGGACCCTCGGCCTCGGCCACGGTCGCCAGGAACTTTGGTTTGTGTTTGTTCGTTTCTGTCCAGGAGAAAGCTGTCCAGCGGGGACACAGCTGCTTCCGAGGGGGCAGAGGAGCTGGGGCCGGGGATCGCCGCCGGCCACCGGGAACACCCAGGCCTCGGGACTGAAACCTACGGGGCCCCCAAGACCTGGTCCCTCCGCAGGGGCGGTGAGAGAGAAGCAGAGAGAACAGAGAGAAACGGAAAAGGAGGAGGAGGTGCAGAGGCAGAGGAGACAGAAATGGCACCGGCTCCTGAGGGGGAGTCAGTCCCGGGCCCCACCCAGGAGGAGGTGCCCAGATGAGCAGGAACTGGCAGACCAGGGTCCCAGCTCTGGGCACAACAGGGGGCAAAGGCCACGGACGGGGCGAGCAGGCGGTCAGTCCCAGGAGACCTTGACGGGCGAGAACTTCCAGAGGTCGGGCTGGCCCATGTGCAGCAGGCCGCAGAAGGGCGAGGCGCTCCACTGGAAGGGGGGCACCTGGTCCCAGGTGGGGCCGCCGACGGCCACCAGGCCCAGGGCCTTGGCCAGGGCCACGCTGGTCACCTGGGGGCCGGGGCAGAGCAGACGGCCGCCTGTCAGCCAGGCTGGGCTCCACGCCACCCCGACCCAGGCCCCTGGCACCCGCCCCCAGCCCGATTCGGACCCTGACTCCGCCCCGCCACCTGCATTGACCTAGCTGCCTCCCACCCCCTCCCAGCCATCGTGGTGACCGAGCCCACCCACGGCGCAGACCTTGGCATCGATGCCGCCGTGGGAGCGCTGCTGCAGCGCCTGGAACGGGTAGGAGCCGTTGGCCGGGTTGAGGTCGGAGCGAGCCGAGATGGCGTTCTCCCCGTTGGGCTGCGGCCTGCAGGCCTTGCACCGTGACAGGGGGTCGTGCAGGAAGTCATTGTACCTGGATGGGGGGAGGGAGGGAAGGACCGGTCGTGCTGGGAAGAGGTAGGGGGGTCAGGGGCTCAGGGGGGATTCGGTGAAGGGGAGCCCAAACTCCTCCCGGCAGCAGCCCCAGAACACAGTCCCTGCTTCCGAAGAACCTGCCCCTCCCGCCGCCGGGGTCCCTCACCCCTGCACCTCATCGCCCCACCCTCGTCCCTCCATCCCCCTCTTGTCCCACCACAGCCTTTCTGGGGACTGACAGTCCCGTTACACATCCGCGTCCGCGTGCTCGGTGGATCGCTACGTCACGGACGGGGAAGGGGGGCCTGCTCTGTGCCCCGCGCCCAGCCCGGGGCGGTCACACAGCGGCCGGTCAGGGTCCTGCCCGGAAGGGGCGGCCGGTGGCGGGGCTCACGCTGAGTGTGGCCGCACCCCTGCCCGCCTGGGCGTGCCGAGAGGCCTGAATGAGTGACAGCGAGCATCACAGAGCGCGCCCCGTGACTCCTGGCTCGCCGCCCCCCACGCACCTGATCAGCCGGATCATGGAGTCCACGTCGTGCACCAGCGACTGGTCCCGCCGGAAGATCTGGGCCCGAGGGCTCCTGTCGTAGGAGAACCAGTCCCCGTACTGGGCCACCAGGCCCGGCAGCCCGCTGGCGTTGAACACGGACTCGAAGGACCTGCCGGGGGTAAGAGCGGGCACTCGTGGCTCCCGCTGGCCTCGCCCGGCCGGGCCGGGAGGCAGAGGGGCGGTCAGGACAGCACCACGATGGCCTGTGTGTGCTGGGGGGCGGCCTGGCTCAGGCTCAGGGGGCCCGAGAGACCTGCTCCCCACCCCGGGCGTCACCACCACCCAGCTAGGGAGCCTTGGGAAGGTGAGGCGCTCCCTCGGGGCCTCAGTTTTGCCCTCTGTGAAATGGGAACAGGGTCTGAGGACCCAAGGACATCCCTCAGGTGAAGCCCAGTGAGGTCCCGAGGGGATGGAGGAGGAGCCAGTAAAAGGGGCCCCAGCCCGAGAGCCATGGCAGGGTCAGCGCCCCCCGTCGGCTCACCCCCCTCACCCATACAGATGCTGACTTCAGCGCCACTCTGTGCCTCACGAGGCCAGAGGAGGGTGGGGCGGGTTTAAAGAATCAGGTGGGCAGGGCCCCTGGCAGCGGGGAGAGCTGAGCGAGGGGGCGGGGCGGACATGGGGGTGGGAGGGGAGGGGACACCTACGGGATGTTGTAGCTGGCCCAGTAGGTCCTCTCGTAGAGCTCCGCGGTCTTGTCGGCCACCACCACCATGCCCCTGGGCGGGAGGGGGGCGGGCGGTGAGGAAGGTTACACCCTGAATCGTGAGCCCGATCAGGGCTGCCTCCCCTGCCAGCCTCGCCTTCCTCAGACTTCCTCTCCCCACACGCCGCAGCCCCCGCCCCAGGGCACTCACGGGATCTGCTCCAGGACGGTGAGCACCCGGCTCCCGGGGCTGGGCCCGCCGGGCACGAACGCCTTGTAGTCCACGACCATCCACTGGTTGTTGTACCTGCCGGGCGGGGAGGGAGGACTGACGGCGGCTGGAGCCGCTGCCCGGCCTCCCTGCTCCCTGCCCACCTGCTCCGCGGCCCTCCCCACTGCCCCGAGCTCTCAGGTTCCAAATTCTCTTCCTGTCCTTCCTCGGGGCCTTTCCCAGGTGGGGAAGCCTGCAGGAGAGGGCAAATGCCTCCCCCTCCTCTCCCGGCCTCAGGTTCCCCGTGTATAAAACATGGGGGCACCCGGGCTGGTGTTGCTCAGTGGCTACAGCGTCAGTTTTCAACCTGAAGGGTCTCAGGTTCAGTTCCCCGTTAAGGGCACATGCTTGGGTTGCAGGTTCGATCTCTGGCCCTAATCCGGGCACGTGTGAAAGGCAATCAATAGATTAGTCTCTCTCACATCGATGTTCTCCCTCCCTCCCTTCCTCCTTCCCAGGCTCTCTAGAAAGGCATGGGAAGGTACCCTTGGGTGAGGATTCAAAAACAAAACAAGGGAAGGGACCCTTGTGGTAATCCATGAAAGGGCTCTGCAGAGGGTGGGGCGTGCAGAGGGGGAGGTCATGCAGAGGGTGGGGGTGTGCAGAGGGTGGGGGCGTGCAGAGGGTGGGGTGTGCAGAGGGTGGGGAGTGCAGAGGGTGGGGCGTGCAGAGGGTGGGGGAGTGCAGAGGGTGGGGGAGTGCAGAGGGTGGGGGAGTGCAGAGGGTGGGGGCACGCAGAGGATGAGGGCAGGCAGAGGGTGGGGCATGCAGAGGGTGGGGGAGTGCAGAGGGTGGGGGAGTGCAGAGGGTGGGGGAGTGCAGAGGGTGGGGGCACGCAGAGGATGAGGGCAGGCAGAGGGTGGGGCATGCAGAGGGTGGGGGAGTGCAGAGGGTGGGGCGTGCAGGGGGTGGGGCAGGCAGAGGGTGGGGGCACACAGGGTGGGGGGCGTGCAGAGGGTGGGGGCGTGCAGAGGGTGGGGGCACACGGTGGGGGCGTGCAGGGGGTGGGGCAGGCAGAGGGCCTGAGTATTAGGGGGGAGGTTGGACCACTTTTCGGGGGCGGGGGAGGCCACGGGCCGGACGCCACTCACGTGCCGCTGTTGAACCTCTTGAAGGTCTCCGCCCAGGTGTCCCCGTCCAGGGCCAGGCGGTTGGCCACGACGCTGCGCACCCACTCCAGCACGCAGCCCCGCGGCTGCACGTGCTTCCACAGCGCCGGGTTCTGGTTGCCGATGGTGGTCTCCAGCGTCACCTGGGGGAGCCGAGGGCGCGGCGTGAGGAGCCGCCTCAGGCGGCGGCGGCAGTGCTCGAGGTGACTCAGTGTCAGAACCGCCTGCTCTGGCTCCGACGCACGCTCCTCGGGGGCCGGGTGGGCATGGAGGGGGCTCGTGGCCACGCACCAGCTTTGCCGGGACGAGCCCCTGAGGAGCCAGGGGCCGTGTCTATGGGCTCCAACCCCCCGCACAGGCAGCCAACTCCCCCCAGAGGGCAGCAGCCGTTCCCACCCCGCCCTGCGGTTCCCGGGGCTGGGGGGCCTGAGCTGCTGGCCCCCAGAGGGCCACAGGCCCCGAACTCACAGGCCTCCCGGGCTGCTGATGGCCCTTCGTGCTGCAGGTAAACTGAGGCCCGAGGAGGCTGGAGGCTTGCCCAGGGGCATGCTGGTAAGTGGAGGGTCCAAGATGCGACCCCCCCCAACTTCCGGATCCCCAATCAGTGCTTGTTCCCCACAGCAGGACATTCGCGTGCTTCTCCCCTTTTCATGCAAAACCCAGAAACAACTAAGATAGCAGCAGCCATAAATGTGGCACGAAAAAGAGGAATCTGCCGGCAGGGGCTGCTCAGTGGTTGAGCGTTGACCAATGAACTAAGAGGTCATTGGTTCAATGCCCAGTCGGGGCACAAGCCCGGGTTGTGGGCTCGACCCCCAGTAGGGGGTGTGCAGGAGGCAGTCAATTCAGGATTTTTCTCTCTCATCGCTGTTCCTCTCTCTCTATCCCTCTCCTTTCCTTTCTCCTTAAAAAACAATAAAAATATCTTTTTTAAAAAAGAATAAAAGAGGAATCTGCAAAGCAGGCCCGAGCTGCAATGCCCAGACAGGGACAGGTCCTCCCTCCCTCCACCCTGCGGCTCTTAGCAGCCAAAGCCACGGCCAGGGCTGAGACCAGCTCCGTCCCCGAAGCCCCGCCCTCCCCGAAGTCACTTCCCTCTCTCTCCAGCAGGGGGCTCTTAGCCTGGGGCAGTTCTCAGGGAGCCCGCAGGCTTGGATGGGGAAACCAGCACATCTTATTTCCACTAACATCAGCCTGAAATTCAGCATCTCCTCCACGGTTAACACGGCGACACCCCATGGAGGGAGGTGTGAGGGTACCTTAGCCTGTCAGGGACAGAAAGCACACGCTTCCCCTCCAGGTGACAGGGTTGCAAAGACCTCAAAATACCGTTTATGTCCCACAATTTTTTTTCTTTTTTTTTTAATATATTTTATTGATTTTTTACAGAGAGAAAGGGAGAGAGATAGAGAGTTAGAAACATCGATGAAAGAGAATCATCTATCAGCTGCCTCTTGCACACCCCTTACTGGGGATGTGCCTGCAACCAAGATACATGCCCTTGACCGGGATCGAACCTGGGACCTCTCAGTCCGCAGGCCGATGCTCTATCCACCGAGCCAAACCGGCCTCCGCGTGTCCCAGGGTTACTTCTAAATGACTCCGGCAGCACCTGTGCCCGCACCCCGTTCTCTCTCAGCATCAACATTTCAGGCTTAGACAACATTCTGATGAACACGTTTCCATAGAATGTTTTGCTTTTCACACCTGAAAACATTGCTTTGGGGTGGGGTTCACAGCTCCCAGGTCAGTGCACAAACCCAGGTGAGGCCCCGGATGGGGGGTAAATTTCCACCTAACTGATTCACCGTCTCCCTGTGCCCCACCTGGGCCCGAGCACCGGGCTGCCTCCCCCACTGCCTGGCCCTCTCACAGCTGTTTCAACTTCAGGGACTCAATGCCACGCTCCCCTCAAAAGCTAACGCCCCTCCCACCCCGAGGGAGCGGGCGCCCTCGAAGCCAGGGTGTTCTCCTCTGCGTGTTGCCCTGGCGATGGCGGGGCCCGCTGCCCCGGGGAGGGCGCCGGGCACAGATTTCTAAATGCGTTTGGACCCCGTCCAGGAAACGCCGGAGAAAACAAGGCCTCGTAGACAACATGTATTCAGAAAACCTGGCCGGGTCAGAGGGGGTTTGTGGAAAGCAAGGGAGAAGGCGGCATGGGAGCGCAGTCGCGCGGGAGAGGGGCGGCTGCTCCTGGCGGAGGCCAAGGCCGTCTCCGGAGGAGGCCCCGAGACCAGGATTTCCGAGGAGCCGTGTCACCGTGCAGAGGCCCAGGCCGGCGGCAGGTTCGGGGACGCCCAGGGAGGCCTGGGGGGTCTGCATCTAAGAAGCCCCACTCTGTCCAGCCAGCGTGGCTCAGGGGTTGAGCATTGACATATGACCCAGGAGGTCACGGTTCGAGTCCAGGGAGGGCACATCCCTGGGTTGTGGGCTCGATCCCCAGTGTGGGGCAGGTAGGGGGCAGCCAACCAGTAATTCCTCTCATCACTGATGTTTCTCTCTCCCTCTCCCTTTCTCTCTCTCCAAAAATCAATTTTTAAACAAATATTTTTTTAAGGGGAAAAAAAGGCCCACCTATGGATAGGTACTAGCTTTATCAGGTGATCACTCCCTAAGGGACATAACCGTCAATCACTATGCTATACGCCTGAAACTAGCATACTATTGCATAGCAACTGCAATTGAGTGATCTTTTTAAAAAAACATATTTTATTGATTTTTTACAGAGAGGAAGAGGGATAGAGAGTTAGAAACATCGACCAGCCGCCTCCTGCACACCCACCCACTGGGGATGTGCCCACAACCAAAGTACATGCCCTTGACCGGAATCGAACCTGGGACCTTTTCAGTCCATAGGCCGGCGCTCGATCCACTGAGCCAAACTGGTTTCAGCTGAGTAACCTTTTTTAAAAAATATAGATATTTTATTGATTTCTTATAGAGAGGAAGGGAAAGGGATAGAGAATTAGAAACATCGACCAGCCGCCTCCTACACAACCCCTACTGGGGCTGTGCCCACAACCAAGGTACCTGCCCTTGACTGGAATCGAACCTGGGACCTTTTCAGTCCGCAGGCCGGCGCTCTATCCACTGAGCCAAACCGGTTTCGGCTGAGTAACCTTTTTAAAGGAAGACCCAATTAGTGGTCTAAGCGCCTGCCCAGGGGAGGACGGGGCCGGGGGAGGGAGACTCACCAGCCCGCTGCTCAGGATGTAGAAGTCGTCGCCGGAGAAGATGGTGCCGGGGTAAGACGAGAAGATCAGTTTGTTGCCAGGGGCCAGGGGCCCATTCGCTGTGGGGGGACAGGGCCGGAGTGGGGGTGCTGGTCAGATAAGCCCACATGTGGGGGCCACACCCCCACCCATCCAGACTTGGGGAGAGTCCCGATGGGGAGCAGCAGGCCCACACACCTTTCTGTTCTTTTTATTTATTTATTTAAAATCTTTATTGTGCAAAGTATGTCATAAGTCTCCTACCCCACCCCACCCCCCCCATGGACCTCTCCCCCGCTGTCCCCACTCCCACACACCTTTCTTTCTGCTATTTAGCAAGCCAGGCATTGGATGTGTGTGCAGGGTGAGTGTGAATGCTAGTAGCAAAATACATAGATATAGCCGAAACCAGTTTGGCTCAGTGGTAGAGCGTCGGTCTGCAGACTGAAAGGTCCCGGGTTCGATTCCGGTCAAGGGCATGTACCTTGGTTGCGGGCACATCCTGGGTGGGGGGTGTGCAAGAGGCAGCTGGTCGATGTTTCTCTCTCATCGCCGTTTCTAGCTCTCTATCTCTCTCCCTTCCTCTCTGTAAAAAAATCAATAAAATATATTTTTAAAAAATACAGATATAGATATAGATATATAGATAAGTTATAGATATATAAAATGTTTATTAGTACTGTTTTTAGCTTTCTTTTTAATGCTTTAATTGATTTTAGAGAGAGAAGGGAGAGGGAGAGACAGAAACATTGATGAGAGAGAACCATCAATTGGCTGCCTCCTGCAGGCCCCCTGCTGGGGATTGAGCTGACCCATGGACATGTGACCCCCCCCACACACACACAAAAAAAATGGTGGTTTGAAGCTTTTGTTGTTTAAATGTGGAGGCGATCTGTTGTGCAGCACTAGCCAATGAATGCACCTTGTGCTAACAATGCGATGAGCTCTTAGCATGGCCCTGCAGGGACCACAGTGTGCCTGAGGCCCAGGCCCACACCTCTTGGCACTCTTTCCCCCCTCCCCGCCCGCGTGCCCACGCACAGACACACCCGCAGCCGCCCACCTCGGGGGCCTTCCTGGAACTGGAACCAGTACTGCTTGATGACGCGCAGCATGTTCTGGTAGGCGTTCCAGGTGTTGTGGGCGACCAGGAGGTCGCTGTGGTCAGGCAGCAGCTTGATGAGGGCGGAGCAGGAGCCGGAGCCCACGGTGTGCCTGGTCTTGGTCCTGTTCAGGGCCGGCTCCAGGTCCTCCAGGTCCCCGGCGATCTGCAACAGGCTGAGGGGCCCCGGCCCACGGGTCATGTGCCTGCGCCAAGTCTGTCACAGACCATCTCACAGGGGAGGACACTCAGCCTCTGGGGCGGGGGGGGGGGGGGGGGGGGGGGAGGGGTGGACAGACAGGTGGTTGGTCCGAGGCCATGGAGCCAGGAAGTGGCACGGCCAGTACAGAGCCCAGGGCTGTCTGACTGTGAATGTGTGGCCCTCTCCCCAGCCCTGTCCGCTCCGGGGAGGCACTTACAGGAAGCCCAAGGGTTTGATGGTGAAGCTCCCCGTAGGGAAGGCCATGCTGCCTTCATAGCTGTCCTCCAGGCCTTTCAGCTGCAGGAGGGTCAGCCGTACCTGAGGGGGGGGGGGGGGCAGGGGGTGAGGCCTCCCCTCCAGGCTCTCACCTGCTCCTGCGGTGGGAAGGGCTCGGGGGTCCAGACGGAGCAGGAGAGGCCAAGGCGCACCCGCCAGGCTCCAGCCAGCCCTCACCCGCCACCCACCCCTGCATGCCGAGCACCCTCCTGCCTGTCCCTGCCCGGTGCCACCTTCCAAACCACGCCCGCTTAGGAGCCCGGCTTAAAGCCTCCTCCTCCGGGAAGCCTCCCAGGCTGTTCTGAGTGAGGCTACTGGCTGTGCTGCTGCCTCAGGACGCCAGTCTCATGTGGCTGACGTCTCCCCATCAGCACTGTCCTTGTTCTGTAACCGTGGAGTATCATCGCTGTGTCCCCGGGGGACTCTGAACTGTGCTGGGCATAAGCCAGGTACTTCCTAAGCATCTGCAAGGTGGATGGTGTGTGGGTGGGTGGATGGGTGGGTGGTTGGATGGGTGTATGAATGGGTGAGTGGGTAACTGGGGAGGTGGGTGGATAGATGGGTGGATGAATGGGTGAGTGGGTAACTGGGGAGGTGGGTGGATAGATGGGTGGATGGGTGGGTAGATAGATGGGTGTATGAATGGGTGAGTGGGTAACTGGGGAGGTGGGTGGATAGATGGGTGGATGGGTGGGTAGATGGGTGAATGAATGGGTGAGTGGGTAAGTGGGGGGGTGGGTAGATGGGTGGATGGGTGGGTGGGTAGGGTGAATGAATGGGTGAGTGGGTAAGTGGGGGGGTGGATAGATGGGTGGATGGGTGGGTAGATAGATGGGTAAATGAATGGGTGAGTGGGTAAGTGGGGGGGGTGGGTAGATGGGTGGATGGGTGGGTAGATAGATGGGTGAATGAATGGGTGAGTGGGTAAGTGGGGGGGTGGATAGATGGGTGAATGAATGGGTGAGTGGGTAAGTGGGGGGGTGGATAGATGGGTGGATGGCTGGGTGGATAGATGGGTGAATGAATGGGTGAGTGGGTAAGGGGTGGGTGGATAGATGGGTGAATGAATGGGTGAGTGGGTAAGTGGGAGGGTGGGGGGGTGGATGGGAGAGAGGAAGAGCCTGTTCTAGTGAGGGTAGGAGCAGGTGGCTGGGTGACAGTGAGAAATTCTGAGGGAAAGGGGCACACCTGGCCCAGGGGAGGTGGAGGTGCTCACAGACCCTGGCAGGCACTCTCAGAGGCCGCCTGTGGTGTGTGCTTCTAGTTAAACTTGAGGGGTGTCTGGGGTGGGGGGGGGGGGGCGGTGTCCATGAATGAATGGCTTCATCAATAACCCCAGAGCACAGTGTCTACCTGGGTGTCTGGGCTACTCAGCAGCTCCCCTAGCTGAGGGAAACTACAGTCACTGCGCCCGACCTCCTGGGTTTATAGTCCTCCCCTCCCCCTTCCTCTTCCATAAAGGCTTTCTCATGCAATCAGCCCAGCCACTCCGTGCATGCAGGTAAAACAGCGCTGGCAATGCCCTACAGGGGCTCCTAGAGGGCAGGAGGGCGGAATGGGCTGAAGAGAGAGACAGGGAGGTTGGGAGGGACAGCTGGAGCACCATCACGTGGATGGATTGATGGAAGGAAGCATAGATGGATGGGTGGGTGGAAGGAAGGACGGGTGGAGACTGGACAGATGGATGGCAGGCAGGTCTATTTGAGGGAGGGAGATAAAACGATGGCCACCTCCAAGGACAGGCCAGAAAGGGCGGGAACAGGTCCCCTCGGCAGGGCAGACCCACCCGCCCCCCAGCCCTCTGAGGGCGCGGCCGTGCCCACCTGGTGCCAGTAGGCGGAGTCCTTGTTCAGCTCCACCTGCCTCTGCATCCACTCCAGATTGGCTTCCAGGAAGCTCTTGAGCCGCTCGCAGTAGCCGACCTCATACTCGAAGGGGCCGCAGTAATTCACCACCGTGTTCATCCAGTGCATGTAGATGAGCTGCGGGGCAAGGCGGGGAGGTGGGCGAGGGCGGGGCAGGGCAGCGGGCTGCGCTCTTCCCCCGAGGACCCCACCCCCGGCTCCCCACTTGGGTTAAGGGTCCTCACCCAAAGCCCCGGGCCGGCGGCGGCGGCGGCGGGCGGCGGGATGGCGGCACCTCTGCTCACACTGGCTCCTCCCCTAACGCCTGCTCACCCAGCCGGCGCTTACCCCCGGCAGGGCCCGATGCCTGGACCTAACCCTTCAGCCTTCAGCGTCTGTCCTACGTTACACCCCCTGTGGCTAGGACCCCTGCTCTATATTTCTATTTAGTCGGTTAGTCAACGCAATCTGGGCCTAGCCCAGTCTGACCACCTCCCCAGCAGTCAGTGCCCCAGACTGTCCCCAGAGGTCAGCATGAGGAGCATGGGTGTGACAGACGCCTGCATGCTGTCCTCTGGCCGGGCACCTTCCCTCCGGCCATCCGGCATCTCATCCACTGCGTGGCTCATCCATTCTCACCAGCCCCCTGCGCCGTGTGCGGCACCACCCCGGGCTGCCCGTCACCCGCGAGGGGCATCTGGGTCCCCCCACCTCATGCCCATCCTCGGTCACTGCTAGAGACGAGGGCACGTGTGTGTCAGGCTCTACAGGTAGAAGCAGGTTATCTGCCAAAGTGGGTGTCACACAGCGTGGGGAGCCAGCCCTCCCGCCACGGCCCCACCCCCTCTGATGCTGCCCGACCTCTGAACGGCAGGGTGATCGCTTTTGTGAAGTTCCCGGTCAACGAAAGCAAAATATGCCGATTAAGGATTCATTGCGTGTCGTAACACTCGTTTAGCAAAAGCCAGGGAGCGGAAATAACTCACGGTCACACGCCCAGCCTCTGGTGAGGGATCGGTGACCAGCCGTGGAATATTACTTGGCCAAGAAAAGGAATGGAGTACCCACTCCTGCTACATGTGGACCTGTGAACCTCCGTGAGAGAGGCTGGTCACAAAGACCCATGACTATAGGATTCCATTCAAGTGTAAAGAAGAACCAAATCCGGCTGAAACCGGTTTGGCTCAGTGGATAGAGCATCGGCCTGTGGACTGAAGGGTCCCCGGTTCGATTCCGGTCAAGGGCATGTACATTGGTTATGGGCACATCCCCAGTAGGGAGTGTGCAGGAGGCAGCTGGTCAATGTTTCTCTCATCAACGTTTCTAGCTCTCTATCCCTCTCCCTTCCTCTTTGTAAAAAATCAGTAAAATATATTAAAAAGAAGAAGAAGAAGGAGAACCAAATCTGTGGAGACAGAGAGTAGGTTAGTGGTTGCCGGGGTGTGGGCGGGGGGGGGGGGGGGAGGGGGTGACTGCTGATGCGTATGCGGTTTCTTTCTGGGGTGACAAGAATGTTCTGGAATCAGATAGTGGTGATGGCTGCACAAGCTTATAAAGATACTAAAAAAAAAACACTGAATCAGACATTTTAAATGGTGAGTTTTACGGCCTATGATCTGTATCTCAGTATGAATGACTGAGTGAGAGCCTGGGAATGGCAGGCACTACATTCAGGGCGGGGTGCCTCCAGGGAAAGGGGAAATGGGGGGGATGGGTTTGGGAGGGGGCTTCAGTATCATCAGTGACGTTGTAGGTTGTAGTTTGGGTGCTCACTTGATTATGATGCTTTATAACTTGGAATGCATTATGTGGTTATGTGTTTTGTTTTTATACATTTTATTAATTTTTTTTACAGAGAGGAAGGGAGAGAAAGAGTTAGAAACATGGATGAGAGAGAAATATCAGTCAGCTGTCTCCTGCACACTCCCTCCTGGGCATGTGCCTGCAACCAAGGTGCATGCCCTTGACCGTAATCGAACCTGGGACCCTTGAGTCCGCAGGCCGACGCTCTATCCACTGAGCCAAACCGGTGAGGGCTCGGCATGTGTTTGTTATGTGCATTGAACGGAGCCTCGGGGGAAACGTTTAAGGAACGCCCGTGAGCCTGTCTCCCCAGCCAAACGGAGGCTGGGGTAGGAAGCCCACTCGGCACAGACCCTAGCGCCCTCCAAGGCTCCCTGGGGACATGGTGGTGGGGTGTGGGGGCGGCAGGAGCCCCGGTGTCTCCCTCCGGCCTTACCTCCTCAGACACGGCGGCCTCCACCACGCCCGCCGCGTAGGCCTGCAGGCTGTCATTATAGTGGCTGCTGGTGTGCAGCTCCAGAAAGGCCCACCTGGGGGGGGAGGGGACACTGGTCACACAGGGTCTAGTGCGGAGCGGCCCTTCGCTCGGCACACCGCTGTCTCCGGTGTTAGGCCATCCCTACACCAGCCACGAACTGCCTTCACGCAAGCATCTGTCTGTCTGTCTGTCTGTCTGTCCCTGGGCACCTGTCAGGCCAAATCCCTAAAAGAGAAAATGCTGGGTCACAGGGAACATGCATTTTTAAACGGTTTGGCTCAGTGGATGGAGCATCAGCCTGCGGACTGAAAGGTCCCAGGTTCGATTCCGGTCAAGGGCATGCACCTTGGTTGCGGGCACATCCCCAGTAGGGGGATGGATGTGCAGGAGGCGGCTGATCGATGTTTCTCTCTCATCGATGTTTCTAACTCTCTATCCCTCTCCCTTTCTCTCGGTAAAAAATCAATAAAGTATATAGTTTTTTAAAATAAAAAATAAATTTTAAAAAAAGCATTTTTACTTTAAATGAATACTGACAAGCAGCCTTCCCCAAACACTGAAATAACCTTCATTCCCACCCCCACACCCAACTCCAGGTCTTCCTCGGAGCCTTGTCACTCGCATATCTATTAACTCTTTTTTAATGTTTGTATTTCTTTGAGAGAGAGAGAGGGGGAGAGAGAACATTGATGGGAGAGAGAAACACGGATCGGCCGCCTCCTGCATGCTCCCCACTGGGATTGAGCCTGCAACCCGGACATGCACCCTGACCCAGAATGGAACCGGCGACTCGGTTGCACCGGTCGACACTCAACCACCTGAGCCACACCGACCAGGGCTATTTTCTTAATTTTATTGGTCATTTGTAATTCTTTGGTTCATGTCCTTCACTCATTTTCCTCCATTGTGTCTTCTAAGATTTTTTCTTACGGCTGGGTGAAATTCTCTGTGTATGTATTAGCCCTTGTCACTAATATTGAAAATAGATTTGTGTTTGTTTATATATATATATATATATATATATATATATATATATATAAAATTTATTGATTTTTTACAGAGAGGAAGAGAGAAAGATAGAGTTAGAAACATTGATGAGATAGAGACATCGATCAGCTGCCTACTGGGGATGTGCCCGCAACCAACGTACATGCCCTTGACTGGAATCGAACCCTGGACCTTTCAGTCCGCAGGCCGACGCTCTATCCACCGTGCCACACCGGTTTTGGCAGGTTTGTGTTTTAATCCATCTTTGCTTTTGCTTTTGCCCACAGAGGTTTCGTTTTCCTGCAGCCAAACCTATCAGCCTTCTCCTTGGTGGGTCTGGGTTTTATCCTTGCTCCAAAGACCCAAAACTCTTCACC
Source organism: Pipistrellus hanaki (assembly GCF_964339955.1). Classification (NCBI taxonomy): domain Eukaryota; kingdom Metazoa; phylum Chordata; class Mammalia; order Chiroptera; family Vespertilionidae; genus Pipistrellus; species Pipistrellus hanaki. The sequence goes on along the minus strand of NC_140521.1, from coordinate 17,730,619 downwards.
TGGGTGACTTCCAGGAGGAGAGTGTTTAAGGCAATTTCTATTATGATAAGGAGGGCAACGGGAAGAGCTTATGTGACCTTGAAGAGGCCACGGGACAAGGTGGAGCCAGGCTCAGCCAGGACTGCCTCACTGGAAGGCAGCTAAAATGCCACCCGGAGCTCCAGGACAGGAATAGCTCTGCTCGAGAAGTGTGGAGAGGAGAGACTATCAAACACCCCCCCACACCCCAGGCATCCAGAAGGCCAGTCTCTGAGTGCCCACTGGGCATCAGACATGCAGGGCAGACCAGGATGAATGACACCCAGTCCCGCCTTCAGAGAGCTAACAGGGGTGGTGCTTGTGACATGTAACCAGATCATGACAAAACAGGGTGTGGGTGCAGAACAGGGGAGGCCTGCATGGCAACCCTGCAAACTCAGAGACCTAAAGCAACCAAAGGACGGCCTGAAATTAACCCTTCTGACCAACAGCAGTATGTGGTGGGCAGTCATGTCCTAGGCAGGTCTTTTCCCTGACAAAGGTCAGTCTTTATCTCCCTAAGCCCGTCTCTCTCTCTCTTTTTTAATGTTATTTTTTTTTAAATATATATTTTATTGATTTTTTACAGAGAGGAAGGGAGAGGGATAGAGTTAGAAACATCAATGAGACAGAATCATCGATCAGCTGCCTCCTGCACACCCCCTATCGGGGATGTGCCCGCAACCAAGGTACATGCCCTTGACCGGAATCGAACCTGGGACCTTTCAGTCCGCAGGCCGCCGCTCCACCCACTGAGCCAAACCGGTTTCGGCTCGGACGTTTCTTACGTGGATAGAGCTAACAGCGGTTACACACCGAAAGGGAAAAGCCTCCTTCGCTCCATCCCGCCTCTCCAAACTGCCGGGATTCTTACCATGAAAAGCTCATCGCCGTGATAATAATTCCCAGCATTTTAAAGGGTGCAGCATGGCTTCTTTCAAGTGGCATTTCTGCTTCCCCACCCCTCCCAGGCCTCAGTACCCCGAATATGCGAATATGCATCAGTCACTGCCCTGATCCCACAGAGCACGTGTCAAACACAAGGCCCGCGGGCCAAATCCAGCCCGCCAGGCCTTGCAATGTGGCCCGCACCGCGCTGTCATCACTGTACTCCGCTGTCAGTTTATGACATTGTCAGTTTATGACTGTTCAGTAAACCATTCGGCCCGCGATTTAGGCTGGATTTTAGATTTTGGCCCCTTCTCTGATTGAGTTCGACACCCCTACCACAGAGGCCGCCTCATTCCAAGGGCCCCTGGGGTGATTCCGTTCAGATGGCCTTTGCTCGTTTTGCCGGAGTCTTCAGAACACCCGGGTGGGCAGGGACCCTCCCATCTTCCCCAAAGGCCTCGGGGGAGGGAGTTTTCTCCCAGCACCTGCGTGGGGTTGCCCTGGCTGGTCTCCCAGATCTTCCTATAGCCTCAGTTCCTCAGCCCTCATCAGGTTCCTTCTGATCCGGATGAGGCCGCTGCCCCCCACCACCTACAAGTGTCCTAGATCTCCGGCCGCAAACCTGAGATTCTGCCTCCTTCAGCACCCCCTGCCCGTCCGGCCTCAGCTTCTCGTCTGTAAAATGGGGAGGCGTGGGTGTCAGCAACTGTGCCGGGGGACAGGTTTTGAGAAACTCTGAAACTCTGCTTCAGTCCCTGGGCAAAGCAGAAATACCCACAAGAGGTGTTTCTAAGCTAAATGAGTCCATTAAAGGCTGCTTTTTTATTTATTTATTTTTTTTTTTCCTGAGATCATGTCTTTTCTGCTTCTTAGGTTCTTACAAGAGCTGATCGCTTATGAGATAAAATTGACAGAGGTCGGTAAGTATTGTTCTGTTTTGTTTTTAATTCTGCTTGCCTGACAGAATTTAAAAGCTGGCAGCATGGGATCTGTGAAGCCAATCTTTTTCCACACTGATTTTTAAAAATATATATATATATTTTTATTGAATTCAGAGAGGAATGGAGAGGGAGAGAAAGAGAGAGAAATATCAATGCTAAGAGAGAATCATTGATCGGCTGCCTCCTACAGGCCCCACGCTGGGGATCGAGCCCACAACCCAGGCATGTGCCCTGACTGGGAATCGAACCATGACTTCCTGGTTCATAAGTGGATGCTCAACCACTGAGCTATGCCCGCTGGGCCACACTGGTTTTATGTCAGGGGTGGCTAGCTCCTCTGAGAAGCCACAGTTGAGCAAATTCAGACCTTTTGAGTAAGATGGGCAAGGGGTCACCACCTGGCTTCAGTGTACAGCATTCCTGGGTGCCCTCACCGGGTAGGGTGTCCACCTTTCTCATTCTTAAATGCATATGTTTATCTTGCATAAATTTTTAAATAAATTTTATTAATTTTTTACAGAGAGGAAGGAAGAAGGATAGAGTTAGAAATATCAATGAGAGAAACATCAACCAGCTGCCTCCTGCACACCTGGCACTGGGGATGTGCCCGCAACCAAGGTACATGCCCTTGACCAGAATCGAACCCGGGACCTTTAGTCCAAAGGCGGACGCCCTATCCACTGAGCCCAACCGGCTAGAGCTCTTGCATCACTTTTTAGAGAAGGAGTGGGTTGTGTTTGTCCATTTGGCTGGGCTGGGTTACTGGGTGTTGGCTGGTGGGTTGGGGTTGTCTGCTGGCTTCCCAATAGGCTAATTCCCTCCTATGGCTCTTCACTTCCTCTCCTAGTGGGAAGGTGATGTATACAAAGAGCTGGTGGGCGATCAGATCAAGGAAGGAAGAAGAGGGAAAGCCAGAGGGTTCGGCCTCCACAGGACCAAGGCCAACTCCGGGGGCATCTCTGATCCTCAAACACCCAATCCTAAATGCTCCCATCTCTGTGGGGAATATTGGTCCAAAGTCAAATACAGCGCAGCTGAAAGGAATTATGAGGGAAGGGGATGTGGAGTGTATCCCCGGGTCCCCAGTGGTGAAACCTGGGGTCTAGAGAAAAGGAGGGATCCCCCTAACCCCCCCCCCACCCTGGCCTCACCACTGTGCCGCCGCCTCCAGCTGGCCTCCAGGCAGAGGTGTCCAGGCCCTCTTGGCTCTGCTACGCAGGGCCCAGAACATGTGTGAGTCAGCAGTGACCACAGTCCAGAGCCACAGAGCTCCGGTTCCCTCCACAGATGCCAGCCTACCCCGTGGCCTCCTCTTCCCCAGATTAGCTCTGCCCAGCTCCTGTGTCTACAGCAAACGCCCCTCCCAATGTTTTCTTCTATCTGATACCCTCCCACGTGCCACACAGCACCAAAATGAGGGTGTCCTGTGTCTCCCCGATAATGCATGCCAGCAAAACGGATGTGGGCAACAGTGGCCATGCCCGCTGGAGACGGCAATGTAGTGTAAGCACCGGGATGAGCCCAGGATGGGGTGGGGAGCGGAGTTTCCCAAGATTGCCCAGAAAAGCCTGGATCCAGGGCCAGGAGGGCCCTGCTGACAAGGTGTGAGGCAGACTTTGCCCAATCCCACTGACTCGGGGTTCCCTTTTGGCACTGTCTCCCCCACTGGATGGGGACCCGCCCCACATCTGCTCAGCTCCATAAACTCTAGGCCAAGCACACCAGGTGAGTGAGCGATCGATTGAATGAATGAATGAATGAATGGGCCCAAGCCCCGGTGTAAGGCCTGAGAGGGGCACCACCCAACCTCCCAGCCGGAGCACAGCCTCAAACGCTGGGCCAAGAAGGGGAAATGGGAGGCCAGACAGGCAGAGGAATCGGGTGAGAGTCACGCAACAGAAGGACAGTCCCAGCGAGAAGGACAGTGATCACGAATGCCCAGGACGGAGCACTTGGCTCCATACTAAGTCTCTGGCCGCGTGCGTTTCCCCTGGATGGGGAGAGAAGAAAGGCAGGAGCAGAACCCAGGCCATGGCAGCATCTGGGTCTGAGTCCGACCTGCTAAGCCAGGCTCTGTCCTGAGGCCACGGTTCTGGAACAGCAGCAGTGAGGGGCTGGCACCCACCCCGCCAGTTACAACCAAGAAAGTGAAAATTCGTTTCCTGGTCAGCTCACCCCCCGCAGGCCCAGGAGGCCGGGAAGGGAAGTGAGGACAAGGGGAAGTTGTGTTACCTCCAGCCACGGACCCTTCCTTCCAGGTGGAGGCACAGGTGCCCTGACGACAAGGACCCTGTGTCTAGGGGGCAGAGGTCAGTCACCCCAGGCTACGGTTGGGGGATGCTGCCTCAGCTCCCGCCTGTGCCAGGGCCCTGGCCCAGAGGGCGGTGCTGTATCCTCAGAAGCGGGACACTGACCGCAGGGAGACAAGGGCACTGTCAGCGGCCAGAGGCCGGTCCTGGGGACAGGCCAGGCCAGGCCCTGCGCCCAGTCCCCCCTCCCCCATTCCCCCGCTGGTTCCGAGCGGAGTCGGGTCTACCCTTACCCTGTCTCATGAATGGAGTTGGTGAGATTGGCCCAGGCCACGAAGCCGGGCTGGCGGCCATCCACCAGCTGCAGCTGGCCCGTCCTGGCGTCCAGGACCACCGAGCGGCTGCGGGAGGCGGGGGGCACCGGCCCGTAGGGTCCCCAGTGTTCCCTCGGGGCCGAGATCGCGCCCGTCAAGCCGCTCAGAAACAGCCCGGCCAGCAGGGCCAGCACCCGGGCCGGCGCCGGCGGCAATGCCACCGGGCTCAGGCGGCCGCCGGGCGAGCGGTACGGCGGGGCCACCATCGCCACGCGGAGCCGCACGCAGCCGGCTCACGTGACAGCTCCCGTCACCGTCACCGGGGGCAGAGGGGCAGCGGGCCGGCGAGGGGCGGGGCGTGGGCCAGCGCTTCCGGGGTGGGCGGGGCCCTGGGCGGGGCGGATGGGCGGGGCCTGCCTTAAAGAGCCCAGCACCCCTGTCCGCCTATGAAAACCCTGCATAGCTAGCACACTCCCCCAACTTTTTATTTTTTCAAAATTCAAACCTGGAGCAAAGGTGCAAGAAGGAGAGTCAATACCCATATGCCTAACACAAATTGCTAATATTTTCTTTTCTTTTTTTAAATATATTGATTTTTTACAGAGAGAAAGAGAGAGGGATAGTTAGAAACATCTATAAGAGACATCGATCAGCTGCCTCTTACACACCCCCCACTGAGGATGTGCCCGCAACCAAGGTACATGTCCTTGGCCGGAATCGAACCTGGGACCTTTCAGTCCACAGAACGATTGCTCTATCCACTGAGCCAAACCGGTTTCGGCGCTAATATTTTCTTTCTTTTTTTTTTTTTTTTTTAATATATTTAATTAATTTATTTATATTTTTATTTTTATTTTTATTTTTTTTTTACAGAGGAAGGGAGAGGGATAGAGAGCTAGAAATGTCGATGAGAGAGAAACATCAACAGCTGCCTCCTGCACACCCCCTACTGGGGATGTGCCTGCAACCAATGTACATGCCCTTGACCGGAATCGAACCTAGGACCCTTCAGTCCACAGACCAACGCTCTATCCACTGAGCCAAACCGGTTTCGGCTCGGTGCTAATATTTTCTTACATGTAATCAGTTTTTCTTGATATATGTAGAGGGTGTCCTCCAAAATGTATACACACTTTAACTCAATTTTTGAAAACGTATGTTAATAAACGCTGACTTTATAAGGATTCAAGATGTGTATACATTTTTTCCGGGGACACCCTGTATATGTTTTGCTCAACCATTTCAGAGTTAATTGAAGGCACCATGGCATGTCAATCCTAAATGCAGGAGATGTGCAGTATCTCAATAAGAAAAAAGACAGCATCCCAGTAACCACCATCTACCATTGTAATCGTCAGGAGATGTACCCTTCATGTAATGCTGGTACTGAGCGCAGGGTCTTGTTCACATTTTTCCAATCGTCCCCAAAATGCTCTCTTTTCTTTTGGTTCTGGATCCATTCCTCACACCACACACAAGAATAGACTTTAAATGATGAGAGTCTAAACATAACAACGAAACTGCAGAAGTAGGAAAAAATATGGGTGAATTCCTCCATAACAGGGATGGGGAAAGGCTTTCTAGGTGCAATTAAAGATGAAGACATGCCGAAGCCGGTTTGGCTCAGTGGATAGAGCATCGGCCTGCGGACTGAAAGGTCCCAGCTTCGATTCCGGTCAAGGGCATGTACCTTGGTTGTGGGCACATCCCCAGTAGGAGGTGTGCAAGAGGCAGCTGATCGATGATTCTCTCTCATCGATGTTTCTAACTCTCTATCCCTCTCTCTTCCTCTCTGTAAAACATCAATAAAATATATTTAAAAAAAAAAAAAAAAAAAAAAAGAAGACATTCGCCAAAACCAGTTTGGCTCAGTGGATAGAGCATCGGCCTTCGGACTCAAGGGTCCCAGGTTCGATTCCGGTCAAGGGCATGTACCTTGGTTGCGGGTACATACCCAGTAGGGAGTGTGCAGGAGGCATCTGGTTGATGTTTCTCTCTCATTGATGTTTCTAGCTCTCTTTGTCTCTGTAAGAAATCAATAAAATATATATATATTTTTTAAAATGAAGACATTTCACTACATAAAATCCCCTTTAACTTTCTCACAGCCAAAACATCATAAGCAACGTGACAAGACAGCTGATAAGTAGGTTAGGAATTCTGAGGAGTTGCAGAGGCAGACAGGCTGTGTCACCTGAGGGCCCCTGAGGCAGATCCACACACAACCAGCTGGTGGCAGTGGCCAGCCAGGCAGCCCCACATCCGATGCCGCACCCTTTCCAGAAATGCTAATGAGCATCTTGAGCTTTTCTCTCACACCTGTTAGGGTTGCTGTTATCAGGAAAGCAAAGGTAAATGCGGGCCAGGATGAGGAGAAAAGGCAACCCCTGTGCGCTGTTGGTGGGAAAGTGACTTGGTATGGCCACTCTGGAAACCAGTATGGAGGGTCCTCAGAAAATTCAGAGTAGAACTGCTGTAGGTTCCAGCAATTCAACTTCTGGGTCCATATCCAAAGGAAATAAGAACAGGATCTCAATGAATATCTGCCCTCCCGTCATAGCAGTACCCACAATAGCCAAGGCATAGCAAAACCTAAGTGCCCGCCAAAGCCAGTTTGGCTCAGTGGTAGAGCGTCGGTCTGCGGACTGAAGGGTTCCATGTTCGATTCGGTCAAGGGCATGTACATTGGTTGCGGGCACATCCCCGGTAGGGGGTACGTGGGGGGGCAGCTGGTCGATGTTTCTCTCTCATCGACGTTTCTAGCTCTCTATCTCTCTCCCTTCCTCTCGGTAAAAAATCAATAAAATATATTTTTTTAAAAACACACACACACACAAAAAACACCTAAGTGCCCATTGAAGGATGGATGGATAAAGAAAACGAGGCACATATACGCAATGGAATATTATTCAGCCTTTTCCTTCTTTAAAAAAAAAAAAGCCAGTTTGGCTCAGTGGATAGAGTGTTGGCCTGCGGACTCAAGGGTCCCAGGTTTGATTCTGGTCAAGTGCATGTACCTTGCTTGCAGGCACATCCCCAGTAGGGGGGGAGCAAAAAGCAGCTGATCGATGTTTCTCTCTCATTGATGTTTCTAGCTCTCTATCCCTCTCCCTTTCTCTCTGTAAAAAGTCAATAAAATATATTTTTTTTAAAAAAAAGAAGGAAATCCTGCCATTTGTGACAACATGGATGAACCGGGAGGAGACTGTGCTAAGTGAATCAGCCAGACGCAGAAGAAAAAACACTGCATGGTCTCACTTACATGTAGAATCTAAATCGCCAAGCTCAGAGAAGCAGAGAGTAGAGTGGTGGTTTCCAGGGGCTGAGGGGAGGGGAGATGGGGAGGTGTTGGTCAAAAGGCACAAAGTTTCAGCTGTGCAAAAGGAATGCATTCTGGAAATCAATGGACAACATGATGCCCATAGTTAATGGCACTGTATTTTTAAAATTTGCTGCGAGTTGATCTGAAGTATTCTCACCACACACCAAAAAACGACCATGTGAGGGGATGATATGTAAATTAACTTGCTTGTGGTCATCTTTTCGCTGTGTATATGTATATTGAAACAGGTACCACCATATCACAGTCGGTTTACTTATATATTAGAGGTCTTTCTTCCCCTGGCTGCCAGCACCACCTTCACTCTGGCCCGGAGCTGCCTTCCACCTCTCTACTTGTTGTGTCAATTTGCATATTCCCTCCTTATTGACTGTGGGTATCGCCATCTTTATCCAGGAGTTATGGTCAATTTGCATATTCTGTCTTTATTAGATAGGAGGATATATATATATATAGTAATTGATTTCAGAGAGGAAGAAAGAGAGACAGAAACATTAATGATGAAAGAGAATCGTTTATAGGCTGCCTCCTGCATGCCCTTCATTGGGGATCGAGCCTGCAACCAGGGCATGTGCCCCTGACCAGAATCGAACCCAAGACCCTTCAGTCCACAGGCTGATGCTCCATCCACTGAATCAAACTACCCAGGGCATCACAGTCAGTTTTTAAGGCCCCCAGCTGGCCAGGTTGAGAGAACAGGGATCCTAGGCAGAAAGCACACAGGTCTGGCTCAGAGGTGGCCCATCAGCACTGGGCAGCCCCCTTGCTGTGACAGCACCGCCCCAGTGCTCAGCCTTTGACCCTCCCTATGTAGGTCATGTGACCCCCTGTGGTCATCACTGTGGCTCAGGTGTGGCCAGTCACCTGGGCGTGCTTCCCCTGACCCCTGTGCAATCCTGTGCTGTAGACAAGACTTCTGATGTCCACCTGACCAGTATTTCCTTGTTCCATCGTCACGGCTACGCTGAGCGGCCCATTGTGAAGACGGAAAACCAGAGTCTGAGCAGAGTGGTGACCCCCCAGGGACAAACTCAAGTTGCAGGCCTGGGTCTAGCTGATCCAAAGACCCAATTCCTATCCACTACATGTGGGGGGACCCCAAAGGGAAGTGCTCTAAGAGTCTTGCTAAACCGGATTGAAAAACAGTGTCCATGGCAACCGTAGCAAGGCCATTACTGGACACTTAGGGCGTTTTCAATTGCTGCCCAGCCGTGAGTGTCCCTGTAGTAAGCATGCCTGTGCTTAGAGCATCGCCCAGATCCTTAACTCAGGAGCACTCCGGGAGCAGCATCGGAGGCGCAGAAGGCACGCGTGCTTTCGCGGTTCTTAAGATCGACAGGTATCAACTGCCGTGTCACTTTCTAGAAGGATTAGCCCCATAGAGACTCCACCTGGCAGTTCTAATGGAAACACTTCTGTGTACCCTGACCAGGTAGCTCAGTTGGTCAGAGCATCACCCCAATACGCCAAGGTTGCAGGTTCATTTTCTGGTCGGGCCCATACAAGAAGCAGCCAATGAATGTGTACATACGTGGGACAACAAATCAGTGCTTCACGCTCGCTCTCTCTCCTTCTCTCTAAAATCAATAAATTAAAATAAAAAATAAAAAACACTTCCTCACAATTGGTATGTCCCCTGGCCATCGGGCTGCCTTGGGAAGCAGCCTGTCCCTGCGGAGTTCCAGGGCCACGTGACTGTGCCCAGGGCTGCTAAGGCCAGGGGGGCACTGGCATTGATGCAGGGGGCACTCGGGCATCTTGAGGAACCTCCCCAGTCTCTGGACCTCGTGGGCTAAGGATGAAAGTCCTGATTCTCTCTTTCCTCTTCCAAGTTCCCCCTCACTCCTTACTACTTCCGCTCACGCTTCCCCTCAGGTCCTTGGGAGCAGCCACCCCCGCCTGGGCCTCCTGAGCAGGGTGCTCAATGTCAGGCTGAGCTGGCCTCATCTCTGAGTGATGCAGGACCGCGGTGGTGAAGGGGACTCCTTCCAGCTTCCATTCACTCAGCTTTTACAAATGCCAAGCCACGGGCTCCGGGCTCTGTGTATATAATCTCCGTGCATCCTGACCTCAGTCCTAGGAATGCCCGGTAGGTGCCGTTATTAGCCCCACTTTCCAGCGGAGGCTCCAAAGATGAGAGGACTTGTCCAAGGTCAAGTAGCCAGCAAATGGCAGAGCTAGGATTTGAACCTGCGTCTCAGTGACTGCTGAGGCCGCTCCTGTGATGTCAAATGGCCTTTGCCAGATGGAAATATAGGCCCTAACACTGATCCTGTCCATCCAAGCGGAGGCAAACCAGGACTGTGCTCCAGACCACATTTATCTCCCTGCTCTGTGTCCCGTGGTTCTTTTCCTTGGATCTTTCCGGGCTTCTACAAGCACCGATTCTACACACACCCCTCCCCTCCCTGGCCTCTGGGAGACAGGGAGGTAGTGGCCTGGCTGCCCCACAGACCTGGGATGGTGACATCAAGTCCTCACCCTGGCCTGGCCCCTGAGAACCAGAGGCAGACTGGTCCCTTAGGAAAGACTTAGGCTGCAAAACTCAGCCATTCCGGAGCCACTGGTGCAGGCTGTTATCGCCACACACAGACAGTAGTGGTGAGAGCCCATGTGCCGGTGGCCTGGACACAGGACCAGCAGGCCCTGCCCCTCGCTGTGAAGGGCTGCGAGCTGGCGGGGGACACAGGCAGGTAAGTCATTGTAGGACCAATAGAATAATAGCAACAGCAATGCATTTTGCCCTAACTGGTTTGGCTCAGTGGTTGAGCATCGACTCATGAACCAGGAAGTCACGGTTCAATTCCCGGTCAAGGCACATGCCTGGTTTGTGGGCTCAGTCCCCAGTGTGGAGTGTACAGGAGGCAGCCGATCAGTGATTCTCTTTTATCATTGCTTTTTTTCTCTCTCTCTCCCTCGCCATCCTCTCTGAATTCAATCAAGATATATTAAAAAGCAACAAACAGCCGAAACTGGTCTGGCTCAGTGGATAGAGCATCGGCCTGCGGACTGAAAGGTCCCAATTTTGATTCCGGTCAAGGGCATGTACATTGTTTGCGGGCACATCCCGGGCAGGGGGTGTGCAGGAGGCAGCTGTCGATGTTTCTCTTTCATCAACGTTTCTAGCTCTCCATCCCTCTTCCTTCCTCTCTGTGGAAATTCAATAAAATATATTTATTTTTAAAAAAACAAAACAAACAAACAAAAAGCAAAACAAAACACAATGCCTTCCAATGAAGGAATGTGTGCTCAGCACCAGGCCTGGGGCTTGGGGCTTGATTCAGTGTTGTTTCATCATGCGAGGGTCCCATGAGATAGACACTACTGTCACCCTATTTGACAGGGAGGGAAACTGAGGCTCAGAGAGTCTAAATGGTACCGAAGGTCACACAGAACCCCAAGGCTCTGCGATTCCAAACATGTCGTGTACTCTCTCTAAAGGCGAGACACCTCAGGGGCGGAGGGCAGGGAGGGGGGTGGAGGACCACATGAGGTCTGGCGACATGAGTGACAGGGGAGAAGGGAAGGGCTGGCACCAGGCAGGGGGCTCAGAAGGAGCAGAGGTGTGGCCCTGTGTAAGGAGCAGGGTGTTCAGAGAAGGGGGAGCAGGAGGAGAAGGAGGTGGGGGGGTGAAAGTGGAAGTGAGAAAGGGGCCCTAGGGCTGGAAGGTGAGGGCCTCAGATGCCGAGCTCAGAGCTGGGCCGCAGTCCTGCAGGTGTGAAGGAAGTGGCAGACCTAAAGGTGCTGGGATGAGATGTGTGCCAACCATGGACGTGGGCGTGGGGCTGGAGGAGCGCCTGGGAGGAGACGCTGGCTCCCAGCCACATCACCCCTGTCCCAGTCCCCGGCTCTCCCCAGGCCAGTGGCAGGAAGACAGAAATGACCAGAACTCCCCAGGAGGCCGGGACAAGCAGATCACTAATGGCCTTTCTCTTCCTCTCTCTCTCTCTTTCTCTCTCTCTCTCTCTCTCTCTCTCTCTCTCTCTCTCTTTCTGTCTCTCTCTCTCTCTCATTTTAAAAAATTGATTTTAGAGAGAGAAAAAGAGAAAGAAACATTGATCAACCGCCTCCTACACACCCCCTACTTGGAATCAAGCCTGCAACCCAGGCATGTGCCCTGACCTGGAACTGAACCAGTGACCTCTTGGTGCATGGAATGATGCTCAATCCCATGAGCCACACCAGCTAGGCTGCCTTCCTCTCTCAAAAACTAGCCCTTGGCGGCGTTGCTCAGTGGTTAGAGTGTTCCCTGGAGCATAGAAGGGTTGCGGATTCAATTCAAAGTCAAGAGCACATACCTGGGTTGCATGATTGATTCCTGGACAAACAATCTCTCTCCCTCTCTCCACTCCCTCCCTTCCACTCTCTCTAAAAATCAATAGGGAAAAATTTAGGATCACAACAACAACAAAAAAGCGATGCTACTGGAGGCAAATGCTCAACCCAGTTAGAGGTTTTCTTAAATAGAGGTGTTTGGGGCAGGACAGCGGGAATATTTGTGGGTAGGGCGGGGCTTATCACCATCCATGATCAGAAGCATTTTGGCGTCTTGCCTACTAAATAGAAAGAACCCTTTCGTTTCACCTTTTAACAACTTCCCCTCTCTGGACTCTTGCTGCCTTAGCCCATCTGGTTTCAGCTCACTTCTGCTTTAGCGGCGAAAGCAGAACCTACGGGCAGTGGGGCTTAGAAGAGAGTGGCATGTGAGACTCTAGTCTAGACCCTCAGGCCCTCCCCAGGAGCCTGTGCCTTTAAGGGAAGGGGCGGGGCTAGCTCCAGGGGGCGTGTCATCGGGCGGGGGCGGGGTAAGGGGCGGGGCGCGGGCAAGGCGAGCCCGTGATCAGCTCCGGGACCAGCCCGGACACCAGCTCCTGGGCGGGCGGCGGGGGTCAGCGGGCGGGGACTGGGAAGGCCGTGCGGGGCCCCGCGAAGCCGACGTTCGGAGGTTGCGGGTCCGAGGCTCTGTAGGAGGTAAGAGGAGCCTGGCTGCCCGCCGGGGCGCCGCGGGGAGACTGGCACTCCGAGTCCAACTTCTCAGCCCGGCCGGGCTGGGCAAGCAGCCCCTGGAGGTTCTCGGGATCTCGTGTCTGCAAAGTGCAGCCGCCTGGGTGGTCGCGATCCCAGTTTCCCGCCTTCCGCTCAGGTTTGCGGAACTTCCCAGCGTCCCGGGCGCGCAGGAGGCGCCCCCTAAATGCCCCCCTGAGATTGAGTCCCCGAACCCCGGGACCAGGAACCGGGAGGCGCGTGCCGATCCTCGCGTCGGGGGATCGTGCATCTATCGAACCCCAATTGTATGCCCGGAGGAGCCAGCATTTGTCTCCATTTGACGGGAGGATCAGAGGCTCAGAGGTTGGAACTGAGCCCCCCAACATTGGATCCCTGGAGGCTCCGGTTGCGGGTTAGCGCTTCCGAGTGGGGGACAAGGGAGGCCGAGGACCACCGAGGAGGCTGGAGCCAACAGGTGATGCCAGATGCTTGGCCGGCCGCTGCTGCCCCTGCTCTCTCCTTCTTCCTCCTCCGGGCCTCCGTCCCCCCCCCCCCTTCCCCCCCACCTAGGACGTTGAGAAACGCCTGTGCAGAGAGGATTACACACACACACACACACACACACACACACACAAAACACACACACACAAAAAACACACAACAACGTTGTGTTCTGGGCGGTGTTTTTCTTGCAAAAAATAAAACATGCTCCTCCAGGACGTGTGGGGGGAGCCCAGAGAAGGAAATTAATGTGCCAAGCAAGGGACCTCCCCCGCCCCCCCCCCCCCCTGGTGTTTCTTAGGAAGAAAAATGAAGTCGTTTTTGGCCCGATGTTAATTGAGGGAAGAGGCTGAGTCCAGCTGGAATCTGCTCATAGGCTGTGACTGAGCCGTTCACTTCCTTATCGAAGGCAGTGTTGGCCTGGTGACCTCCTTGCTGTGTGACCTGGGGCAGCTGGAGGAACTTCTCTGAGCCCAGCTCCTTCCTCTGGAAAAGGGGCGGGACCTGAACGGCTCCAGAGGTGTCCTGAGACCTAGAGGGAGGAGGCCACCGCTGGCTCTGGCTCCAGGTGGCTCCTCTGTAGGATGGGAGCGATAGCAGCACCCCCTGCAGGCGATTTGGGGGATGAAGTGAGGTCATCGGTCGTTGGTTTTCCTTTGGGTGTAAAAGGTTTCAGGCCCCTCCTGCTGGGTTTCGGGGTCTTTAGTGACACTGTCCCTCCTTCTCACCCCCAACCCGCAGCGGCCGGAGCTGCCAGCCCTTTGAAACCGAACCACCGCAGACGCAGACGGGAAGCAGAGGGTGAGGGCCAGGCCCCGTGGGGGCTGATGGCCGGCGGACGACGGAATGGGCACCGAGTGCTGTGTTGGCTCTGTGTGCTGCTGACGGTGGAGAGAGTGCCCGGGGCCCGGGGCCTGTCTACAGGGGCCCACACCAGCCCCCCATTTCCAGCCTCAGGCGTGAACCAGACCCCCGTGGTAGACGTGAGTATCCTGGCGGAAAGCTGGCATCGGGTAGGGGTGAATTCACCCCATCAACAAGTATTTATTGGGCATCTCCTATGTGCCAGGCGATAAGCTGACCTCTGGGATATACCACGGAACAACAGAGAGAAAAATCCCTGCCTTCATGGAGCGAACAGTCTCCTGGGAGGTCAGAGAAAGAAGTAAACAAGTGCCCTCGCCGGCGTGGCTCGGTGGATAGACTGTCGATCTGTGGACTGAAGGGTCTGGGGTTCGATTCTAGTCAAGGGCACATACCCCATTACGGGCTGGATCCCCAGTAGGGGCCTGCAGGAGGCGGCTGATCATTGATTCTCATCATTGATGTTTCTCTCTCTCCCTCTCCCTTCCTCTCTGAAATCAATAAAAAATATATCTATTTTAAAAAGAAGTAAACATGTAAGCTTCAGGTGGTAAGATGCTGCAAATAGGATCAAGTGCTATTGGGGAGGCGGGGCTGTAAGGGGAAGGGTATATCTCCAACTGTTTCAGATTGGGTGGTCACAGATGGCTTCTAGGAGCCACGCCCTGAATGAAGAAAAGAAGCCTCTTGTACAGCCCTCCGAGGGTAGGGCATTCTAGGCAGAAGAGAATAGCCAGGACAAAGGTCCTGATGCAAAAACAAGCTTCGTGTGTTCCTGTAGGAGCGAGGGGTCCAGAATGGCTGGAGCAGCGTGAGGGGAAGAGAGTTAACAGACAAGGAGGGACAAGAGGTCGTGGTGGCCAGATTATAAAAGGCCTTACATGCTGGGGCCAGGAGGTTAGATGTGTTTTATGATAGTGAAGAGCCAATGGAGGTTTTTAAGCAGAGGTAGGTCAAAAATCCAGTTTATTTTTTTCTTTTCTTTTTTTTTTTAAAGACAATTTTTTATTTATTTTTATTTTTTTAATATATTTTATTGATTTTGTACAGAGAGGAAGGGAAAGAGATAGAGAGTTAGAAACATCGATGAGGGAGAGTCATCGATCAGCTGCCTCTTGCACACCCCCTACTGGGGATATGCCCACAACCAAGGTACATGCACTTGACCGGAATCGAACCCGGGTCCCTTCAGTCCCCAAGCCGACACTCTATCCATTGAGCCAAACCGGTCTCGGCCCGTTTATTTTTTTCAAGGGACTCTCTCTGGCTTCTCTGGGGAGAATGGGTTGAGAGGGGTGAGAGGGACAGCCAGGGCACCGTGGGGAGGGGCGGCTCCCGCAGCTGTCCAGATGAGCAGTGGTGGGGCTGGGAGGTAGGGAAGAAGTGGTGAGATTTGGGGTAAATGTAGGAGGATGGATTAGCTGGAGGGCATGGTGGTGGGAGAAAGAGGAGTCAAGGGTGGCTTCAAGTCCCTGACCTCAGCCCCTGGGCCGATGGCGGTGACATGGACTTGGCTGCACGGAGTGAGAAGCAGCGGGTCCCTAGGGTGAGAGGCAAGCAGGGAGGGTGCAGGCCGCTGAGAACTGGCATCATTCCGTTCTGAGGTCTGAAAGGGTGGAGACCTCACGGGGGATCAGGGGCCAATGGCTAAAGGCAGGGTCTGCTCAAGACAATGCCCTCCCCTCTACCCCCACCCCCCACCCCTGCCCCCCAGTCCCTTCCAGCTCCAGGGCTGAAGTTCCGCCCTGTATTTTCGTCAGCAGAGAGTGAAATAACGCTCCCAACGGGCTAAGAGCCTGCACCCACTTTATGGGGCTGCTAAGTGCTTCCTTGCTCACCCCCTGAGGCGGGCGGACGGGTAATTAGGCCATTGTACGGGTGGGGAAAGCCATTTGTGGTTACGGTGGTTATGACATCCACGGCTGCCTCCTGGGGTGTGCTTGTAGGGTGCAGGGAAACGGGGTGAGCTGTAGTTTATGTGGGATTATCTCTGGCTTACCAAGCACTGTGCCAGGCTCACCAAACCCTCCCACAGCCCCTGACCCGCGTATGATTGTCTCTGTGCTAGAGAAGCGGACACAGGTCCCCGAGGGCACCT
The DNA here is from genome assembly GCF_964339955.1 of Pipistrellus hanaki. NCBI lineage: Eukaryota > Metazoa > Chordata > Mammalia > Chiroptera > Vespertilionidae > Pipistrellus > Pipistrellus hanaki. The sequence goes on along the minus strand of NC_140521.1, from coordinate 17,714,417 downwards.
TGGCCATGAGGGAAGGGGCAGGATCAGGGTTTGAGCACGTGGGAAAACAGCACCCTAGACTTGTTGGACGCAGGGCTGCTGCAGACACCCCGGTGACACACGCAGATCTGCGAAGCGCCCGACAATGGAAACTGAGGTATTTCTGCAACTTCTCGTCTCTGGTTGCCTCCGGAGGAACCCAGACTAGGGTCCGCTCTGACTCAGCACTTTCACTTCTGGAATTCTCTCCGACAAAATAGTCTCACGTGTGCCTGGAGAGGCACGTGTGAAGAAGTTCACTGTTAATATTATTGGGAAATTAGACACACCCAAATGCCCACCGGGAGGGAACTGTTATCTCCGCCATGTACCTTTCATAGTGTGAAATACTACGGTGCTGTTTAAAAAGACTGCAGTGAGCCCCGAGCCAGGGTGGCTCAGTGGATAGAGCGTCAGCCCACAGACCAAAGGGTCCCTGGTTCTATTCCAGGCAAGGGCACGTACCTCGGTTTGCAGGCACGATCCCCGGCCCTGGGCATGTGCTACAGGCAACCAATCCGTGTCTTTCTCTCACATCAGTGTTTCTATCTCTCCCCTCGCTCCCTTCCACTCTCTCTAAAAATCCATGGGAAAATACCCTCAGGTGAGGATTCACAAAACAAAACAGAAAAAGACTGCGGTGAGGCAGGGGCTGTGGTGGTAGGAAAAGGGTTTCTAGAGCCTCCAATGGCTGGGGTCCAGCCCTGACGGTGCCTTGGAGTGGAACCAGGACACTGCCTCAGTCTCCCTATCTGTCGGTGGGCACGGAAATAGTGCCTTCCTCACAGGCTGTTGTGCAGATTAATTTACTAAGATGAATTTAAGCTCCGGGCATCTAGAAACCCCTCAGGATGTTTTTACTTTTATCACCCTCTTCACCATTGTGTATTCGTATGGCAGTACTAGAGGCCCAGTGCACAAATTTTGTGCACGGGTAGGATCCCTAGTGGCTGTTGGCTGCAGCTGCCGATTGCCAGCTGGGGTCTCCCTTTCCCCAGCTGCCTGCTGCCACCGCCAGCCAGGGCCTCCCTTCGCGCCCGCCTTGGCCTGGCGCTGCCCACTCACCTGCTCCACCATCCTGCTGTGGTCCCACTCTCGTCAAGGCCGGCAGCGCCTCATTGCTGACACCCGCCATGTTCCCTGCCGCCCCCGGTGGTCAGCGCACGTCTAACCCTGTCAGTCAAACTCCTGCCCATGGGGACAATTTGCATATTAGCCTTTTCTTATATGGGATAAGGCATATATGTGAAGTGGTAAAAGCAAATCGCAGGAAGAAAAGATTTAGGATGGGGCTGTTTATTTTTCTTTCTTTTTTAAAAAATAAATCTTTATTGTTCAAATTATTACAGTTGTTCCTCTTCCTTCCCCCCCCATAGCTCCCCTCCATCCGGTTCCCACCCCACCCTCTGCCCTCACCCTCCACCCCCATCCCCGCCACTGTCCTCATCCATAGGTGTATAATTTTTGTCTAATCTCTTCCTACACCCCCACACCACTTTCCCCCTGAGAATTGTCAGTCCACTCCCTTTCTATGCCCCTGATTTGATTCTATTCACCAGTTTATTCTGTTCATCAGATTTTTTTATTCACTACATTTTTAGATTCACTTGTTGATAGATATGTATTTGTTGTCCATAATTTTTTTTAAATTTCTTTATTGATTAAGGTATCACATATTTGTCCTCGTCCCCCCATACCCATCCCCCACCCCTCCCCACGGATGCCCCCACCCCCCTGTTGTTCTTGACCACGGGTTAGGCCCATATCATCTTTTTTATCCCCACCTCCCTCTGAGGTCCAACAGTCTGACCCATGGCTCCTTATCTCTGGGTCTGTTCTTGTTCATCCGTCTATGTTGATCATCATTTCCCTTAGATGAGTGAGATCATGTCCTACTGGAAATATACTTATAAGAATAAAAAATGAGACAAGCAATAATGGTTATGCTGAAAGGCAAATGAATCAGTTCTGTAGTGAGCTTCTTTCTGGGCCAACAGTTCTTTTGAGACTCAATTTCAATGTCAAACAGTTCCTTATGTGTATATATCAGCAATGATATTTCAGTTCTGGATGGTGGGTAAATGGTGGTGATGTTGTTCATAATTTTTATCTTTACCTTTATTTCTTTTTCTTCCTCTTCTTTTTTTTTTTTAAATATATTTTATTGATTTTTTTATAGAGAGGAAGGGAGAGAAGATAGAGTTAGAAACATCAGTGAGAGAGAAACATCGATCAACTGCCTCTTGCACAGCCCCTACTGGGGATGTGTCCGCAACCAAGGTGCATACCCTTGACCGGTATCGAACCTGGGACCTTTCAATTTGCAGGCTGACACTGTATCCACTGAGCCAAACCGGTTTCGGCTTCTTCTTCCTCTTCTTAAAGGATACCTTTCAGCATTTCATATAATACTGGTTTGGCGGTGATTAACTCCTTTAGCTTTTTCTTGTCTGTGAAGCTCTTTATCTGATCTGCAATTCTGAATGATAGCTTTGCTGGGTAGAGTAATCTTGGTTGTAGGTTCTTGCTATTCATCACTTTGAATATTTCTTGCCACTCCATCTGGCCTGCATAATTTCAGTTGAGAAATCAGCTGACAATCGTATGTGTGCTCCATTGTAGGTAACTGTTTTTCTCTTGCTGCTTTTTTTTTTTTTTAATATATTTTTATTGATTTTGTACAGAGAGGAAGAGAGAGAGATAGAGAGTTAGAAACATCGATGAGGGAGAGTCATCGATCAGCTGCCTCTTGCACACCCCCTACTGGAGATATGCCTGCAACCAAGGTACATGCCCTTGACCAGAATCGAACCCGGGACCCTTCAGTCCCCAAGCCGACGCTCTATCCATTGAGCCAAACCAGTCTTGGCTTCTCTTGCTGCTTTTAATATTCTCTCTTTGTCTTTTGCTCTTGGCATTTTATTTTTTAAAATATATTTCTTTATTAATTTCAGAGATGAAGGGAGAGGGAGGGAGAGAGAGGGAGAGAGAGAGAGAGAGAAAAACATTAATAATGAGAGAGAATCATCGACCAGCTGCCTCTACCACATTCCCTACTGGGGATCGAGCCCAAAACTCAGGCATGTGCCCTTGGCTGGAATCGAACCTGGGACCCTTTAGTCTGCAGGCCAATGCTCTATCCACTGAACCAAACCAGCTAGGTCATGCTCTTGGCATTATAATTATGATGTGTCTTAGTGTGGTCCTCTTTGGATTTCTTTTGTTTGGGGTTCCTGTGCTTCCTGGACTTATAAATGTCTATTTCTTTCACCAAGTGGGGAAAGTTTTCTGTCATTATTTCTTCAAATAGGTTTTCAGTATCTTACTCTCTCTCTTCTTCTGGCACCCCCATAATTCAGATGTTGGTATGCTTGAAGTTGTCCCAGAGGCTCCTTACACTATCTTCATATTTTTGGATTATTTTTTCTTTTTGCTTTTCCAGTTGGGTGTTTTTTGCTTCTTTGTATTTCAAATCTTTGACTTGATTCTTGCGATCCTCTAGTCTGATGTTGGATCTCTGTATATTATTTTTTATTTCAGTCAGTGTATGCTTAATTTCTAGTTGGTCCTTTTTCATATTCTCGAGGGACTCGCTAAATTTATCGGCCTTTTCTAGAAAATTCTTGAAAAACCTTATAACCATGGTTTTGAACTCTATATCCAGTCGTTAGCTTTCCTCCATTTCTTTCCTTTGTGACCTATTTCTTTGTCTCTGCATCTGGGCTGCTTCCCTGAGTTGATAAGAGTGGCTTTGTGTGCTAGGTGTCCTATAGGTCTCCCCAGTTACCTGAGGTGGACACTCTTGGTACACCCCTTTGTAGGCTGTGTGCACAGTCTTATAGTTAAGCCTTGATTGTTGTTGATATCACTGGGGGAATTATCTCCATGCTAATTGGCTGTGAGGATCAGCTCTGTCTACTCTGGGAGAACTTCTGTGCTGGAGACACCCTTATGAGACAAGACTTGCTTCAGTGGGGCTTTGGTGCTCACTGAGTCTGCCCCCTGAGATGTCCCTTATGGATCTGAGGAGTTATAATCTAGATCACATGTGTCAAACACAAGGCCCGCGGGCCAAATCCAGCCCGCCAGGCCTTGCAATGTGGCCCGCACCGCGCTGTCATCACTGCACTCCGCTGTCAGTTTATGACATTGTCAGTTTATGACTGTTCAGTAAACCATTCGGCCCGCGATTTAGGCTGGATTTTAGATTTTGGCCCCTTCTCTGATTGAGTTCGACACCCCTAATCTAGATGGTCCCACTCTGACCCCTGGTACACTGGCTCTTGGATCTCCTAGGGCAGGGGTCTTCAAACTACGGCCCGCAGGCCACATGTGGCCCGCAGAGGAGTCTGATCCGGCCCGCCAGGTTTTTTGGGCAGTGAGCGCAGCCGAGGTGTTACAGTAGGAATTAGTAGTTCATATAGTCCGGCCCTCCAGCTCTCTGAGGGAGCGTGATCTGGCCCCCACTTTAAAAAGTTTGAAGACCCCTGTCCTAGGAGGTGCTAATTTAGCCTCTGCCTGAGGCCACCCAGCAGGAGCTACGGAGAGATCTGCAGATTCCTCTTCTTTGTTTGGGTTATGGAGGTGCCCAGATGAGGCCCAGCTGTGAAGCAATGGACGTTGCTATGGGGCCTTGGGCCTTCTTTTGGATGTTCTGGGTCTCACTGACTCAGCTGCAGTTGGTTAGGTAAATTTAGACTTCAAAGGACCAGGTCATTCAAAAGCCTCTGCGCTCAGCTTGGATGGGGCGGAGTCTCAGGGCGGAACAAACAGCAATGGCTTTCCATCAGCCCTGCCCTAAGAGTCCCCTGGGTCTCAGTGTCCTGCAGTAATTGCTGCAAGCACCTCTGAGAGAAAGCCACCCTTGAGTTCCGCCTGCTTCCAGACAATCCAATTTCTCCCTGTATGAGTCTGGGTCCCCAGAGTCTCGCCCAGAACTGGAGTTCAGAGCAGTCGGGAGCTTGTGTCTCCCTCCCGATTGAGAAAGCCAGCCACCTACTCAGTTGCCAGCCTTCTCCGCTCGTGTGTCTCAGTACCTCTGCCTTCCGCACTTCCTGTAAGTCTCAGTGTGCTTTTCTCTTTCCTTCTCGTTGTAGAATTTCCACTCAGCCAGCCTTCCTGTGGTTCTGGATGATGTCTGTTTTGTCTTTTAGCTGTAGTTTTGAAATTGTTGTGTGAGGCAGCAGTTTAGGTGTTTACCTATGCCGCCATCATGGTCTCTCTCTCCCTCTCCCTCTCCCTCTCCCTCTCTCTCTCCCTCTCCCTCTCCCCCCCCCCCCCTCTTAAATTGCATTCTGGTTAAGAAAGAATCAGAGCCAAGACTCAAAACTGTAAGAGCATGTTTATTTTGAAAGTCACAAGTAGAAGTGATCCGTAGAAGAAACAGGCTCAGGAAACAAGTTATAGAGGCAAAGGAAGGGCCGTTGGAGCTTAAGAGAAAGCGAGGGCCAGGGAGATGCACCTGGGGAGCCTGGGGGGGAGGGCGCAGGTGTGCTCCATAGAGAGAGCCACTGGGATGGATCCGTTTCTGTAAAACAAACCAAACTGTAACATGGGGTGTACATCCAAATGTCTTCACACTGAGAAACGTCTGTCAGGTGCGCTTCCAACTGACCATGGCGGGATCTCTGGGGAGAGGTGGGATCACGGAAGGCAGGGATGAAAAGGGGAAATCTAGAGATCTTTACGTATTGTTTATTGTTTTTGTTTGAAACAAACATGTACTCATGAATAGCTGGTGTTAATTTCCAGCACAAGTTTATTTTTAAAAGATTACAGTGTGTTGCCGAAACCAGTTTGGCTCAGTGGATAGAGCATCAGTCTGTGGACTGAAGGGTCCCGGGTTCAATTCTGGTCAGGAGCACATACCTTGGTTGCGGGCACATCCTCAGTGGGGGGTGTGCAGGAGGCAGCTGATCGATGTTTCTCTCTCGTCGAAGTATCTAACTCTCTATCCCTCTCCCTTCCTCTCTGTAAAAGAAAATTTTCGAGCCGAAACCAGTTTGGGTCAGTGGATAGAGCGTCGGTCTGCAGACTGAAAGGTCCCAGATTCGATTCCGGTCAAGGGCATGTACCTTGGTTTTGGGCACATCCCCAGTGGGGGGTATGCAAGAGGCAGCTGGTCGATGATTCTTTCTCATCGATGTTTCTAGTTATCTATCCCTCTCCCTTCCTCTCTGTGAAAAAAATCAATAAAATATATTTAAAAAAATCGATTTTATATATATATATTTTTATTATTATTATTATTTTTTAAGATTACTGTGTAAGAGAGAGCAGGCTGAAGGAGGTCACCTTCCCCTATTTAGTGGGGCCCGCTCTGGTCACCCGTGGCCTGTGGGCCTCTGATGTCCCGCCCCCCCGCTTCCTCCCCGCAGTGCCGTGACGTGTGCGGCCTGAACGCCTCCGACCGCTGCGGCTTCGTCCGGACCAACCCTGACTGCCGCAGCGAGGGCGGCTACCTGGACTACCTGGAGGGCATCTTCTGCCACTTCCCCCCCAGCCTGCTCCCCCTGGCCATCACCCTCTACGTGAGCCCCGCTGGGGAGCTGGGGGAGGAAGCTGGGGGCGGGGGGGGGGGGGGGGGGGGGGGCAGTGGGCGGGGCGCCGGCCCAGGCGGGACTTACCCCTCCCTCTCCGGCCCCACCCAGGCTCTCTGGCTGCTCTACCTGTTTCTGATCCTGGGAGTCACCGCGGAGAAGTTGTGAGTTGGCCTTGGGCTCAGGGTAAGGTGACCACAGTCCCGATTTTTAACAATTTGTCCCGCGTCCCGCAGCGCTTTAAAAAAGTCCCGATTGCCAAAACCAGTTTGGCTCAGTGAATAGAGCGTCGGCCTGCAGACTAAAAGGTCCCAGGTTCGATTCCAGTCAAGGGCATGTACCTTGGTTGCGGGCGCATCCCCAGGAGGGGGTGTGCAAGAGGCAGCTGATTGATGATTCTCTCTCATCGATGTTTCTAACTCTCTATCCCTCTCTCTTCCTCTCTGTAAAAAAATCAATAAAATATATATATTTAAAAATAAATAAAAAAGTCCCGATTTTTGGCCAAAAATCGGGACTTTTTTAAAGCGCCGCGGGACACGGGACAAATTGTTAAAAATCGGGACGTCTGGTCACCTTAGCTCAGGGGTCTTGGCAGGTTGACCTTGGGGCGACCTCAGGTTTGGGGGGGACAGGGTGGGCGCAGGGGGTCCCTCCCTGTAGCATCCTCACCATTTGCTTTGTGCCCGCAGTTTCTGCCCTAACCTGTCAGCTATTTCCACGACGCTCAAGCTGTCCCACAACGTGGCAGTATCCTTTCGTGGGCCCTGCGCCCTGGGAGGGCAGGAGGGGGAGCGGGGAGGTGGGGACACAGGTGGCAGCCCCAGGAACGACCTGGGCAGGCCGGGTAAGGTGACCAGACGACCCACTTTTGGCGGGACAGTCCCGATTTTTAACAATTTGTTCCACGTCCTGTGGGGTTTTAAAAAAAAGTCCCGATTTTTACAAATTGCTAAAAATCTGGACATCTGGTCACTTAAGGCCGGGGCCTCGGCACAGACCCTCCCCCTTGACACGCTCCCCGGTCACTTAAGGCCGGGGCCTCGGCACAGACCCTCCCCCTTGACACGCTCCCCCATGGCGTCACCTTCCTGGCGTTCGGCAATGGCGCACCCGACATCTTCAGCGCGCTGGTGGCCTTCTCGGACCCGCACACGGCCGGCCTGGCCTTCGGGGCGCTGTTCGGTAGGCGCGGCCGGGGCTGCGGGCAGCGGGCGGAGCAGGTGGCACGGGGAGGGTGGCAGGGGGAGGGCTGAGCACATGTGACCTGTCCCCCAGGCGCCGGCGTGCTGGTGACCACCGTGGTGGCCGGCGGCATCGCCATCCTGCGCCCCTTCACGGCCGCCTCCCGGCCCTTCCTCCGGGACATCGCCTTCTACATGGCGGCGGCCTTCCTGACCTTCACCGCCCTCTACCGCGGCCGCGTCACACTGGCCTGGGCCCTGGGTGAGCGGCCGCCGGGCCGGGCGGGGCCGAGGGGCCGGGAGGCACGGGGGACGGGGGTGGGGGGGCGAGGGGGACGGGACGGGACGGGACGGGACGGGGTGGCCAGCAGGGCACAGGGCTCCTCCGGGGCCAGGTGATGGGAGCCACTCAGGGAGGGTTCGAGGGAGAAAAGGGGTGTCTGGTCCGGGAGCCAGAGGGGCAGGCGGAGCCGGGGCCAGTGCTCAGACTCCTCACAATTTCTTTTTCTTTTTTTTTTTCTTTTTAAAATATATTTTGTTGATTTTTTACAGAGAAGAAGGGAGAGAGGAGAGAGTTAGAAACATCGATGAGAGAGAAACATCCATCAGCTGCCTCCTGCACGCCCCCCCCCCCCCACTGGGGATGTGCCCGAAACCAAGGTATGTGCCCTTGACCAGAATCGAACCCAGGACCATCCAGCCCTCAGGCTGACGCTCTATCCACTGAGCCAAACCGGTTTTGGCAGACCCCGCACAATGTCACACGTTAGCAAGCCGAGCCGAATGCCAGCGGCGGGGGTCAGGGTACCAGCAGCGCCCACAGTCCGTCCCGTGGCTCAGCGGCCGGGATGCAGGACAGTGTGCGGGCGGTTGAGGATGCACAGGCATCCAGGGACCACCCTCCCCCCCATGGGAGCCGTTCCCCCCTCACCTGAAGAGGCAGGGGATGACGTCCTGGAGGGTCACAGGCCCTGCCAGAGCCGGCACCACGGCGGGCTGGGGTTGGGGAGCATGCCCACACTCTCCCGCCCGCCGCCTTTCCACCTGCTGCCAGGCCTCCCGCGGCTGCCACCGGGCAGCAGAGCTCAGCGGTGCTGGTGCCCGCCCAGCCTCCGGGGCACAGGGCAGGACGCCATTCGGAGCCTCTGATGGGGAGGCTGCTGTCGGAGTCAGGCCTCGCTCGGGGCCTGGATTGTTGGATTGTTCGGAGCCAGGGGGGCAGGAAAGGCGGGCAGAGGCTCCATTTGCTGGCGCTGGGCAGGGTGCCCACCCCCAGCCACCCCCACAGCACCAGCAATAGAGCTGGCAGCCCTCTTCCCCGGCTCCGCGGCCGGGACGCCACCGGTGACATGTCCCCCCGGTCTCAGGGTACCTCGGCCTGTACGCCTTCTACGTGCTCACAGTGGTTCTCTGCACCTGGATCTACCGGTGGCAGCGGCGCCGGTCCCTGGCCGCCTCCATGCCAGCTACTCCAGGTGAGCAGCTACTTCAGGTGAGCAGCTACTCCAGGTGAGCAGCTACTCCAGGTGAACGTCTGTGTTGGTCCTCACGAGAAGCCCGTGGAAGCTGTCCCCCTGACCCCACCCCCACCCCCGTGCCCTCCATGGCTGCCTGACATCTCCGAGGCCATGGCCATGCCCATCTCCTCTTCGTGCTTTTTTTTTTTTTTTTTTTTTTATATATATATTTTATTGATTATTTACAGAGAGGAAGGGAGAGAGATAGAGAGTTAGAAACATCGATGAGAGAGAATCATCGATCAGCTGCCTCCTGCACACCCCCTACTGGGGACGTGCCCGCAACCAAGGCACATGCCCTTGACCGGAATCGAACCTGGGACCCCTCAGTGCGCAGGCCGACGCTCTATCCACTGAGCCAAACCGGTTTCGGCGTCTCTTTGTGCTTTTGCGAAATCCCACCTCATGCCCTTGCCTGTGCTGGGGAAGCCTCTCTCGCGGCCTCGTCCACCTTTGCATTGGAAAACATTAGCCTTTCTCGCTCTGAGAAATCCCGAGCATGCGTGGCGATGGCTGAGAAACCCGAACACCAGAACCACTGGCCCCTGGCCCCCTCTGCTGCCCTAGGGGCCTGTTCTGGGCGGGGTAGGGCGGGGCGGGGCGGGAGGGTCTGGGCACTGGCTGGGGTGACACGCCCCTCGCTCCCCAGAGATGCTCTCGGACTCCGAGGAGGATGATGACCAGGTGTCTTCTACCACCGCCAGCTATGACTACCGTGAGTCCGGGGCCCGGGCCTGGCTGGGGTGGGGGCACCGGGGCTGGGGGGGGGGGTGAGGTTCCAGGCCCAGGAGCAAGGCTTCAAACCGCCTCTCCTCCCCAACCCCCCGCCACCCCCCGCAATCCCGCACCGGCTGAGCTGTGGGCCAGTTCACCTGCCTGCTGCTTCCTCCTCCGAGGGCTGGGAGCTCTCCGAGGGTGGGAGGCTTTGCTGGAGGCTTTGCTGGAGGCCGAGCCAGCCCGACACCCCCTCCCTCCACCTTGTACCCCAGGGGAAGAGTACCAGCCGCTGCTTTTCTACCAGGAGACCACAGCTCAGATCCTGGTCCAGGCCCTCAACCCGCTGGACTGCAGGAAGTGGAGGAGCAAGCCGGCCTACTGGAGGGTCCTCAAGGTGCTCAAGGTAGGAGGGAGCCCGGAACAGGGCGCCTGGCTGCGCGACGGAGCCCACTCAGCCTTCTCTGACTCAGCGAGCACTGCTGAGGCCCTCCTGGAGTTAGACAACCCGGGACTTGGTGGGGAAACTGAGTCCTCGAGGTTGGCTAATGGCCTGCCCTGAGGCTCAGTCCTCCATGGGGAGGAGAGCGTCTGCCCAGGGACGGGGAGAGGGAGGAGGGCACCCCTCCTGCCTGGGTGAGGGCGGGGACCTGGGTGTGGGTGGCAGACTGGGTCCAGGTGGGTTCCAGTGAGAATAAGATAGAGTTTTTCTTTTTAAAAAAATATGTTTTATTGATTTTTCACAGAGAGGAAGAGAGAGGGATAGAGAGTTAGAAACATCAATGAGAGAGAATCATCGATCAGCCGCCTCCTGCACACCCCCTAAAGGGGATGTGCCCGCAACCAAGGTACATGCCCTCGACTGGAATCAAACCTGGGACCTTTCAGTCCACAGGCCGACACTCTATCCACTGAGCCAGACCGGTTTCGGCAAAATAGAGTTTTTCTAATCACCTGTCACCTCCCTGAGGGCTGGATGTGAGCAGGGCTGCCCAGTGCCTTCCCTCCCCAGACCAGAAGTCAAGGGGCGCACTCACAGCCCTTCTCTCCTGGAGGAACTGGGAGCCTCCACCGTGTATCCACGTCAGGGTTCCTCAGTCCCAGGGGCATGTAAGGAGCTATATCTGCACCCTCGCCACCTCTCTGAACCTCACTTTCCTCCCCTGCCAACTGGGGACAGTGATCATGCCTTCCTTCTGCAGCGGTTGTATCAGGAAGTTATTGCGGCAACAAAGCTGCATAACAAATGGCCCCAGAATCTCACTGACTGACGCTGGCAATCTTTCGGGTCATCTGGGGGTAACTCTGTTTTCAGGCTGTGGTCTGTGGTCAGGTCTGCCGCCTCTCTCCTCCAGGAACCGGTGGGTTCTTGGGATTGTGCTGTTTTCCTGGCTGGAGAGACTGAGGCAAAGTTCACAAGCAATCTAAAGCCTCTGTTCACCTCCCATTCACCCACAGCCCCTCCGGTCAAAGCAAGTGCCACGGCCACAGTCAACGGAAATGGGACAGGGAAACACATCCTGCCACAGTCCGGTCACTTGACCAGGCGTGTGGGTGTTTATTTCCGGTGTTTCGGGAAGGGATAGAGGGATTGGAAACAGAGCCCCGCCCACCACAGCAATTGTGACGGCTTCATAGGCTAACACGTGTGGGGGGCTGAGTCCCGTGCCCAGCACACAGCAAATAACACTCCGCCAGTGTGACTGCTCATCCGGCTAAAACACGAGGTGTGGGGCCTGTCCGAGGGGCCTGTGTCCATGCCACCTACACCCTCTGTGCGGCTGTAAGGGTGCCTCGGCCTCTCTGAGCCTCAGTGTGTCCTCTGGGAGGCTTGCTGTCAGGATCAGTGGACGAGGCGCTGTGGTTGGCTGAATAATTACTCCCCCCCTCCCGACCTCCAAGATGCCCCAGCCTGGTCCCGGAACCTGTGGAAGTGTCACCTTGTGTGGCAGATGTGGTGAAGGGCCCTGAGGTGGGAAGAGTATCGGGTTATCTACAGGGACCCGTGTCACCACAGGGGCTTCACGGGGAAAGAGGGGGACCCGGCAGAGGGTCAGCTCAGGAGACGGGACCCAGGAGCGCAGCTCAGAGGGATCTGGGCCATGGAGCGCAGGCGGCGCCCTGGGGCTGGGACAGACAGGAAGCGGGCCGCCCACGGCCAGGAGCTCTGGTTTTATTTATTTATTATTTTTTTTAACCATATTTTTAAAGTATATTTTATTGATTTTTTACAGAGAGGAAGGGAGAGGGATAGAGAGTTAGAAACATTGATGAGAAAGAAACATCAACCAGCTGCCTCCTGCACACCCCCTAGAGGGGATGTGCCCGCAACCAAGGCACATGCCCTTGACCGGAATCGAACCCAGGACTTTTCAGTCCGCAGGCCGACGCTCTGTCCACTGAGCCAAACAGGTTTCTGCAGGAGCTCTGGTTTTAGAATTCCGTCCCCCAGAGCCAGAGGGACTAGGTCTGCGCAGTCCCAGGACAGCCGTGTGTGTGTGTGTGTGTGTGTGTGTGTGTGTGTGTGTGTGTGTGTGAATGTGATGCAGCAGCAGCAGGAACCTCATTTGGGCAATAGGAGCCATGTCCTTGAGAAACCAAGCCTAGCCGGCGTGGCTCATTGGTTGAGCGTTGACCTATGACCCAGGAGGTCATAGTTTGATTCCCAGTTGGGGCCTACAGAAGGCAGCCGATCAACAAGTCTCTTTCATTGATGTTTCTGTCTCTCTCTCTCTCCCCCTCTCCCTTCCTCTCTGAAATCAATAAAAATATTAAAAAATAAAATAAAATAAAATAAACAAGCCAAAACCGGTTTGGCTCAGTGGATAGAGCATCAGCCTGCGGACTGAAGGGTCCCAGGTTCGATTCTGGTCAAGGGCATGTATTGATACATTGGTTTTGGCACATCCCCAGTAGGGGGTGTGCAGGAGGCTGCTGATCGATGATTCTCTCTCATCGATTTTTCTAACTCTCTATCCCTCTCTCTTCCTTTCTGTAAAAAAAAATCAATAAATATATTTTTTTAAAAATAAATAAAATAAAATAAACTTAGAAAAACCTTGAGAAACGAGCCCGGGTGCAGCCAGCCCAGGCCGGGTCTCCCCGGTGACCCCTTCCCGCTTTCCCGGACTTGGCAGCTGCCCGCGGAGCTGCTGCTGCTCCTCACTGTCCCCCTGGTGGACCCCGACAAGGAGGACAGGAACTGGAAGCGGCCCCTCAACTGCCTGCAGCTGGCCATCAGCCCCCTGGTGCTGGTCCTGACGCTGCAGTCGGGGGCCTGTGAGTACCCTCCCCAGGCCGGCCCTCAGCCCTCCTCCCCTCCTCCCTGTGTCCCGTGGTCCACCAGACTCCTGGGTGCCCAGAGGCACTTACTGCGTGCTGGTGTGAGGGACCCCAGCCTCCCCAGTCCTGGTCCCACCCCCCGACGTCCCCCGTCGTCCTGGGGGGCCTCCGGGAGGAGGCGTCAGGCAGGGCCGTGGAGAGCACCGCTCCCTCCTCCTCCCTCTGCAGACGGCGTCTATGAGATAGGCGGCCTCTTCCCTGTGTGGGGCGTGGTGGTGATCGCGGGCACGGCCGTGGCTGCGGTGACCTTCTTCGCCACGTCCAACAGCGAGCCGCCCAGGCTCCACTGGGTAAGGATGCCGGGGTCCCCGGGCCGGGAGAGGGGGCATTGAGGTCTCCCCGGACAACATCCTGCCTGCGCCTCTGGGGTCGCTGGGCCAGGAGTCACTTTCTGCAATGACCGGTCTTTATTTTTTTATTTTATTTTTTTTTAATCAATCTTTATTGTTCATATTATTACAAAGGTTCCTCATTTCTTCCCCCCTCCACCAGGTTCCCACCCCACCCTCCACCCGCTCCCCACCCCCCATTGTCCTCATCCATAGGTGCACAGTTTATGTTCAGTCTCTTCCCCCCTCCACAACTCCCCCTTTCCCCGAGAACAGTCAGTCCACTCCCCTCCCATATCGCCGACTCTACTACAATGAACAGCTATTATTTAGAACAACCTCTTTTCTAATCTGCACAAAGTCACCGTATAAGTTCGAAAGGGCAATGACCGGTCTTTAAAGTAAGGTGACCAGACGTCCCGCTTTTGGCTGGACAGTCCCGATTTTTAACAATTTGTCCCGCGTCCTGCGGCGTTTTAAAAAAGTCCCGGTTTTTGGAATCAAACTTGGGACCCTTCAGGCCAAAGGCCGGCGCTTATCCACTGAGCCACACCGGCCAGGGCAGCGAGCTTCTTTTTGTGGCGATCCGTGGCATCTGGCCCATAGAGTAGAAATCTGATGAAAGCTATGGGAACCTCTTCTTCACAAAATATCAATATTCAGCTGACATTTTTAAAAAATATATATTTTTATTGATCTTTTACAGAGAGAAAGAGAGAGGGATAGAGAGTTAGAAACATTGACGAGAGAAACACCGACCAGCTGCCTCCTGCACACACCCTACTGGGGATGTGCCCACAAACAAGGTACATGCCCTTGACCGGAATCGAACCCAGGACCTTTCAGTCTGCAGGCCGACGCCCTATCCACTGAGCCAAACCGGTCCCGGCTCAGCTAACATTTTATCAAGTACTGACTGTGTGCTTGGCTCTGGTTTCTTTGCATCCATTAACTCATCGGATGCACATGACAACCCCGTGAAGTGGGTACTGCCATCACCCCGTTTTACCGAGGAGAGCTGAGGCTGTGGCCCCGCTGGGGGCGGCCTCGGTCCCACCCGCACGCCGTTCCCTCCCCAGGCCTTCGCCTTCCTGGGCTTCCTGACCAGCGCCCTGTGGATCAACGCGGCCGCCACGGAGGTGGTGAACATCCTGCGGGCGCTGGGCGTGGTCTTCCGGCTGAGCAACACCGTGCTGGGCCTCACGCTGCTGGCCTGGGGGAACAGCATCGGAGGTGACCGGGGCCCGGGGGGCAGGGAGGGACGGGTGAGCATACATCTCTGCCCTTTGCTCCCCCAGCCACAATGGCACGCGGGCAGGGATGTCCAGGCACGTCCCTCAGCATGTGCTTAGTGCCGCTGACATTTTTATTTATTTTTAAATACGTTTTTATTGATGAGAGAGAGAGAGAGAACCATCCATCGGCTGCCTCCTGCACACCCCCTACTGGGGATGGAGCCCACAACCTGGGCATGTTCTCTGACTGGGAATTGAACCAGCGAGTTCTTGGTATGTGGTATGACGCTCAGCCAGCTGAACTGCAGCGGCCACGGTCCCCCTGACCTTTCGGAGTGACCATCGCCGGGCATCGGAGGCCCTGAGCCAGGAGAGTCTGTGGAAGTCCAGTGCTGCTCCCTTCTCCTGCACGGACGCACGTGGCTCCCCAGAGTCAGGCAGGGCGTGTGCGTGGGTGTGTGGCCTGTGTAGGTGTTCGCACATCCATACACACACACACACAGCCCTCTAGCTGCAGCTGCCCAGTCGGATGCACGACAGCTGGCCAGGTGGTGACCAAAGAAGGTGTTGGGAGGCTGAAATCTCCTCTCACTCACCTTTTCCTCATTTGCATGGAGACACCTCATTTGCATGGAGACACCTAATTTGCATGGAGATACCGAATATGCTGCGCAGCAGCGGATGGGACTCAGGTGGAAATCGGTGGTTGCATGTCACACCACAAAGCTGCCTCTGCTGAGAAGAGCGGGTGAAGGAATGCAGGATCGAACCGTGTCTCGGGGGCCGCTGTGGCCTCGCAGAGCCAGTCGGCTGTGCCGGCCCGGGGGGCGTGTGTCCCTGTTTGCCGGCTGGAGGACTGTGGGTGAGAAGGAAGGAGGGAGTGGCCAGGAGGGCCGGGCAGCACTCACCACGCCGCCTTCTCTCGTTTCCACACAGACGTCTTCTCCGATTTCACGCTGGCCCGCCAGGGCTACCCCCGGATGGCGTTCTCTGCCTGCTTCGGTGGCATCATCTTCAGTATCCTTCACGGGGCCCGAGCCTCAGCGCGGGCGGCGCGGGCGCTCAGTCCTGCGCACGCCCACCCCCGGGGCTGTAACCCCAGGGGCCCTTCCGTTCCCGCTGAGCCCGGCTCTGACCTCTCAGGATGGGGTGGGAAGAGGGGTGCCCTGCCTGAGCAGTGTCCCCTGAGCAGTCCCTAGAGGTGGCCTTGACCCGTGCTCCATCCAAAACCCCCCAGCGGCCCATGGGCGGTCACTTCGCTTGGCCTGGCCTCAGTTTCCCCACCTGCTGAGTGCCCACCGGGTGCCGAGCATCTCTGCCACTCGTTCCGTCCTCAGGGATCCAGTGCAAATGCCCGCTGGACGCCCGCCCTCGAGAGGCGCTAACCCTGGCTGAGGCCTCTCGGGTGGGGTGCTGGGGGCCGGGGAGGGGGGTGTGTGTAGATCATAGAGAAAGCCCATGGCTGTGTGGCAGGTCATGGGGTGGTCCCAGCACCTTTCCTGAGCCAGGCTGCAGACGTGCTGGTGGGCGTAGGCCTGGGCTGCCTGCTGCAGATCTCCAGGGGCCACGCCGAGGTGAAGGTGAGTGGCCAGACCCTCTGCAGCGGACCTCCTTACCATGCCCCCTCCTCCTTCTCCTCTCCCTCCTCCTCCTCCTCCTTCTCCTTCTCTTCCTCCCCCACTCCCCCTCCGTCCGCTGACTAGCAGGTGACTCACACCTGGGCACTTCACACTTCCCCGGAGAGGACTGGTTAAGCCCGTGACCAGTCTGACGGGTAGAATCTCTGTAAAATGTTCTGCGTGTGGGGTTGGAGGAGATGCATTCCTTCCAGATTCGCGGAGTGATAAGGTGTAGCTTAGGGGAAAGGGGCAGGAGCTCCCTGCATTCAGGTGTCGGTCCCACCCGTTAGGTCTCTCGCTCTGTGACTTTGGATGAGCTAGGGCATCTCTGAGCCTCAGCTTCCTCACCTGTGAAATGGGGTTGATGATGCCACCCACCACACCCTCTCCCCTCACTTCCTGGATGAGCACCCATGGGGTGAGGGCCGGGCTGAGCACAGCGCTGCCCACACGGGGTGGATGGGCTGGGAGACAGAGGGGAGGTGCCATCGGTTGGAGTCAGCCCTAGGATGGGGAGCCAGCAGATTTGGAGAAGGTTCTGAAACACACTGAGGGTCAAAGGTCTCACCCTTAGAGAGGATCCGAGAATTCCCCGAGGGGCTACGAGAGACCCCCTGACCCGGGCATGCCAGGGGGCGGCCGGCGGCTGCATGTCAGGAAGCTCCCTGTCGGCTGGTGAGGGCAGGATGCTTGAGGGACTCAGTTCTCAGGTGGGACATTCAGGTACTGCTGGCCGGGCAGGCAGGTGATGGAAGCATCTGGCCTGTTCA
This sequence comes from Pipistrellus hanaki, assembly GCF_964339955.1. NCBI lineage: Eukaryota > Metazoa > Chordata > Mammalia > Chiroptera > Vespertilionidae > Pipistrellus > Pipistrellus hanaki. Next base: position 17,697,150 of record NC_140521.1, on the reverse strand, counting down.
GGTGGGCCTCACGGGGACAGAGTCAGGCTTTTTATTTTATTTACATATATATATATATATATATATATATATATATATATATATATATTATTGATTTTTACAGAGAGGAAGAGAGAGGGATAGAGAGAAACATTGAGAGAGAATCATCGATCAGCTGCCTCTTGCACACTCCCTACCAGGGATGTGCCCACAATCAAGGTACATGCCCTTGGACGGAATCGAACCTGGGACCTTTCAGTCTGCAGGCCAATGCTCTATCCACTGAGCCAAACCGGTTTCGGCCAGAGTCAGGCTTTCTAGAGAAGAAATCGAGGTTCCTAGGTGAACTTTGGCTGTTTTAAAATACTGGCCTAGCTGGTGTGACTCAGCGGTTGAGCGTTCGTCTATGAGTAAGAATCTTTCCAAAAATCGGGACATTTTTAAAATGCTGCAGGACGCGGGACAAATTGTTAAAAATTGGGACTGTCCTTCCAAAAGCGGGACATCTGGTAACCTTATCTATGAACCAGGAGGTCCTATCCAGTGAGGGCGGGATGGGGGGAGAGGGGTGAGCAGGAGGCAGCCGATGGAAGATGTTTCTCTCATGGATGTTTCTCTCTCTATCCTTCTCTCTTCTCTCTCTCTAAAATCAATGAAAACATTTAGAAAAACCTAAAACGTTGCACAGGACAAACAGCGCTCGGAGCAAGGCCGCAGGTGGCACCCCTGTCCTAGCACCTCCATTCCGAAGGCTGGGCGTTAGGAGACCACAGGAGGGCTGGGAGGACAGAGACAGGCCGGGATGGCCGCGGGATGGTTTGGGGGCTCAGCGAATGGGAGCACAGAGAGTGTCCGGAGGCTGAGGCGGCATATTGGTGGGAGCAGAGGGCCCACCTTCTCGCGGCTCTGAGTCCCGAGGAGCCTCAGTGGCTGCTGCCCTGCAGGGAGCCGGCAGGAGGGCCAGCCGGAAGCAGTGGCTGCTCACCCTGCTGGCAGAGCGGCCTTCCTCAAAGGTGAACACGTGCCCAGATGTGGCTGGTACTCTTCGTGGCTCTGAGGTTCCTTTCCTCATCGATGCTCAGGCAGGTGTGGGGAAGGGGGCCTTAGGGCGGCCCCACCCCCTGCTGGGAGTGTGTGAGCTCCCACCGGCTCTGTGTGTGTGCTCCCACCAGCTCTGTGTGTGGTGTGTGCTCCCACCGGCTCTGTGTGTGTGCTCCCACCAGCTGTGTGTGTGTGCTCCCACCGGCTCTGTGTGTGTGTGCATCCCACCAGCTGTGTGTGTGTGCTCCCACCAGCTCTCTGTGTGTGCTCCCACCAGCTCTGTGTGTGTGCTCCCACCGGCTCTGTGTGTGTGCATCCCACCAGCTGTGTGTGTGTGCTCCCACCAGCTCTCTGTGTGTGCTCCCACCAGCTCCGTGTGTGTGCATCCCACCAGCTCTGTGTGTGTGCATCCCACCAGCTATGTGTGTGTGCTCCCGCCAGCTCCGTGTGTGTGCTCCCACCGGCTCTGTGTGTGTGCTCCCACCGGCTCTGTGTGTGTGAATCCCACCAGCTGTGTGTGTGTGCTCCCACCAGCTCTCTGTGTGTGCTCCCACCAGCTCCGTGTGTGTGTGCATCCCACCAGCTCTGTGTGTGTGCATCCCACCAGCTATGTGTGTGTGCTCCCGCCAGCTCCGTGTGTGTGCTCCCACCAGCTCTGTGTGTGTGCTCCCACCGGCTCTGTGTGTGTGCATCCCACCAGCTCTGTGTGTGTGCTCCCACCAGCTCTCTGTGTGTGCTCCCACCAGCTCCGTGTGTGTGCATCCCACCAGCTCTGTGTGTGTGCTCCCACCGGCTCTGTGTGTGTGCATCCCACCAGCTATGTGTGTGTGCTCCCACCAGTTCCGTGTGTGTGCTCCCACCAGCTCTGTGTGTGCTCCCACCAGCTTTGTGTGCTCCCACCAGCTTTGTGTGTGTGCATCCCACCAGCTCTGTGTGTGTGCATCCCACCGGCTCTGTGTGTGTGCTCCCACCAGCTCTCTGTGTGTGCTCCCACCAGCTGTGTGTGTGTGCTCCCACCAGCTGTGTGTGTGCTCCCACCGGCTGTGTGTGTGTGCTCCCACCAGCTCTGTGTGTGTGCTCCCACCAGCTCTGTATGCAGAAACGCCCCTCTGTTCATTGAGACGCCAGGCAGGCTCCTGGGGGGGCCGTCTGGGAAGGACGCCCGCAGAGGGAGCACTGGTGGGTGGAAAATGCCCGGGGCCTGCCCTGGCCGGTGTGACTCAGTGGACCAAATGGTCTCTCTCGGGCTCCATCCTGGTCAGGGGCACGGACCTCGGTTGCAGGTTCCCCAGCCTTGGTGGGGGCTATGCGGGAGGAAACCAGTCGACGTTTCTCTCTCTCTCTCTCTCTCTCTCTCTCTCTCCTCTCTCTTTTCCTCCCCCTCTCTCTGCTCCCTCCCTTCCATTTCTCTCCTCTCTTCCTTCCACTATCTCTAGTAATCAATGGAAGGAATATTCTCAGGTGAGGATTGAAAAGTAATGAAATTGGGGGAAAAACAGAACACAGGTTGCCTGTAACCGCTCACTGCTGTACAAGCCCCGCTCTCAGATCTGACGCACAGTCTGTGTGTCTGTGCGCCCCCACCTGTGTGTGCCCGCCTGTGTGCACATGTGCGTGTGTCCCTGTGGAGGGCAGGACAGGTCCGAGCTAAGAGCTGGACTTCCACGAGGGCTCTGTCGCTTACTGATGACTCAGTCTCCTCCCCTGTGGCCGGGACGTGCCCCTCGGGGGTGGTTGTGAAGATGGAAGCTGAGTGAGCGTGAAACTCTCGGCCTGTGTTGGACACACGCTAAGTGCAGGAAGAAGAGAAGGGAGGTGGGGGCAGTTTCACTTCCTTTTCTGGATTGCTGGAGAATTCTCTATGTCACATGGTGTACACCCAGCGTATCGTACCCGTGCCCTAGGGCCGCCCTAACGGATGAGCAAACTGTTCAGGCGGCAGGAACGCACCTGGTCTCTGACCGGTGGGGTCCCAGCCAACCTGGGCTCAGCAGCCTCGGCCATTGGTTCTGGCTGGGAAAGAACTCAGAGCCAAGACCCAAATCTTGCAGGGGTCCTCAAACTTTTTAAAGTGGGGGCCAGATCACGGTCCCTCAGAGAGCTGGAGGGCCGGACTATATGAACTACTAATTCCTACTGTAACACCTCGGCTGCGCTCACTGCCCAAAAAACCTGGCGGGCCGGATCAGACTCCTCTTCGGGCCGCATGTGGCCTGCGGGCCGTAGTTTGAAGACCCCTGCTGTAAGAGATCATTTCCTTGGTAAATCAGAGACAGAAGGACTCCTAGAATACATGGGCTTAGGCCTGGCCGGCGTGGCTCAGTGGTTGAGCGTCATTCCATGAACCAGGAGGTAGGTCACAGCTCGATGCCTGGTCAGGACACATGCCCGGGTTGTGGGCTTAATCCATAGCAGGGGGCCTGCTGGAGGCAGCCGATCAATGATTCTCATCATCGATGTTTCTCTCTCTCTCCACCTCTCCCTTCCTCTCTAAAATCAATAAAAGTATTTTTTTTTTAAAAAAGGAATTAGGCTTAGGAAGCAGGTTTTAGAGGTAAAGGAAGGGCCCTTAAGCTCGGGAGTGAGGAGGTTAAAGGTAACACACCTGGTAGGGAGGCGGGGGGAGGAGGAGGAGGAGGAGGAAGAGGAAGGGGTGGGAAAAAGAGAAGGCGCAGGCGCGCTTCCTGGTGGGAGTGGAGAGCCGGAGAGCACACGGGTCTTCCGTCCTAGGGGGATTTTTTGTTTTTTAATCCTCACCCGAGGACATTTTTTTCAATTGATTTTTTAAAGAATGGGGGGTGGGAGGGGGAGAGACCCAGAGAAATGATGTGAGAGAGACACATCGACCGGTTGCCTCCCACACGCCCCCCCAGCCCGGAGCCTGGGATCAAACCTGCAACCAAGGTACGTGCCCTTGACCGAAATGGAACCCGTGACCCTGGAGCCCTAGGTCAACGCTCTAACCATTGAGCTAAGTCAGGTAGGACCACCCCGAGGGTTTGAAGGGTGGCAGTTTTAGGGGAGATCATAGCATATCCAGCAGCTTTCCAGGGGTGCCCTTTCAGAGTCGCGGTCCGCTGATTGCTTGGCGTGCCCAGGACAGGGTCATTATTGCCGGCAGCTGGCCCTGGCGTCGGCCTCAGCCGGGGCTGGCTGGGTGCTGATCTGGGCCTGGAGCTGACCTACAGCTGAGGCCTGGGTGTTACCTCCACGGAGGAAGGTCCGGGGGGCCTGGTCTGAACCGCATGACCAGCACGGCCCACACGGGCCAGCACTGGCTAGGGGAGGAATGTACCCCTGGGGCAGGTCCTACCCTACAACTGATGGTCTGTTGCTAGGCACCTGGGCTTTCCACACAGTGACCTTCTGTACCCGGCCCGTCGTCCTTGCTCTGCTCACGTCTGACTGCCTCCCACAAAACTAGACGGCTTCAAACATTGCCGGTCCGGGTTGGGGCAAGCCGTCCATGGGGCAAGCCTTCGCCGGCCCCTAGCAAGGAGCCTGCAGGCATCGGTTTGACTGACTGACTGACGGGTGTGGTAGTGACCCGGCCTCTCTCCCTCGTCCCGCCCCCTCTGCAGCTGGAGCCGGACGGACTGTTGGTGTGGGTCCTGGCGGGCGCCCTGGGCCTCAGCCTCGTCTGTTCGCTGGTGGCGGTCCCGCTGCAGTGCTTCCAGCTGAGCAAGACCTACGGCTGCTGCCTGCTCCTCTTCTACGTGAGCTTCCTCCTGGTGGCCCTGCTCACCGAATTTGGGGTGATTCACTTGAAAAGCGTGTGAGGGAAGCTGCGCGCTGGCGGCTCCACCTGGTGGCCGGGAGGTGTCACTGCAGGCGGCGAGCTGGAAGATGGAGGAGGATGCAGTGTGGAGACCCAGGCGCCTTGGGTCGAGCCCGCGTGGGCATGCGTGGCGTGGCGGGGAGTGAGGTGTGGGCTGGACGTGGGGTCGCTCGCTTTGCTAGAGGTCCCCAGGCACTGCTGAGTGCAGGGAGGACGCCGAGCCTCCTATCTGGGGCTTTGGAGGCTGGCCTTGCCTGGGTGGACAGCCCCAGGCAGAAGGAAGGAGACTTCCTTGGATTATCTGGAGCCTCTGGAAGGCTGGGGTGTAGGGGGTGACTGGGTGCCGTCCAGGCTAGTGTTGGAAGGACTGGGACGTGTTCAGGGCTGGAGGCAACTAAGAGGCCGAGGCCCAGCCCCACCCCACGGGTGTCCCTGCCCCCACGGGTGTCCCTGCCCCCACGGGTGTCCCTGCCCCCACGGGTGTCCCTGCCGCCCGCCCGCCTGCATCTTCTCAGGGCTTATGCTGCCAAAGCCAGGCTTAGGGGCTCAGGGTGGTGGGACCTGCGGGCAGGGTGCCAGGCCGTCGTGGGCCGAATCCTAGAGCTGCACCGTCTGACAGAATCGGAATGGGACACGTACCTCATTTGGAATTTTCTAGTCACCATGTTAATAAAGCCCAAAGCAACAGGTGCAAATTCCACAGTGATGTGTCTTACTGTCTGCCCACGGCTGTCACGCTGACGGTACAGCTCTAGCCCCCACCACCGCCGGGCCCACCGCCGGCTGAAGGCAAAACGCGTGTCCTACACCTTGTTTTTCCGGCTGCAAAACCGGAAGGAACCTGTGCCTTGTGCCTACCTCAGGGGGAGCCTGGGCTGGGGTCCCAGTGCCCCCGCACCCCCTCCCACCCCCAGCACCTTCTGCCGTCAGTGCCCTGCTTCGGTGAGCAACTGAAGAACTTGCCCATTGCCTCATGACAGGGATTCTGCTATCTTTTTTTCCAGCAAAAAGTTATTAAATATTTCAGGTGTCCAGTTCCAGGGCTGAAGGTGGAAGGTCCCTGGGCCTAATGCATGGGCTTTGGGGCACATGTGGGGGTGGGGCTGCGCTGGGGTTGGAAAGGGGACCTCCCTGCACACACACACACACACACACCCCACGATACCAGAATGAGGAGGCGGCAGCCACACATACAAAGCAGAGGCGCTTTTATTAATGTGCCAGAAGCCCGGAGACGCCGAGGGCTTTCCCGGTAACAAATCACCAACGTACAAAACCACACAGGGCCGTTCCTGCGATCCGTACAAAATGATTGTCGCGTGACGTGGAGTAAGGCTTGGGGCTGGGGGGGAAGGAGGGGGCGAGGAGGGGCCGTGACGGTCAGACAGGCTGCTCTGACCCAGGGCAGCTCAGTCTCGGCGTGGTTGCTCAGCTGAGCGGGGAGGGAGGGCGCCTGGGCTGCGGGATGTCCCGGGTCCCGCAGAGCTCACAGCCCTGGGCCGCCTGCTCCCTGCACCGTGTGCGGGTGTGAGGACCGGCCTGACCAGGCCGTAGGAGACCCTGGGGACAGCTGTCCTCGGCCTCAGTGACCAAGGCGCCGACCAGTGGCTGCACTAAGGTTAGTGCAGGTCCAGACTAGACCCCGCCCTCCCCTGCCGGCCCTCACTGTGGGCCTCTGGGCCCCGGTGCCCCTCCCAGGTCCTCGGCCCCTGCGGGCAGAGGAAGGGCTAGGATGGGGCCCCCCTGCTTCCGAAATGCCGTTTCAGTACAAAAGCTACAAGGCACCCGGCTGTGCAAATACGTTTCCTCTCGGGAGGTGGAGAGCTTCTGGCCTGAGCCCGGTGCCCGGTGCCCAGCTGCCCAATGGCCCCCGACAGAGGCCGCCAGCCTCCTGTCCCCTGTGGGAATCCGCCTTCCTGGTGTCCCCAGAGGGCTGTGCTTGAACGAAAATGCCCACTCCTCTCCCTCTGAGGGGCAGAGCTGTGCAGCGTGGGTTACGGGGACCACCCCTAGAGAAGGTGAGGGGTGCTGGGTGCTGTACCCGGGGGGTCAGGCCTGCCCTGCGGGGAACCTCAGCCCACCCACCCTCCTGAGCCCCAGGAGGCTGTGGAGGCAGCTGAGAGCAGGGCCGTCCCTGCCCCCTTCTGACCCTGCTGTGCCCTCAACTGGGGCTGCCAACCCCAACAGCCTGCTCTGGATTCTAGCACCGATCCCACCCCACCCACACTGACCTCGGACAGCTCCCCAGGTACCAGGGGGACTCGGGGAGCTGCGGGTTCACTCGGACCCGCTTCGGTACCACCCACTCCTCCCAGTGAGGCCTGAACCTAATGCACAGCGTGAAGGAATGTGCCGTCTTGAGCAGAATCCTGAGGAACCCGCACAGCTTTCTGCCTGGACAGCACAGTCACAGGCAGGGGGAAGGGCTTAGCGGAGAAAGCCGCTGTAGGAATGGGTCTGGGTGTAGCCATCGGCCTCACCCTTGCTTCTCTCCCCCCCCCCCCCACTTCCCCTTCCCTGCCCCCCTTGGTGCTGGGCCTGGATTCCAACTGAGGCTGTTAGGATTTTTAGCAACAAGAGCTGAAACCTAGCCAAAAGGGGGGTGGGACAGAAGGCTTAGAGCCAGGCGCTCACCAGCTGAGGCCTGAGCACGTGGTCTAGTCACACCCGATTCCACTTCCCATTAGGTCGTAGGCACAGGTCCCGAAGGACCGCCCGTGACATGATCCTACAGAGAGATACGAATCCCAGTATTTCTGTCCCGTAAGTGGTTTTGTCCCTAAAGCAAGACAGAAACCCGTGCCGTGGCCGCGGAGGAAGTGAGGGGGGAAGCTGTCAGCTGGGACGGGGCCTGGAGGCGGCAGGAAGGTGTGGGTGTGAGCGTGGCCTGGGGAGGCCGGAGGGCCTGCCCGCGGAGGGGGCAGAGTCCGTCCCAGCGCTTTCTGCCTGGCCGCGCCCAGAGCAAACTGGCTCCCGGAGTTAAGGAAGACAGGACCAGGAGGTTACTTACAAACCAAACCCCACCAGTCTCCTCCGCTGTCTATAAATAGGTGCATATATGTGGACGTGTGCATAGGTATATATGCACGTTATCCCGATACATCGTAGTAAAATAGTGCTATGTGTTATTGCATAGAGAGATGGCTTCCGGGAAGGAGCGAGCTGGCTTAGGTGATGGTCTGCGAGCGCTGGCGGCTGCCTGGGGGCTGCTGGGTGGCAGGGGTACCGCTGCCGTCCGACTGCTCCTGCTCCTGCTTCCGGGCGTGTTCCTCGTACCACTCCTAGGGCACAGGGCAGGTGTGTGGGGGGGGGGGCGCTGAGTGGGCTGCACCCCTTCCAGCCCGCCCTACGCCCCCAGCCTGACAGGCACCAGGCCGTCAGTGTGTGGCCTCCAGCTCTGCCTGCGGGGCTGGGGGACCACCCGGATGGAGGAGGTGAGCTGCCAAACCCCACCCTCAAGGGGGCCCAGGGTCTCTCCCAGCTCCCGCCATCGCGCTGTGAAAGCAGTTTGAGGAAAACTGAGCAGCTCACCGGCCTCCGGTCATTGTCACATTTTCAGGGACAGGGGTAGTCAGGTGATTAGGGAATTACAAATGCACTGTGTGTTTAGAATCTGAACTAGAATATGAAAGCCTAAAACACTGAGATGGCCTAGCTCTATGTCCCCTCATCTTATGGAGGGGAAACTGAGGCTGGGCCCGGACACCAGAGCTCCCGCTGACCCATGCCCCTGTGCCACCCGGTGCCCTGCAGCCTCTCAGTTTGGGGCGTGAGCACTGGCAGACTGAGTTCCCGCTGTGAGAACGCCAGGAAACGAGGCAGCTGCTGCCAGGGAGACCCTCCCGGAGCCCGGGGACCCCGAGCAGGAGGGCAAACCCAGGCCCCTCCACCGCGGCCCTTGGCCAGCGGCTCTGTCCTGTCTGGGACGCAGCGTGCGTGCCACGTGGTGCCGGGTCAAACGTTTGACTCAGCTGGCAATGTGGGAAGAAGGGGAGCGTTTGTAAAAAACAAAACAAAGCAAAATTGACCTCTCCCTTAACAGTAAACAAACAAACACCCAGAGACGCGCTGGGCACAGCAGGCCTCATTCCGATGGGCAGAGCTGGCTGGACCTGGGAGAGGCCGCGTCACCCTGGGCGGCGGGGCGGGCGCTCCTACCCGGATCTCCTCCTGGTACATCTTCAGGCTCAGGTCACTCTTGGTCCGGGACCTCCGTCCCAGGAACACCATGGCGCTTTGCTGTGGAGGAGCAGAGGCTGCAGGCCCCCGTGCCAGGCCCGGGCCCAGGCCCACCACCACCCGCACAGGCCTCGCCTGCTCCTCTGGCTTTTGCTACGATGCCTCCGAACTGTCACCAGACCTGGAGGGGCTGACAGTGGGGGTGGGTGCCCCCCTCCCGGCCGGGTTTCCTGCCCCATGGGCCCAGCCTCACCTCGTTCCTCTCCATCTGGGAGAGGACCTTGAGCATCCGGGGTACGTCGGCGGCCGCGCCCCGTACCTCCCGGGACAGCTTGAGGACGGCGAGCAGCTCGTCCCTGGACAGTTCCTTCTCCACGGTGATGCCACCGTCAACTGCAGCGGGGGAGGGACCCGGGCTCAGAGGCCTCGCCGGCCCTCCTCCTGCCGTCCCTACAGGGTCCTGAGGTCCCTCTCCTGCCCCTCCCTCCCTCCGCTGTGGGTGTGAGGATCGGTGGGCAGGACAGCAGCTCACAGGGGACAGGGTTTCGGAGGCAGCCTCCAAGCAAAAAGGAAAGAGTCAGCCTGGCCAGTGTGGCTCAGTGGGTGAGCACGGACCAGGGACCACGAGGTCCCCGATGCAATTCCCAGTGAGGGCACATGCCCAGTGTGCAGGAGGCAGCCGAGCGATGTTTCTCTCTCATTGATGTTTCTCTCTCTCTCTCCCCGCTTCTCCCTAAAAATCTATTTTAAAATGACATGTTATAAAAAAAGGGTCAGACAGCCTGATAGGTAGACTTGGAAACAAGTAGAAACAGGTTTGTGGCCATTTTGAGGGAGGAGAGTGTGGAAAGGATGGGGGTCAGATGCAGAGAGCCGTGCCCCTGGGAGGTGCGAGGCGGTCAGGGGAGCTGGGACCTCCCAGCAGGAGAGCTACGGCCCCGCGGTCTGCAGGGGCCCAGGACCTCGGAGTGGAGGTTAGAAGTGGAGACAGCGGCTGAGAGGGGGCTGAGTGAGCAGTCCGGGGAACAGGGAACGGCCGGTGGTGTACACCAGAAGCCTGCCGCGGATGTGGGGTTTTCTTAAACTGTGATGTATATTGTTTTTCTTTGAAAAATGAGATGGAGAGCGTGTGTCTGCCACTGACTACCAGTGAGAGAGCTAGAAAGACAACCACACACGTGAGCTGAGCTGCAGGACAGACAGACAGCCGGACAGCCGGCAGCGCAGGCGCCTGCCCCTGGCACAGACCTTCCGAGTCCTGGTTCTTGCGGCTGAAGTTCATTCGGAAGACGAAGGCCTCGAGGATGAAGGCCACGATGATGGTCATCACCACCTGGCCAGCACGGGGTGAGGGGGAGAGACAGGATGGGGTGGGCGCTGCTTTGGCCCCCAGGCAGAGCCGCACGGACGTGTCCCAGCCCTGTCCTCCCCGGCTGCCGCCCAATGCGCAGGGCGGCTGGGAGCCCGGATGGAGGGGGCGCGTCCGGGCCCAGACTCACCATGGTCACGATGTAGAAGGTCATGAAGTAGAGGCGGCTCCAGTGGGAGGTCTGAGAGGTGACACCTTCCTGGAGGCAGAGGACGCCGTGAGCGGCCTGGGGGGCGCTGTCCACTGGGCTTCCTGTATCTCCCTCCCACTCCCCCCACTTTAAGAAGACACAGGTCCCAGGATCTAAAATTCCTCTGCTGCAGAGGCCTGGATGGTCCCCAGGTCTGAGCCTGCCCCGAGTGGGGGTGCACATGGAAGAGTTTAGGGAAGGAAACCCCCCCACACTGGTCCCGGACTGAAAAGTCTCCCCGATGGGCAGGAGGACGGAGGCCAGAGGCTGGGGAGCTGGGGATGAAGGCCATGTCCAGCAGGAGTGCTCCTGGCCCCCACAGTGGCCTCTGTAGAACGCCACCCCCCTGCCCCCCGCAGGCAATGGGAAGGGCAATGGACCCCACACGGGGTGGAGGGAGACGCAGAGCTGGCCCCAGAGGGTGAGGGGACAGCGCCCCCAGGAGCTGGCCAAGGTGCTTACCATGATGATGTACCAGTTGTTGACAACTGTGAGCTCGAACAAGGTCACTGCCAAAGGGAAGGGGGAAGGCACCGTGATCAGACCCATCGTTTCAGAGTCAGAGGTGCCGGGTACCTAAATGAGGCGTCCCCATCGCCAGCCTGGGCTCCCCGAGCGCCCACCACAGGCAGTGCTGCCGCCTTGCCCGTCCCCAGCAGGGTGTGCCCTTTGCCCGCAGCCTGGGGATGGGCCAGGGCCTGGGGTGGGGAAGGAGCACACGGACCTTCATCGGTGCAGATCTGGGGAGCATGAGGCTCTCCCTGACCTCGAGAAGCTGTGTCAGGCCTGCCTGTCCGCATCCCTCCACTCCCCTGCCCACCCCATCCCCATCCCCTCCACAGGACCCGGAGCAGAGCGGTGTGGCCTCCTCTGAGCCATGAAAGGGCACTATGGCGGGCGAGGGGTGGTGCCCTGGCATCAGGCTGGACCCCTCCCTGCAAAGCATGAAGCTCTTCTGCCCCCTGACACTGTAAGGTTATCCGCAAAGGAGTCACCCGGCGGCTGCGTGAGCCAGCCTGGCCCGCGCCCCTAAGCCCGGGCTCACACACTCCCTCTGGGTCAGAAGGGACCGAGACCGTGGGGCCAACAGCCGGGGAGGGAGAGGCCGCAGGCGTGTCTATCCCCCTCTCCCCCGCCCCGGGATCTCTGCACTCACCGAAGCTGTTCAGGATGTTGTCGAAGTTGTTGAGATAATAGTAGCCGTCCTCCACGACCGTCCTGTTGCCCACCGTGTGGTTGCGCCAGCGGTAGGCGTCGGCCACTGTGCTTGTGCTGGCCGGGGAGACGGCAGGAGAACAGTCACCACACAGCGGGTCACCCCAACAGGACAGAATGTTTGAGGAAACCCAGGACTGAGCAGGGCGCACTGTCCTGGCCCAACCTATTTCCTGCCAGCCACCTCCCTCCCCCTCCTCTGGCTGCCTCCAGCCCCTACCACTTAATTCCCCTTATCCGCCTCCACTGGGCATTCCTCTGCTGCCGGCCGGGCCTCCTCCCTCCCAGCCACCCTGAGACACTGCTGGGAGGGCCGTGCCTGCCTCCGGGCCCTGGGCTTGCTGAGGCGGGCGAGGGCCACACCAGGAGGGGAAAGGCCCTGTTGGCTCCAGCACCGGCCAGGCCTTCTCAGCGGTGGTTGCCTCTGTTCTGAGCTGGCTGGCTACTTTTATTTAAATCCTGGATGGCTCATCTGCTAAAACCCACGTGCTGTTTCTGCAGTCTGAGCCTCTCGCCAGGCGCACGCTGCACCCGACTGTAGGCCTGGAACCTGCGCTTGTAAGCAGCAGCCTGTGCCTGGGACCCCTCTCCTCGGCGGCCGGCCCCTGACTCCCAGCAGCTACCGGTGTCTCTGAGGGTCTATCGGCCTCCAGGCCAGAAGGACCCAATATTAAAGGGAACACAGGACCAACATGCAGAGGACACATGTCATCCTGGGAGGAGTGAGGGAGGGCTCATGGGGAGCAGGCTCTCCACTCTGTCCCCACAGACCTTCCCATGGGTGTCCGTCTGTCTTATCCTAACGGACCACCCCTGGAGAGACGTGGAAGTGAGCCACGGGATCAGGCCCGGGCCAGGCGCCAGGCCTCAGGCCTCAGGCCTCAGGCCTCAGCCCCAGCCCCCAGCCCCCAGCCCCAAGCCCCAAGCCCCAAGGGCGAGCTGAGGGGGGCCTGGGGACAGGGAAACTGCTCTGACGCCCTCACCGCAGAGATAACTGCTTCCGGGTCCCTCACTTAGCTACCGACTGACCGAGCCCTGGAAGCACCACAGGGCACTGATTCCAGGGGCCCTGGGCCGGCCGGTGAGGTGGTGCCCGCCCCGCCCTGCCCTGCGGAGGCCTGGTGCGCACTCACTTGCAGCAGTTGGGGTAGAGGATCCCGCAGAAGAACTCCATGCCCACGATGGCGAAGGAGTAGTAGAAGATGAGCAGGGTGAGGCCCAGGCTGCGGGAGGGGCAGACGGTGACCGCGGGCCGGCCAAGCACCCGCCCCCTCGGCTGCCCGCCTGGCCCGCGGAGCGCATGTGAAAGGCGTGCCCCCAGCCAGGCGCTCCGCCTGGGCAGTGCCCGCGGGAAGGGGCCTCGTGACTCGGGTCTGGGCTAGAGCACGGCTGAAGAGGGACTCTGAACGGATGCCCCCTGACCAGAGATTTCCCCCTTACCTGTGAGGCAGACTCCCAGGCGACCCCTTACCTGTGGAGCAGACACAGGTGGTGAGTGAGGGACCGCTCCCTGCCCGTCCCACTAACATCTCTTGGGTTGGCGGAGGGGAGCGGGGCCAGGGGGACCTGTGCTGCCAGAGGTCAGCCGCCTCGAAGAGCCCACAGAACCCTCGATTCCAGTCCTTTCCGGGACTCCTCTCCCTCCCAGCGCCCGCTGCCCGCCCCTAGGGGGCACAAGCCGCAGGACGCCTGGCCCTGGGGCCGAGGCAGGGCAGTACCTGGCCATCCGGGGCAGCAGCTCAAACATGGTGTCCAGCACGTTGCGGTAGCGCTTCTTCAGTTTGAACAGCCTGAGGAGGAAGGAGGGGGGTCACTTCCTGACACGGGGTGCAGCCGCAGCCCCCCCTACAGCACCAGGCAGAAGGCAGGCCCAGGGCCTCCCTCAGGGCACGGGGCCGGACAGGCCTGTCCCCGCAGGGACGCAGAGCCGTGCTGGGGGTCAGCCCTTCCGTGGGGAGAGGGGCAGTGTGGCTGTTCAGTTTGTATACGCAGTCCGAGGCTCAGGGCAGTGAGGCCCTGCTCAAACACGAGAGAGAGAGAGAGAGAGAGAGAGAGAGAGAAGGGAGCAGCGCCCACGCCACAGGGGGCCCGGAGCCTGTGCTCGGGTAAGGAAAGGGTGGCAGTGGCGGGGAGAGAAGCTGGCATTAGCCCGGCCCGGCCACCACCACTGGGCGTGGCAGCAGGTTCTGCTGCAGAGATGCCGCCCTGGACCCCAACCTCCCACGAGGACAGAGCGGGAGGAGGGACAGGGCAAGAGGAGGGACAGGGCAGGAGGATGGGTGTGTGTGGGATCGATCGCAGCTAATAGTCAGGAGGAAACCAGGCTCATGAAAACGCAAAGGGCTCCCCCCAGCGGGGAGGGGTGCTGCCCCGGCCGGCTTCACTGCGTCCCTGCATGACCCTGGGGGTGGGAGTCAAGGGCTTCTCTGACAGGAGGCTGTTCCAGAAAAGCAAGGGGCCCTCAAGAGCCCTTTGGACCTCACGGCGGTGCCTCTGAAGACGGTGAGCCTGTGTTTCTATGGCCGCAGCTGACAGCGCCACAGGCCAAGCCCACCCGAGAGCTGCCTCCCATCTCCCCACACCTCCCCCCGACAGTGCCAGGGGCACTGCAGGCCCCGCCCCAGCTCGATCCTTTGGCCCTTTCCGGTCCCTAACCAGACCAGACCCCAGGCCCCCCCGGCCTCCCGGCCCGCCTGTCCCCACCCCAGCCCGGCCGGTCACCTCAGCAGCTGGAGCGGCCGCAGGACCACGATGAAGTAGAAGGGCTCCATGTTGAAGGCCAGCGCCAGCAGGCCCAGGAAGGCGAAGGCTGTGACGGAGAAGTCGAACCTCGGAGGGAGGGAGAGGGAGAGCGGTCCGTGGGCCCAGCGGCCTCCTGCACCGCGGCCGGCGCCCCGGCCCCGTGCTCGGCTCACTTTCCAAGGAGCCCACGTGCCAACCACAGCAAAGCAAGTGCGCCCGCCCCGCAGAGGCCCAGGCCGGCCAGGTGGGACACGGCTTCCCGCTGCCCTGGGTTTCCCGCTGCCATTACAACACACACCTCCCCCCACCCCCCCGCAAAACACACCCCTGGAGGGTCCTGCACCCCTGGAGGGTCTAAGGCAGACGCTGGTTATACCGGTGGCTGCCTGCCCTGGCGAGGTCATGAGTGAAGGGGCAGGGTTGGCAAGGTGACCCCACCTGGACACCAGCGAGCCCTGACCAAGGCCGAGGGCCCCGAGGTCGGCGTGGGACCAGGCTGATTGCCGGACTCCCCTCGCTGACTTGTTTCACGCTCACAGGCCTGTGACTGTAAGGCCTGATTCCACGGGGAGGCCTCGAGGGGGCCTCGGGGACCTCGGGGGGCCTCAGTGGAGCCGGGAGGAGGGCCCGGCGAGGCGGTAGGCCTGCCTTCTCTGGGGCGGCATGGTTTTATGGAAAAGAGCTTAGGTATGTTGGGCACAGTGTGGAGGCTGAGGCCTCAGGAAAAGAGCCCAGTGGCGTGGCTCAGTGGGTGAGCATCGACCTACGGACCAGGAGGTCACGGTTCGATTCCAGACCAGGGCACATGCCTGGGTTGCCAGCTGGATCCCCGGTGTGGAGTGTGCAGGAGGCAGCCGATCCATGACTCCCTCCCATCATGGATGTTTGTTTCTCTCACTTCCTCTCTCAAATCAATAAATATATATATATTAAAAAAAAAAAATTTTTTTTAAAGGCCTCACGAAGAGCCCACCAGCCTCAGGACCCTGGGGCATGTGCAGGAGAGGGGGTGGGGTGCAGTGGCCCGAGAGGAAGACAGAGCCCAGCCCTGGGAGTCTCAGAGCCTCAGGGGTGGAAAGGGTGGGGACTCCCACAGAACGGGGTTCAGAGATGCTGTCACTTACAGGTTCCAGCCGGAGGACAGGTACTCCACGGGGCCCAGGCCCGCCACCTTCAGGAACAGCTCCACACCGTAGACTGTGGACAGGAGCGGCGGCGGCGGTTGGCAGTGACCTCCCACACCGGGCCGCAGGCTGTGCGCCCTCTGGACAGCCACGCCCCACGGGAGAGTGTGGGCTCCCTCCCTCCCCTCTCTGGGCACGGCCCAGCCACCCTCTGTCCACCCAGCAGGTACTGCCTGCACCTCTTCCGTGCCGGGCGTTGTGCTGGGCGTGCAAGTGACCAGCACAGTGCAGTGCCCACCCTACCGAGCTGAGTGCAGACGGGAGGAGCTGTGAGTGGGTGATGACCGTGCGCTCAGGGTTAAGAGGAGGGGGGAGTGTCAGGTGGAGGAACATGGTGCAGAAGCAAGAAAGGGCACGGGGCACTCAGGGGCAGGGCCCTGTTCAGGAGGGCTCAGGGTGGGCCCCGGGTGGCTGAGGGACCCCGCCCGGCCAGGGGATGTGAGCACGCCGGGATGGAGATTTGACGGAGGACAGAGGAGCCATGGGGGAGTTTGAAACAGGTGGGATGGAATCAGACCCGGTTTCTGCTTCCTGAAGCCGCCCTGTTTCAGAGCCACGAGGTCCTAACCCAGTGACCGGCCTCCCACCAGAGTTTAAGACAAAGCCCTGCTGGAGACTTACTGGTGAGGAAGACGAGGGAGCTCCAGGGCACGTGCTTGGAAAAGAAGTTCCCACCTGCAGGACAGAGAGGCCGCAGCTCAGGAGGAGGCTGGGCAGGCCCACGGGCGGGGCGGGGCGGGCCCCCAGCCGGGCTCACCTCTCAGCATGAAGGTCTCCGCGAGGACCCAGACTCCATTGACTGCCACCACCAAGTCTGCAACCGACAGAGAAGCACAGGCCTGCAAGTCACGCCTGGTTCATTTCCGGGCCGTTCCCCACCCCATGGGACAGATGACCGCTTAGTGCTTTTACCACATGAGCTCAATCAACTGCTGGTTTGGCTTAGCAACGGCTACGAATTTCTAAAAGCCCCTTCTGTCACGGCAGAGATACCAGTTAAGATGTTGCAGTAAAACCTATTATTCTAAGTCAGTATCAACGATGGACAATCCACCAAGGGTTTGATTATTGAAATAATTTGTTTTTCCTTCAAGATGTCTGATTTTTAAAATGACTGCACGGTTAGCAAAATACATGTGGACCTGGCCTTTCACTGAGCATTTCCGCTGCTAGGAACGCATCCTAATGAGACACCAGCAAACACAGAGCACCAGGTACCCAGGAAGCTATTCACGTGAGAACTACTTACGATGGCAAAACATCAGAACCCACCTAGTGATCAGGAGGTACCGGTGGAATGAACTATGATGCGGTCATGACAAGGAGCCTACCGCCCCAGCCAGGTAGCTCAGTGGTTGGAGCACCATCCTATGCATTGGAAGGTTGTGGGTTCGAACCCCAGTTGGGGTGCTTACAAAGGGCAACCTATCAATGTTTCTCACATCGATGTTTTTCTCTCTCTCCCTTCCATTCTCTCTAAGTATCAATAAGAAAACATATCGTTGGTGAAAATTAAAAAAAAAAAAAAAAAAAAAAAAAGTCCTATCAGCTATAAAAAAATATGGGGGACATCTCTATATATTACTGTGGCGTGGTCTCCAGGATTTATTGCTAACAAGTGTGTAAAGTGTGCTTTAATTTCCTGAAGACAGAGATATATGCATACGTATGCACCTATTCGGAGTTTTTAAAACATGGATGGATAAGCCATGATAACAGGAACCCATTGGGGGAGGTGACAAGAGGTAAAGTTACCGGAGATAATTAATGGAGGATATGCAAAAACAAACACAAACACAAACAAGACCGAAAGTCCTGTTTCGTCAACTACACAGTGCGGGAGGGAGAAGAGGGACGAAGGAGGAACCTACAGATTAAAAAGACCCACATTAGGCTGGGTTCTCGTTAGGATGGGTTCCTAGCAGTGGGATTGCTCAGTGAAAGGCCAGATCCACGCGCATTTTGCTAATTGTGCAGTCATTTTAAAAATCAAACATCTCAAAGGAAAAACAAGTTCTTTCAATAATCAAACTTATCCACCCATCACACTCTGCGGTTCTGGAATTAGCTTTCAAAACTCCGGGCCTCAGGGTAAGCGAGCCCTAGTGAGGACGCAGATGCACAAGGAGGACTGGCCACGGGGCGGTGAGTGCCTCCAGGGGCACCGGGCACGTGGACGTCCCTGAACTTCCTACGATGAACAGTCTTCACGGGACTGTGGGACCATCTCCGGCCTCCCCACTACAGAGGAGTGAGCCCCGGAAGCAGAGGGCCCACAGCTGGATGGGTCGCACTTACACATGAAATACTGAAAGGCTTTGGACTTCACCAGGATGTTAACCCCTGTTGGAAGAGAGGAACTATTAGCATCGAAGTCTTCCTGTGCAAGCATGCTCCCCGACTCCACAGTACGTGCACGTCAGCAACCAGGGTGCCTGTGTCCAGGGGTGAAAACGGAAGGGCCTGTCCCCCGGGGACACTCAGACACCCGGACACAACGGCATGGACCACAGCTGCTCTGGGGACAGTCTAGGCGACCCAGGCCGGGCCGGGACCGAATGGAACACCGTGTTGCTGCCACTGTTGAGACCTACAATCCTGCAGGTCTCGGCCTGGGACCATTTCCTCACCCACTTGAGCAACTATCATCCCAGCGGAACGGAAACCCGTTAGAGAATATATAAGGTGACAGCTGCGCCCCGCGCCCCAGCAGGGGGAGAAATCACAAGCTCGGCCATCCCATTGTTCCTCATGTTCATGTGGCCCAGAACCAGGCTTCGGGCTTTTTACAGAGAAACTCCCTGTGGGCTCACTCCCCCTCCCCCCCTCACCCCCCGGAAACTTCCAAACGGGCATTAAGTGAAGGGGGGCTGTCAGGTAAACAATGCGGGCACTCCGATGTAAAATGGCTGAATCTTATACTGCCAAGGGATCACGCACACTGGGTATGCACTTGCACAGGGGGGACGGGAAAAATGCACCAGCCGATAAAAAGGCAGGTTTCAGACAGAACACAGACTGCAGTCCCACAGTTTTCAGAGGTGCAGAAACAGCAACCGATGTCAGAAACACACCGGGACATGAGCAGCGGTTATTTCTGGTGGGAGATTTTCTTCAGGCGATTGGACTTGGCAAACTTTCTGCAGTGAACTGGACATTCCACAGATGCCTTTTGGTTTAAAGTTGCCAATTTCCTGCCGAAACCGGTTTGGCTCAATGGATAGAGCGTTGGCTTGGGGACTGAAAGGTCCCGGGTTCAATTCCGGTTAAGGGCATGTACCTTGGTTGTGGGCATATCCCCAGTAGGGGTTGTGCAAGAGGCAGCTGATCAATGACTCTCTCTCATCGATGTTTCTAACTCTCTATCTCTCTCCCTTCCTCTCTGTACAAAATCAATAAAATATATTTAAAAATAAAAAATAAAAATAAAGTTGCCAGTTTCCTCCCTGGTCCCTAACACTGTGTTCATGACACGTCTTCGGGGGCGCCTTACCTTTGAAGATGAGGAAGGCTGTCCTGGGAAGCTCATCGAACCAGTGCTCTCTGTTCTTCTTCGCCTGCCCAGGAAAACAGGGCCATGGGAGAGGGGGTTCAACCGGGGACGGGGACCTGACCCCAGGGCCAGGCGGCCGCAGCCCCTCCCTGCTCACCAGGCTCTAACGTGGGGAACAGGAAGAACGCTCCGGGATCTAAGTAACAATGAGGCCAGCCCAGGGCCACTGAGCACTTCCACGGGCCACGCATGTGCCTTATTCTATAACTTCCTGAAGGTAACGGGAGGTCCTATCAGCCCGTTTCCCAGGTGTGACGACCTGGTAAAAGTCAGATAAGGGGCTGGAAGTCACGGTGGCTAATGGGGCCCGAGATTCAGTGCTGGTGACCAGGATACTGTCTTACACGTGTGAAGGCAGATGGGGGCCCGGGCCACCTGGTGTCCCTGAAATGACCAGAACAGAGGTGTTGTTCCAGCCAAGGAAGAACTGGACCTCGGCCCGGCCATGGTGGCTCAGTGATTGAGCACAGGGAGGTCACGGTTCGATTCCCAGTCAGGGCACGTTGCCCAGGTTGTGGGCTCGGTCCCCAGGGTGGGGCGTGCAGGAGGCAGCTGATCGATGATTCTCTCTCATCACTGATGCTTCTATCTCTCTCTCTCTCCCTCTGCCTTCCTCTCTAAAATCAATAAAAATATATTTTAAAAAAATAAGGTGCCTCTGGCCCTCAGGTGCCTCTGGGCCTCATCCCTTCCGTGGAGCTGTCCACCTGCTCCCTCTCAGGTCTTACCTTCCACTTCAAGGCGGTGACTTCATAGATATCATAAAAGTCCTTCAGGCTGTCGTAGCAACATGAAAAGGCAAAGTAAATTTTAAAAAAACCCAGAATGCTCCCACTGAGCTTTATTTCTGTTCCTTGCCTGCCTGTGGTCCCCTTTAAAGGGGGAAGGCAGAAAGGGGGAGGGGACAGCTGGGAGTCCCGGCATATAAGTGGGGGAGGGGGAACCTCCCCTGCAGGCATTCTGACCTTCCTCCGGGCCCTGTGAAAACTTAATCCTCTCAGTCTGAGTGAGTGACAGCTTCAGGCCCCCAGAACCACTATAATGCTTACATAGCAGAGAACTTACTGGGACAAATGGGCTGAGAGGTCAGCCCAAACAGAACTGACTCGCTCTCCTATCTGCAGTGGCCTGCTGCTTTTCAAACTGAAAAGAAGGGTTCGGTTGTCAGCCATCTAGAAGATCGAGATTCCCCTGGAAATCTCCGAGGCTGCTCCGTGGTGTGCGCATACCTGCATATGTGTGTGCGTGTGTACGTGTGTGCATGCGCCAACACCCCTCTGCGGACCTGCTCGTATGCAACATCCCCGTTCATTCTTAGCTCAAAGGTGAGCAGCTAAGAATGGGCCAGTCTACCTCATGATCCAATACATTCCACTTTTTGTCAAGTCGGCCTGAATTAAATTTGGGTGGGACTTCCCCTGAATACCTCAGCGGGCCACAGCGCCCCCACCTGGCCGCACTCTTACCTGAGCAGAGGGGTGTTGCTCTGATTCAGGGCCTTGAAAGTCAGGTAGCGCTCCCAGGCATTCATCCGGGGCTTGTAGAAGCGCATCAGGCCTTCGAACTGCCTGTAGGAGATGCCGGCGGGCCTCTGGGGGAGAGGAAGGACGAAGTGTCAGCACAGGCGAAGGCAGAGCCCAAGGCCTCCTCCCTCGGGGGCGACTACTTGGCTGCCCAGCACCGCCTGGATCCCGGGTGCCTGGCGCCTTCTTATCCTCCCAAGGGCAGGACCCCTGCTTTATTTTTCTTTTTTTAAAATATGTTCTTATTGATTTTAGAGCGATAGGAAGAGAGAGGGACAGAGAGACAGAAACATCAATGAGAGAGAAACATTGATTGGCTGCCTCCTGCACACCCACAACCCAGGCAAGTACCGTAACCGGGAATCAAATGGGACCTGTAGGTTCACAGGTCAACATTCAACCACTGAGCCACGCCCAGCACGCAGGGACCCCTGTTTCTAAAGCTGCCGGCCTGCCGTGCTTTGGGGCTGCCCAGGGCAAGGGAGGAGGACTAAGGACCAAACCCCTCCCAGCCCAGCTCCCCCACCCCACACCCCTACCCGCTGGCTGACGAGCAGGCGATAGGCGTGCTGGATGGCAGTTCGCTTGTGCAACAGCAAAGACTTGAACTTGCGTTTCTCGATGTCGTTGAAGGTGTCGAACACCACGGCCAGCAGCTGTGAGGGAAGAGCAGACACCTGGCTCCTTGCACAGTGGGACCTCAAGGGGTTGGGAGTGTACCCTCTGCCTCCAGAGGGCGCTCTCCCACACACCCCAGACCCAGGGAGGGGGAGGGGTGATGATGCCGCCTGCCCTTGGCGGGGACAGTAGTATATCTCCAAGTCAAAGAGGAAGGCCATGCCCTAGCTGGTTTGGCTCAATCGATAGACCGTCAGCCTGCAGACTGAAGGGTCCCAGGTTCGATTCCAGTCAAGAGCACATGACTGTATTGCAGGCTCCATCTCCCCAGTAGGGAGTGTGCAGGAGGCAGCCGATCAATGATTCTCTCTCATCATGGATGTTTCTCTTTCTTCTCCCTTCCTCTCTGAAATCAATAAAAAAAACAAAGAGGAAGGCCATGTATCACCACTTGTAAATTTTCTCTCTTCAGACACACGAAAACATCGTTGTTATATTTCCCCAGGTACTTCACCTACAGCTCGTCCGTCCCTGACTGGACAGTTTTATAAGGTGAGAAGGAAGCAGGGAAGGGCATGCTGGGCTCGATGCCCCAATCAGCTCAGTCTGGTGGCTGATGGCGAAGGCCTGGGAGGCTGTGTCCCTCCTGTGCCCGCCAGGCCCCAGGGCTCGGAGGAGCATCAGCATGGTGGAGGCCGCCTCCCGCTCGCCCCCTTGCTCCCCGTCCTGGTGAGTCCCAGCTTCGTGCACTGGTCCCAGGCACCAGGGGAGCAGGGGGCCTTCCTTGAGGCCACATCCTGGAACTGCCCGATTCCAAGTTCCGCTTAGTCACCACACAGCCTGCTTCACCAGAGAGCAAGGGGAGCAAGAAACGCTTTTTCTTTCAAAAATATTTTGAGGGAAGTTCTCCTGTCCTTCCTACTCCTTCAAATGCCCCCCCTCTCCAAATTTTTTCCTTTAGGTCAAGAAAAGGTCAGCAAACCTTTCCATAAAGAGCCAGACAACAACTATTGCAGGCTCTGAAGGACAGTTGCAGCATGAAATCAGCCACAGAGGATGCGGGAACTAATGGGTATGGCTGTGTGCCAATAAAACTTTATTTATAAGTGCAGGCTTTGGCCAGCAGGCTGCGGTTCACAGACTCCCTACCCCGGATTTTCACAACAAATTAAATCAATTATACATAATATGTTGTTATGATTCTAAACTAAGGACGGTACATAAGAACTGTAATGTGTATGAAGATAGCTAACATATTTCCTTTTGGGTTTGAGAAATTAAAAAATGTTTTCCTTTTTAAGACCTCACACTTTTAGATTTCACGTGTCTGCTCCTTTCTTCTTTTTCCTAATCCTCACCTGCGGATATTTTCCCAATGTGTTTTAGAGAGAGCAGAAGGGAGGGGGACAGAGAGAGAAACACCAAATGTGTGAAAAATATCATCTGGTTGCTCTCTGCATGCCCTGAGGCTGGGCGGCAAGCCTGCAACCAAGGAACATGCCCTTGACCAGAATCGAACCCAAAACCCTTCACTCCGGGGGCCAATGCTCTATCCACTGAGCCAAACTGGCTACGGCAAAAAAGTGTCTTCTATTCTATCCCAGGCCTGGCTGTGACGCCTGGTGTGAGAATGCTCCTCAGAAGCATAAAAATACAAGATGAGTAAGAGCCTCTCCCTGGTAATTCCGGTGCTGACGTGTGGTCTTGGCACCTGCCTAACAGTGATTGGCTGATGGCAGGAACATGCCTGGTGGCCAGCCCCGCCTTCTCAAACGCCTTCCCAGTCCCAGTGTGCACGGGGACTTCCCCTTCTCCCGGCAGTGTGTCCTGTGCTGGAATTTCCAGTGGTTTGTGATAAAAGGGGTGGAAATTCCAGGACGTGGGTGTGCCAAAGGCCCGAGCGGCTCAGAGCAGGGCTTGGAATCACACCAGCTCACAGCCGTGGGCCTGTCCCTCTGTCCACCCGACCCTCAGGTCCCCATCTACACACTGAGGATCACAATGGGCCCTCCAGGGCTGTTGTGTTAAATCATTTAACCCACCTAGCACGGCGCCTGGGTAAGGCTACGCAGTGCCGGCTTTAATAGTTATTACACGTCTGCGGTGAGAATGAACAGGTCACGGGGAGCCTTGGTTCAGACACGAGCACTATCAGAACAATGACGGAGATAACCCGGGGAGGCTGCCACGCCGGTCCCCGCACCACCCCTGACCACAGCCTGGCACCCCCAGCCCCTGCTGACGTGGCGCCTCCTTTTCCATGCCCATGGCACCCAGCTGTGCCGGCTGCCCCAGCGGAGACGAGACACGGTCACTCACCAGGTTCATGATGAAGTACAGCTCGATGGAGAGGTACACGATGAAGAAGACGCAGGACCAGGGGTTCCGGGAGTAGGAAGGCATCATCACGTCTGGGAAACTGCATTTGGAGAGCATTGCCCAGGGGCCCCGTCTGCCCGCCTCCTTCTTCCCTAAGGACATCTCTTTCCTGCCTTCCCAGCCCCGCTCGGAGCTCACGGGCTCCGAGTCACCAGGCCACTCCCATTCCTCCCAGTGCCCCGAGCACTGTCTGGGCTGAGACAGGTAATGTCCTGGGCTGGGAAGACCCAGAGCAGAGCCCACACTCACTTGGCTGTGGTCAGGAGGACGAACAGACTGACGATGCTGCTCTCCAGGGTGCTGAAGTACTGTTGGGGAAAGGAGGCAGGGGGACAGGCTGGCCAGCCGCAGGGCACACGGCAGTCTGGGCCAGCCTGCAATGGGCCCCTGGAGTGCCCTGCCCTCCCCGCTCCACCCCACTAACTCTGCCTCCTCCCACGGGGTCCCTGAGGGATGAGCAAACTGGAGTAAGGACTCCGCCTTCCTGAGCTCCACGCTTCTGGCAGAAGCAGACAAGTGACTTAGGGACTTTTCGTACAGAAAATCAGATGTTTGCACAATTGGCTTGGATCTCCTTCACTGTAACCTCCACCAAAATGTTCTCGTGTTCTGCCGGGACCGGTTTGGCTCAATGGATAGAGTGTCGGCTTGGGGACTGAAAGGTCCCGGGTTTGATTCCGGTCAAGGGCATGTACCTTGGTTGCGGGCACATCCCCAGTAGGGGGTGTGCAAGAGGCAGCTGATCGATGACTCTCTCTCATCGATGTTTCTAACTCTCTATCTCTCTCCCTTCCTCTCTGTATAAAATCAATAAAAATATATATATATATATATAAAAAAAAAATGTTCCCGTGTTCCAAATATGATCTTGGAAACAGACTCTCGTGGTAGGAAACCATACCCCTTAGTGCGTAGGGAAGGGAAACAGCTCAGGTCGGGGTGACGGGGACTTTCAGGAGCGGTCAGCTGTGATGGAAGCCAGGCAGGCCTCCCTCCCTCATGTAGCTAGAGAGTCAGCCCAGCCACCTTGTCAGAGGGGAATGGCCTCACACAAAGGAAGAAACGGACAAAACATGGTGATTACTTACGGGGTCCGAAGGATTAGGGGAGAACAAGTAGAAACCTGGAAGGGAGCAGAAAACAGATTGAAAAGATGTCAAAGGGACTGGACCAAAACACGTAACTGAGAGCAGGGAACTCACCGAGGATGGCAAAGATGATCATGAAGAAGAGCAGCAGCAGCAGGATGTCCATGAAGGGGGGCAGGGACTGGAAGATCTGCCGAAGGTTACTGGGGAGACAGGGGAGGTCAGGGGGGATGAGGTGCAGCCCAGGGTGGGCCCAAGGAGCGTGGTCCGGACTCCTCAGGGGAATACACGCTCATGGGGGCCCGGGTCTGGTGCTCCTGACTCAGAACACTAACCCCCCTTGCGCCCCGGCTTGCTGTCCTGCAGGACCTGCCCTCCATGGTGGCAGGGAGAAGGGAGGAGGTGCAGCACAGACAACCCCTCCTCCTGCCTGCAGGGTCAGTGGGGAGTGCCCCGTGAGAGAGGGAGGGGAAGCAGGAGGCTGAGGGCACAGACTCGGTGCAGAGGTCGCTTCCCCAAGAAGTGGGGTGCTTGGAGACAGCTCGGGGCCACCTGGTCCTAGGACGCGTGTGCCCTGCATTGAGGATGCACAGAGAATGAATTGCCAGCCCATTCTTATCAACAGTCTCAAAGCTCAGTCTAACGCTAGGCGGGCGGTGTGTTCGCGTGCAGGGCCCCGGTCTCGGGGAGGCAGCAGGACAGCCTGTGAGCCACGTGCACCTTTAGCCAGGCTGCCTGCTCTGAGCGCTGTGCTGCTGTGCTGGGGCAGACAATGTGCACGGAGAGGGGCCGGGCCCAGAAAGCGGGGACGCAGGCCTGGAGTCGGGACACCTAAGCTTCAGGGGGAAGAGCCTTTCTCCTCTCTGTGGGGCCGAGAGGCAGAGGGAGGTGAGCGTACTTAGTCAGACTCTACCGACGGGCAGGATGGGATCTTATGGCTACTTGACTCACTGGGTCCTGCTCCACTGGCCCAGGGGTGCAGGCCGGGCCAGGATAGCGACTGTCTGAGCAGCTCCTCCCCCAGGCCTTACCGCCGGACGCCACCGCAGTACCGACAGTCCACCAGGAAGATGCAGCGCAGCGCCCGGGTCACCCGCATGTGGGACGTCTGCCGCACCAGCACCACGATGGCCTCGACGAACTGCACCACCAGCACGGAGGTCTGGGGGCGGGCGGGCAGAGAGCACGTCAGCTCCTCCGCCCAGCCCCCTCCAGGACACCCTGAGCTCAGGGCTCGCTCGGGAATGGCACTCTGGTGCTGAGAGGCCCATCCCTTTTCTCCAGGGCCCACCCCGAACATCCAACAGCCCCGGGGGAAGGGCCCTGGGCTGTGGCACAGGTATGTGGTAGCAGGAGTGGCCCAGAGGGCAATGCTCTCAGCAGCACCTCAGAGGGTATTCACTGAGCAACTCTTACACTCAGCCGGGCTGGGGTGGCTCAGTGATAGAGTGTTCGATTCCTGGTCAGGGCACATGTGGAGGTTGTGGGATCGATCCCCAGTGGGTGTCGCGCAGGAGGCAGCCGATAAATAATCCTCTCTCATCACTGATTTTTTCTATCTCTTTCCCCCTCTCCCTTCCTCTCTCTAAAATCAATAAAAATATTAAAAAAACAAAAATACACACACAAGCCGAAACCGGTTTGGCTCAGTTGATAGAGCGTCGGCCTACGGACTGAATGGTCCAAGGTTCGATTCCGGTCAAGGGCATGTACATTAGTTGTGGGCACATCCCCAGTGGGGGGTGTGCAAGAGGCAACTGGTCAATGTTTCTCTCTCATTGATGTTTCTAGCTCTCTATCCCTCTCCCTTCCTCCCTGTAAAAAAATCAAAATATATATTTAAAAAAAAAAAATACACACACAAAACAAAAAAACTGCCCTACCCAGTTTGGCTCAGTGAAGAGTGTTGGCTTGGAGACGGGAGGGTCCCAGGTTAGATTCTGGTCAAGGGCACGTACCTAGGCTCGAACCCCTGGTCAGAGTGTGGGAAGCAACCAATTGATGTCGCTCTCACATTCATGTTTCTCTCTGTCTCCCTCTTCCTTTATTTCTTAAAAACAAAAACAAACAAAAACACCTGCCTCTGTGCCCGGCAACGTCTACCAACCCGGGCTCCGGCTCTCCTGACTTGCACCGTGAGGACCTCTGGGTCAGGTCTGAAGCACACCTTGCTCTTCAGCTCCCCGGGTGCTTTCCCTGAACAACTGCACATGCCCTTTACACTGCAAAGTGCCACCCTGACACACTCCTACTTGTGCCTCTCTGCAGCAGAGAGAACGTGTCCGGTGCTGGTTACGGATCAGCGTGGGCTCGGAGGCCAGCCAGACCTGGGTTTGACTCCCATTCTCTGCTGTGGCTGGATGTGAACTAGGAACAGGAATGCATCTCCCTCGAGGGTTACCGCGCCCGTGCTCAGCGCCCCAAATTCCGAATCACACTAGCTGCTGTCACACTAGCATGACCACGACAGCGACCTCGGAGCACGGCTCTGCGAGGCTGGGGCACAGCGAGGGTGGGGTCCCGAGTTACACTTCCGAGCCGGGGGGTTTAAAGGGGAGCGACGGGACTGAAGGTGCCAGGGGAGAAAATGCGGAAAGGAGATGGACATGCCACCTTGACCATGGTCCGCTTATGCCGGACGAAGGTGTGGAGGCCCAGCCACCGCAGCTTCATGCAGAGTTCGAAGACGACCACCATCAGGGCGAACAGCTCCAGGGTCGCGTGGACCTGCAACCACAGGGTGCGGAGACATGGCATCGCCGGGCCCGTCCTCCCGCTGGCCATCGCCCCGACAGACCGCCTCTCCGCTGAGGCTGGAAAGAGTGGGAGGGGCTGCCATCAGGTGTGCTGCCCACCTGGTGCCGAGGGGTGGCCGCTGGTCCCAAGTGAGGCCAGCAGATGGCGCCCCCTGGCATTTCCGAGGGGAATCACAGCCGGACTGAGTGAGCAAAGTGCCTTCGCTCCACAGGGACCCCAAGAGGACCAGCGAGTCACTGCCACTTCCCAGGCCTCTAGGGCCTCCCAGGGGCTGTTTTCAATCAGTTTGCACTGCCTGCCCTTCCAGAATGTTCCCCTTTAAGCTTAAGCTTGCTCCCGGGGAGCAGCGGCTCCCAGCCGTCGGGACACTCACGTAGATGCCGAGGCGGAGAGCGGGCACGGCAGGCGCCTCGCACAGCGACAGAAGCAGCAGCAGCAGGGCCGTGGCCAGCTCCATCAGGTAGAAGAGGTGGTTGTGTGCGAAGAGGTAGGCCGCCAGCGCTTTGGCATTCTTGGGGTGGGTGAAGAACTTGTCGTTATTCTCGCCTTCCTGCGGAAACAAGAGCCGCGGGGCAGAGCGCCTCTGAGGCACAGCACCCAGGCCGCGCCGTGGGCCAAGGGCGAGAGGGAGGGCCCGGCGGGTAAGAGACGGTCCAGGCCAGAGGCGGAAGATGATGGACATACAAAAGTCTTACGGCCACAAAACCGTGCGCCAGTTAGGTCGCGCCCTGGCCTGCTGATGGGGCTTTTAACTTGCTGATTCCTAAAAACCACGTGGAGGAATCAAAGAATAAAAGGCCCTGAGGGCCCTAGCCGGTTTGGGTCAGAGGTTAGGGTGCCGGCCCGAGGACTGAAGGTCGTGGGTTTGATTTCTAGTCAAGGGCACCCGGTGTCTCAGTTGCAGCCTTAATCCCAGCCCTGGTCAGGGTGTGTGCAAGAGAAAACAACTGCTGTCTCTCTCACATCAATGATGCTCTCTCTCTGTCTCTCCCCCGCCCTTCTACTCTCTAAACATCAATGGAAGAAACATTCTCGGATGAGGATTAACAACAACAACAAAAAGGCTCAGCCTGGCCAGAGTGGCTCAGTGGTTGAGCGTCAACCTATGAATCAGGTTCGATTCCCGGCGAAGGCACATGCCTGGGTTGCAGACTAAATCTCTGGCGGGGGGAGGAAGGGGCGGCGTGCAGGAGGCAGCCGATCAATGATTCTCCATCATCATTGATGTTCCTAGTTCTCTTTCTCCCTCTCCGTTCCTTTCTGAAATCAATAAAGATATATTTTTTTAAAAGGTCCAGAGAAAGTAGAGAACTGGGCACAACTGGTCCCTGGAGGCCACGTGCTCGCTCTCAGAAATGTCTGCAGAATGTACAGAGCTAAGGGGGCAGTCCTGGGGTCAGCAAGCACGGGCTTCCCCCCTCCTCCCTGGGCCACACCCTCTCCAGCTGTCAGCCCGACGGCGCTCCCCTTCCTCACGGGGCTCCGGGAAGACACTTGGGAGACGGCCGGTACACAGGAGGTGTTTAATAGATGTTTGGGAGGATGAACCGTTTTGCAGATCACTTCTCCAGGCGCCAGCCCCGCTCGGCGACCGTCCACCCAGCAGCTGGGAGGCGGGGAGCGCGGGCCTTGACTGTGGTTTGCCGAGTAGCTTTGAAGAAGTCACTTCCTGAAGTTGGATACGTCACTACCCTCAGTACCAAAACAAAGACAAACCACAGGCTGGACAGGGGCAGGTCCACAGAGGAAACAGACACGCCGGCGGTCACTCCGAGGGCGGGCGGCAGGCCGGGCTCCAGGCTCGGGCCCTGTGATCTCCGCAGGGCTGTGGGTCTGACGCTGCCCCGTGGCCGCAGACGCCCCCGGTGGCCGGCGAGCTTCTGGTTTGGATTACTAAAATATGCAATTCCTGGGGAATGTCTCCCCACAAGCGGCCAGCAAGGAGGGTCCAACTAGAAGAAACCCCTGACAGGGGGGCTCAAGCTGAGCTCCAGGACTTGGAAAGGCCACTGAGGAGGTGGAGGTTGAGGTCACCACCAATGAGCACGGAGTGAAATACGAGCCGGGTCACTGGGTTCTGGGCCAGACCCCAAGGAGAGAGAACAGGGGTCTTGTTTCCTGGCTGCTGATCGGAATAGAGATTAAGAAAAAGAAGAAGGCGGCCAGTTCCACGTGACGTCCAGCCTCCACTCTCTGCTCCCCGAGGAGAAGTCCACACAGCAAACAAGAACCGTCTCGGAGGCACTGTGACCGCTCACACCCGGCTCCCGAGGGGACGGGGCTGACAGATGAGCTCTGGGACCAGGCAGCCTCACAGCAGCAAGGGCCGGATGGCCCAAGCACACCTGCCACCCAGCAGGGTCTGCCTGCAGCTCACCTCCAAGCGGGAAAGGAAGAACATCCGACAGCAGCTCAGCCCACCCTCCAGAGACAGCCCCAAATGCTGCTCATGGAGAGCGCGGTTCTGCTCTTTTTTTTAAAGGTGCATTTTGGGTAAAAATCATTCAAATAATACACAGGATTATAAGGTTGTAAAAATTCCGTCAGCTAAATATAATCACCTTTAACACTGAGATAAACAACTTTCCAGATGTGAATGGGCAAATACACACACACACACACACACACAGAGGTATCTGTAGCTATATACTAGTATATCTATAGTAATAAAAGCTAATATGCTAATTAAACCAGATATCTTTCCGGACAACCTTCCGGATGAAGCCAGGGCTGCGAGGGAAGCCCGGGTCCCAGGTGCCGGAGGGGAGCCGGTGCCGGCAGCCAGCAGAAGGAAGGCCTACAGTTGCACAAATTCCGTGCATCAGGCCTCCAGTATCTATATAAATAGCTATATATGGGTTTGAGAGTGTGTGTATGTGTGTGTACATAAATGTATACAACAATGATCTTACAAGTCCTATTTTGTAACCTCTTTCCCCACAACTACATGGCTCATTTTCAAGTGTGGTAGCATATAGAAATGAGGCAACAATGTATAGAAGGAAGAACATCACTTGGAGGCTAGTGTGGCCACCCACCCACGCTCTGCAACCTACTAGGTGGGTGGCTTTGGTCTCAGGGAGGCTGGTGGGGCAGGTGGAGCCGCAGGCTGGGGTCACCTGATGAGCCCACATACATCGCCCGTCCAGGGCAGGCACCATCAGGCTGGCTCTCCCCACCATAAGGCGAGAGAAGCTCACGCACAGAGAACTGAAGCCGGAACTGAACTCCTGGGCATCCAACAGAGCCCTGCCTCCCATCTCCCCCCCCCCCCCCCCCAAGGAGGGCCAAGTCCTGGCCCAGCGATGCTCACCTGGAGGTAGATGGCCGCCTCCTGATAATTCATCTCCCAGTGGTGTCCAGTGGGGCTCGAGGGAAAGCTCTCGCCCTCTGAGCTCAGGCTGGAGGCCTGGGAGCCGTGGGCGGCATAGCTGCCTCCATCTGCATTGGGAGAGGAGAGAGATTCACCTACAGCCCGGGAGGAGGAGGACAGAGACACGGCACCAGGAGGAAGGGCCTTGCGTGCTCGGACACACACGCATTCATAGGTCAATCTCCGCTCTGTGCACCAGGACAGCAAGAATCAGTGTGGTTAGGTAACAATATTGCTCCTTCTCTTGTTAAGTGAAAAAGCAAGTACAAAAGAGCACAAGGAAGGAAAAACATACAGCTGCCCACTCATCTTTACAGAAAAGAAAGAGAGGAAGAGAAGTAGAGCTCAGTGAAGTCAGCTGCCTACAGGAGAGGTGGGAAACGGGGTAGAAGTGTCACTCCGACTTTTTGTTTACTTTTGGCTTTTGGAAACGTGTTAATATTCTACTTAGTCACAAATGAAAAATAACTGCCCGGCTGGCGTGGCGCAGTGGCTGAGCGCCAACCTATGAACCAGGAGGTCACGGTTCGATTCCTGATCGGGGCACATGCCCGGTTGCGGGCTCCATCCCCCGTGTGGGGAATGCAGGAGGCATCCGATCCATGATTTTATGTCCTCACTGATGTTTCTCCCTCTCTCCTTCACTCTCCCTTTCTCTCTGAAATCAATCAAAATACATTTTAAAAAAGAAAGAAAAATAATTGGATTTGGTCCTAGCCAGTTTGGCTCAGTGGTTAGAGTGGTGGCCCGTGGATTGAAGGATCCTGGATTCGATTCCGGTCAACAGCAAGCTGCCTAGGTTGCAGGCCCTGGTCAGGGTGTGTGCCGGAGGCAACCAATCGATGCGTCTCTCTCACATCAATGTTTCTCTCTGTGTCTCTCCCTTCCAGTTTCTAAAAGTCCAAGGAAAATATCCTCGGTGAGGATTAACAACAAAAATAACTGGATTTGTTCCTTGGTGCGGGGTCATCTGTGGCTTCCACGTGCTGACCCCACACCCTTTCCTGCACGGCCCATCAGCCTCTGGAGAACATTCTTCGGCTCGGGCTGGCTCCACCCCTGGCTCCCGGGCAGGTGCCCAGGTGCAATGAGAGCCCCGCCCCTCCCCGGACAGGCTGGTTCAGGCAGGGGTGCTGCCCACGCCGGCCCCGGAGGGCTGAAACTGGGACTCGTCCTGGGCCAGTTAGGAAGGAGGGGTTCTCTCCCCATTGCTGCAGGCAGCTGCCTCGGCCACCATGTGGGGAAAGCCTGCCCGAGAAGGACGCCAACAGAGAACAAAACGGTGGCACAGGTGCCCCGACTGCAGCCTGGCTCTGCCTGAAATCTACCTCTGAGCGTTTCCAGAATCCTTTTATACTGACAGCTGCTGTCACAACTCTCAAGTGTCTCCACTAGCACGGGTCAGCAGGGACACCAAGAAACAGAGGAAGGACATCTATGATGAGACTTGGTTCCCCATAATCCACACTCCTAACCACCCCCTCCACGAGGTTGAAGAATCCCATTTCAAATCTATTCTGTGCAGATTTCCCCCCCCAAAGACAGCCACCATATTCCCTTTCGTCCACCCTGCTCTTCTGGAACCTTTCCTACAAAGAGGTGGAGTCTGTGCCTCTGCCCCCCCGAAACCAGGGAGTCTCTGTGACTACTTTGACCAACAGGATGGAAGATATGACGCTTCTGACTCCTAAGGCTAGTTCAACTTAAAAAAAAAAAAAAAAGTGTTTTTATTGATTTTTAGAGAGAAGGGAAGGGAGAGGGATAGAGAGATAGAAACATCAATGAGAGAGAATCACTGGTCACCTGCATCGTGCATGCCCCTCACTGGGGATTGAACCTGCAATCTGGGCATGTGCCCAGACCAGGAATCAAGCCTGTGACCTCCTGGTTCATGGGTCGATACTCAACCACTGAGCCACACCAGCCGGGCTACCTCCACTTTTTGCTCTTGGAACCATGTCCAAGAAGCCCACAAGGAGGACCAAGTCCCTCGGCCACAGCCCAGCTGAGCTCCAGGCCCACGGGCAGCACCAACTCTCCATCTGTTGAATGAGCCATCTCTGCTCCAGTCAAGTGTCCAGATGGACAGTGTGGGCAGCAGAGAAGCTGCCCCTCCCAGACCCCACCCCAACTGCAGGTTTATGATCAAAGTAAATGAGGTTGCTATGGTAAGGCACTATGCTTTGGAGTGGTTTGTTATAAGCAACTAGAGGCCTGGTGCACAAATTCGTGCACCAGTGGGGTCCCTTGGCCTGGCCTGCGGGGATCAGGCCGAACCCGGCTCTCCAATAATCCCCCGAGGGGTCCCGGATTGCAAGAGGGCCCTGTGCACCAGGCCTCTAGTCCAGCAGTCGCCAACCTTTCAGACCCCATGGACCACCAGTGGACCACGGACCACCAGTTGGCGACAGCTGCTCTAGTATGCATATAAGATCTTTGATTAATCTCTTACGCCCTCCCCACTTCTTCCTTCCCTCTGAGATTCATCAGTCTGTCCCATGTTTCCACACCTGTGGTTTCCGCTCCTGCGTGGAGCATCTGCCCCCTGGTGGTCAGTGTGCACCATAGCTATTTTTGGTCCTGGTCGGCCAGTCACTTAGGCTTTTATATATGTAGATAAGATAACATGCATATCTAAGCACCTAATACCCATCAACCTATCTAATTCTCACAACAGCCCTAAGAAGAAGGTTATGATTAGCCCCACCTCAGACTTGAGGGAGGAAGGTGCAGAAGGGCAAAGGCTAAGCCCCCCGAAGAAGCCATGCAGCTAGCGAGACGTGGGGCTGGGAGACCGTCCAGGCTGGGTGGCTCCTAAGCAGGAAGCCACGTGCCTCTCAAAAACTGGAAACCAGAAAAGGTGACAGGGTAGTGCCAGAAGGACCAAAACCTAGCAGCAGAAGCACTGAAAACGGAGCCAGAGCAGGAGGAGGGACACTGGGCTGCTGCCTGCATTTGGTGCTGCGGGCCCTTCTCTACGCAAGGCCAGCATTCGCCACTCCGACCCCAGAGCCCAGGTCTAAAGAACCAAGCCCCAGGAGGAGAGAGAAAGTCAAACCGCCTTCCTTGATCTGCTCACGGGACCAGGGAGGCATGTGGAGGTAGGAGCAGCCTCAGGCAGGCAGCTGGACATGCTGCCCCCCCCATGTGCCCGCGCCATGGCCTCTGCAGCCTTCACACACACAGCGGGGCCGGCGGCCCGGAAACAGCAGTGCCAGGTACAGCAACGACAGAGCGGATGGGCGGGTGATGAGCTGGCACAGATGCCGCGGGCATTAGCCTCCCTTGGCCAGTACTTCCTGTTCCCCGGCCCTTTCCCAGGTCTTTAACTGGCCTCCTTCCCCACCTCCCAGATCCCCCGAACATCGTCCTCTCAGGGGCCACCTTTGGCCTCTCTGAAGTCACATGCCCATCACCCTCGGTCGCTCTCACGCTGCTCTCTGCTTCCTCCTGGGGTTAACACCCCCCCCTCTTGCCCCCAGTACGTTAGAGCCAGCCTCCCTGCCTGGATGGCAGGGCCCTGAGGGCAGGGACTTTTGTCTTGTTCACCGAGGTGTCCTGAGAGCCCAGAACAGTGTCAGGCATGATGTAACCAGTGCTCAGCACTCAGATCTGAAGGGAAGCCCTAGCTCCAAAGATTCCAGAAGCACCCTTCCATGGGACACTGAGAGATGGCCAGTGGCCGGGGGGCACAGCGGGGGTGACCACCAGGGCCCGGTGCCCAGCCAGGGTGCAGGAGGGGTGCCCGAGGGCCTTATAAGGAGCTTGACGTGATCTGTATTTTCTCAAGATCATCCTTTAAGGACCTGCTGAGAGCGACTATGCTGTATAAGAGTAATTCCGAGCAGAGCCTTAAAGAGGACAGAAAGGAAAGAAAGGAAAAC
Source organism: Pipistrellus hanaki (assembly GCF_964339955.1). NCBI lineage: Eukaryota > Metazoa > Chordata > Mammalia > Chiroptera > Vespertilionidae > Pipistrellus > Pipistrellus hanaki. The sequence continues at coordinate 17,662,298 of NC_140521.1, read as the reverse complement.
GGAGACGGGAACGGCCGAGGGGCAGGATGGGGAGCTGTGCCCTCCAGAGTGGCCTTTGTCCGCGGCTTCTAGCCTGTGTTCACACCGCACTTGCTCGGAACACAGGCCTTGGCTTGCTGACTGGGTCCCAAAGGCAAAGCCGATCAGCTTGCTTGTGGCTCTTATGTGGGGAGAGGGCTGAAAGGCCCTAGGTGGTGAGGGAGGCAAGGGCGGCCGAGGGGCTATTCAGGAGCCGCAGGTGATTTCAAAGAGCCGCCTTCATGCCGGCCCCGGCGGCTGGGCAGCGCAAGGAGGGGCTGTGGAAAGGGCATGGTGGAAGGCAGGGGGCCCTGTTCCTCCACTTCCTTTCATGGCAGCCTCAAACAGAGGCCAAGTCCAGCAGCACTCTGAGTGCATGGCAAGGGGGGGCGAGGGGAGCCCTCATTCCCTGCCCCCTCCGCCGGCTCCCACTTCCCAGGCTGGAGAGGCGATGGCCACGCTCCAGCGCCCAGTGCTTGATTGCTGCCGTCAGAAGGAACGCTTAAAGGCTTAGCTGCCTCCCAGAGGGAACGGACAATTATGGTCCGTAAAAGAGAGGGAGGCAGGGGGCTCAGGGGGGCCATCCGAGGTAAGGGGGCCACTGGACTGTGGTCTGGAGTTCAGGTGGGGGTGACCGGGGCACAAGGCCCTGCTCACGGGGGAACCGATTTCAGGGACTTCCTCAGAATGAGCGCCCTCAAAGCAGGAAGTGAGAGCTGTAAGGGGCTCCCCGTTCCTGGTCACCACTGGGCATGCGGTCCCAGGGGATGGGCTGTCCCCACGCTGAGGCCCACTGGGCCTGCCCCGGGTCGTCTGCCTGGGGAGCTCAGAGCTCCGTGACTGCTAGCACCTACCTGCCCTGATCAACTGCCCACCTGGGCGGAGCTTGCACTTCCGGGGGGTAAAGGTCCCCGGGGAAACGACGGGGGTCTGCATCTCCGGGAGCGGCCCCTGCTCGGAAAGAATCCTGGCCACCCAAGTGGGCAGGTGAGCTCTCACCCCAGGGCCAGCCCCATCCTGCGGGCTGGGCCGGCCTCACGCTGGCGATCATGAGAGACCACGTGAGAATGGGCATGTGGGACCTGGGACTTTGCCACCGTCCTTAGCCCGGGCAGGGAGGGCCCTTCCAGAAGGGCTGGATAGGGGAGGCAGAGGCAGACCGCCAAGGCCCGGCTCCAGGAGACAGGATGACCTCACCGCGGGGCCGGCGGGGAGCTGGCCCTCCACTGCCTCCTCCAGGAAGAGGACAGCCGGCCTCGGCCTCGGCATTTCCGCCTCGGCAGCTGGGCCGGGCCCGGGGGGAAGAAGAGAGAAGACATGCAGCAGGCAGGAGGGTGGGAGAAGCCAGTTTCTCTGCTCACCGGGTCCCAAAGGGCCGGGGGAGGCTGACCAGGAACACTCCTGGCAACCAGGAAGCTCCCACATGCGCCTCGGGGGAAAGTTCCCTGAAGGAAACGTCTCGTTCTGCACCCCCGGTGCCCTGGGCAGAGGGCACTCTGGTGAGAACCAGTCGGCAGCCTTTTCAGACCTGTAGGCCTTATGCAACGTCTACCCTTAAACTGCTCTCCCCGGATCCCGGCCATCAGCCCAGGGAGGTGAACGAAAATCGCTGGCCGAAGACGGGACCGGAACACCAGCCCTGCAGGACGGGCAGGCGGACACAGAACAGTTACAGAAACTCTGCCTCCGCGTCTGAGCACAGGCCGACGCACCAGGATGACCTGTTTGCACAGATGGCAACGCTGATGTAACAGGCCCAGACGCTCCCTGCAAAACAGCTGGCTGCTTTGCATGCAGCCTCTGCAACGGCCCTGCGGGGAATCCAGGGTTTCCGTTCGCTGGAGCACAGTGTGCAGCCGCATCCTGGGGGTGCTGGGTAAATAGAAACAGTTTCCATATGCCGGCCATAAAGCTGCACCAGGGAGGAGAGGGAAGGACAGGCGGAGGGGGGGCAGGATCTGCTGGGCGGGGTAACCACCGGCCCTTCCTTTGGGGCTTGGCGCAGGAGGCCGCTTTGGATAAAAGGCCTACGAGCTCCTTCCTCACGGGAGGCAGCTCTGATCAGAAAGAACGCAAGGCCATGGTTGTTCTGGGCAGGCTTACACGGAGGACCCGACCCCCGTGCAATCCTCATTCCCTTTCATTCTCTCTCCTAAATGCCTGCAACCAACCTCGCGCATTCTCAAACACACACACACACACACACACACTCCTGCACATCCTCTTCAAGACAAAAGGCTGCCCTGTTCACCCAAGTTCACTCCCAGCTGTTCCCCTCCCCTCCCCCAGTTCACCGTCTTATCCCCAGAGCCTCAGTTTCTTCTTCACCCATTAACTGGGACCGGCGCCAACTGTGCCCCGGGCATGACAGAAACAAATGCCAATACCCACAAAGCACTCGGAGCCCTCCGGAAGCCGGTGCCCACCAGAATGACAACGAGCAGCCGCCCAACCGCTCGCCAGTTGTCGCTGAGAGCCCCACTCCACGGGAGAACGCTGGGAGAGGGGAGGAAACGAACCGGCGTGACACTGATGGGTTTCCAGGCGCGGCGTCGCTGCACTGCCGGTGCCGGCTGACCCTGCCAAGGCCCCAGACAAAAATCGGGCAAGAGCCACTTTGCCGAGAGAGAGCAGAGCACACGCGCGTCCCCTCCTGCCCAGGCCTTCCCTTGCTGGTAACTGGCTGCAAGATGGTGTGGGAAGCAGACCCACATTATCCACACACATTACCAAAGGCTGCAGAGCCCCAAGCCAGGATACAGACCTCCAAAAGGCGAGAGCTGGCTCAGAGCCCTCCCCGCTGAATCGCTGGGCTCAAGCCCAAAACCCATCCTGCCAAAGGCTTAAGCCAGAGGCGGAAAGGAAAAACGGAAAGCTCCCCCAGGCCGGTCCCGTGGGTCAAGCGCTGTTCGAGGAGGAGGGGGTCCGGTTTGGAGCCGGCCAGGATAATGGGATAAGGCCCGGTGCCGCCTCCAACTTTGTCTCTGGCCGGCTGACAGGGATCTAAGGGGCCAAATCCAGAGGGAGTCTCTGTAGAGACTACAAGGCTGCCCGTGAACTTGAACTGGCTGGCAAGTTGAGAGCCATAACTAAGGAGGTGAACAGAGAGGCAGGAGGGCTGGGAAAATGAGCACCCCTTAATGGTCTACGGTGGTGGTCACTGCCCCAGGTGTCCACCCCACACAGGCCACTCAGAAACCTCCCATCCTGAGGCCACGACATGACCTTGAGAGCAACTCTCCAGTCTTAAGAAATCATGCGGGAATTTGGGGGAAGGGAAGAGGGGGAAGGGGGAAGTTCACAAAGGCTGACTTCCCAGATGCAAACAAACATAGTTTAATGTGAAGAGACATTTATTCAGCACCTACTGTTTACCAGGCATTGTGCTAGGTGTTGGATTTTTTTTTTAATTTTTATTTTTTTAAATTAACCATGAATTCTTGGCCTCACTGGGTTCACTCCCAGGAGGCGAAAGGAGGAACGTGATTCCAGTGCATTGAAGTCATGCGTTCGTTACAGCAGCCTGGAAAAGGATGTGACAACAGCTACCCTCCAGGGCTGCAGGGCAGGGGCAGGGCGGGATTCCCGGGTGAGGTCTGCGCAGGCTTCTGAAGAATGAAGAGTTGTCACCAGGTGGATGAGGGTGGGGTGGGTCTGCATTCCCAGAAATGGGAAGATCCTGCATAAAGCGCAGAGAAGCAAACAGCAGGGCCAGTGTGGGTTCCATAATCCAGAAGGTTCCATAGTCCTGAAGCTTAAAGAGCCAGAGATCAGGCCGATACCAAGAACTATAACAGCTCACACTCAGCACTGCATGTGCCCCAGACAGAGTGCTCAGGGCCAAAAGCCCGATGAAGCAGGTGCTGTTCTCCCCTCCAGCTTACGGAAGGGGAAACGAAGGCCCAGAGAGGCTGAGTGATTTGCCTAAGGTCACAGAGCAAGGATGTGGCCACGCTGGGGTTCGAGCCCAGGCCGCCCGAGCACCCGCCCTCTTCCCCCACCTGCAGGAGCCGCAGGCGGCCGTAAACCACGTTATGGAACTTGAACCCATGGGTTCTAACAGGGGGCACGCTGACCACCTAGCCAACATGGTCAGTCTTGGTTAACACGGTAGCCCCATCTACAAACATCCTGCTCGGGCAAACGGCAGGTTCCTCTTCCCGGGCAGCCACAGTGAGTCACATTTATGGGGCCGCTGAGGTCATTTCTATCGTAGAATCCTTCCACCACCCTTTGCACGAAGAACCACGTCCTGGCACCCCTCCCCCCCGCCCTTTGGCCAAGCGGAGAGAACACTGGGTTGCAGGCAGTTCCGTGGCGAGGCAGGACCTGATTTCTACCTCCTCTAAGTCTGTGAGTCTCAAGGTTTCACTTGCAATCATACTTCCCACTCCTGCGCCCCTGGGCTCATGAGGAAAACAAAAGGCTTTCCCTCCGACCCAACACCCATCACACGGCGTTCACCGAGCACCTTCCATGTGCAGAGTGCTTCAGATCATGTGAAAAAAGAAAACATATGTAAACACTAGGCACATCTCAAAGGCCCTACACTTCACACACACACACACACACACACACACCACACACACACACACACAGAGGCATGCGAGCGCCACTCTGTTTACCCAGTGAAGAGTGCAGCACCTGCGCGAACATCTGTCCGGATTCACTTGGAAGCAGCACAAATGCTAATTGTGGAGCACACAGGGACCGGGACGGGAGCGGCGGAGGAGCAAATGGAGATGAAAGGCATTTTTCACTGCACACAGGCAACCCCCCTCTCTGCGCCCCCACCCCCACCCCCCGGGCCCCTGCCCGGGGTCAGCAGACCAGCAGTGCTAGAGGAACGAGGCTGGCGGTGAGCCACACGCTTCATGCAGGCTACTGACGTGTCAGCTGATGCTGTCCTCTTGGCTCAGATCAGAAGTCTGCTCCAGCCCCTACCACAAGGGGGGGCGGAGGGGGAGGCGGGGGAGGGCCTGGGCCCTGGGCCTGGCTGGGCGCACAGAACACTGGCCACGCCCCGGCATCTGGATCTTCTGCCACGGCAAGCAGCTCTGCTCAGAAGAGCAGCGACAAGAAGGCACAGGCCGTTGGGGGAGTGACAGTTGGGAGGAAGTCTACATCCCAGAGAGCGTGGTGGCCGGGACACGCCACTTCTCCCGGGACCTGGGCTCGCCTGGCTGGTGCCGCTCCCAGAGGAGTCCGTGGCCAGGCACTGGGCTGACTCAGCCTTCTCTTCCTTACCCTCAGTCTCCCCTCCCATCGAGGGCAGAAGGCAGCCCAAAGGAGGCACCGCCGATGAAGAAAAATGCGAGAGAGACCATCTTAAAGGGCGGGCAGCCGCTGCAGCTACTGGAGCCCTTATCTCTGCGGCGCACCAGGGGGCCAAGGACGTGAACGTGTCCCTGCCCCACTTGCCACAACCAGACCCTTAACGAAATGCAAAGCCCAGCTCAGGTTCCTTAAGCAGAGGCCCGTGTTCTATGAGCATGTCCCATGGAATCCTTATGGCAGCCCTGAATGGAAACATCCTTATCCCCATTTCACAGATGAAGAAACTGAGATCAGGAAGAAACGGAGGCTCAGCTCCTTATTCAAGGTTGCACAGCTACCAAGAGGTGATGCGGGCAAGCCGGAGACCGAAGAAACGGGAGAGTGCTGTGGAGAGTATCAGCGGACGAAATCACGCCCCCAACACATGCACATTTCTTTCTGTGCGTGTTTTTATTCTCTAATCCTCACCCGAGGAGTGAGGGTATTTTTTCCCACTGGTTTTGAGAGAGAAAATGGAAGGGAGGTGGGAGGCGGGGAGAGAGACTTCGATGTGCGAGTCTGAATGCACCCCAAACTGGCAGCCCAAGTACATGCCCTTGACTGGCAATCAAACACGAGACCCTCCAGTGCGCAGGCTGGTGCTCTAACCACTGGCCAACACCGGCCGGGGCCACACACACACACACACACACACACATTTCTAACCACCTGAGAATTCTCCCAAGCCTCCCGATCTCCAGATCGGTGAGCCTGACACATGCCAGGACAGCATCCCACCCAAAAGGAAGCAGCCCTCCAGTGCCTGGAGGCTGTTGGTTCTGTTACAAGCTGGGCCCCATCGAGGCGACCGGTCCGGCTACAGGGCACACAGTGAAAGCTGTGACTGCAGACAGCGAGGCAGGCCAGCCAAGCGTGCACAGCCGAGCTGTGATAAGAGGGGACCCTTGAGAGCCACAGAGGGAAGACATCACGTTTGTCGACGACCACTCACAAGTGAAAGCCAAGGCATCCGGCGGCTTGGAGCAACTCCAAGCCATTAGCCAGCAGGGGGCCCCGCTCACTCCGCCCGAGCTGATTTCCAGCAAGAGCTAAACGAATAAGAAAAAATAAAAATAAAAACCCAATCTGCCCTAGCTGGTTTGGCTCAGTGGATAGAGCGTTGGCCTGAGGACTGGAGGGTCCCGGATTCGATTCCGGTCAAGCCGAATCAATTATTCTCTCTCATCATTGATGTTTCTCTCTCTCCCTCTTCTTTCCTCTATGAAATCAATAAAAATGAAAAAGAAAACTTTGTCTTAAAATAAAAGACAAAACTCAATCTAACAAAAAGAGAGGTGAGTGAGCTCAGCGCGGAGGGGAGCTGGGATCCAGCCACCAGGGCTGACACAGCCATTACAGGGCACGTGTGGGCTCCTGGAAAACTGCAAAGCCCTAGAGGCAGAGACCTAAGTGTCCAAAACATAGGCTGCTCCTAGAGGAAGCAGGGGCCAGGCCCCGCCCGGGCTATTTCTGACCTGGTCACGTGTGCACGTCTCCCTGTCATCCCAGAGGGCTCTGGGAGCAGGCCAGGGTGTGACTGACAGCCACTTGGGACCCTGGGTGTTTTTGGAACCTGGTGACTCACTCCCAGATTCGCTACTTTAATGACAGTTTTCTCAGTGCCCAGAAAAGACATGGCTCCTGCCTTTGCAAAACCTGTACATCCAGGAAGAGGCGCAGTTATAGCTGAAACCGGTGTGGCTCAGTGGGTAGAGCGTCGGCCTGCGGACTGAAAGGTCCCAGGTTCGATTCCGGTCAAGGGCAGGTACCTTGGTTGCGGGCACATCCCCAATGGGGGGGGTGTGCAAGAGGCAGCTGATCAATGATTCTCTCTCATCGATATTTCTAACTCTCTATCCCTCTCTCTTCCTCTCTGTAAAAAATCAATAAAATATATATTTAAAAAAAAAAAAAAAAAGAGGGGCAGTTATATAAAACATCAGGCAAAAACAACTGCACCTACTCCGGCGTTGCATGGGGTTGGCACTCTACCTTCCTGCCTGTCTAGTTCAGCCAGGCCACCTCCAATAGGCACCAGAGACACCAGAAAGAACGCCACGCCCGGCCGGCGTGGCTCAGTGGTGCAGCGTCCATCTATGAACCAGAAGGCCGAGGTTCGATTCCCAGTCAGGGCAGATGCGGAGGCTGCAGGCTCGATCCCCAGGGTGGGGTGTGCAGAAGGCAAACTGATCTATGATTCTCACCATTGATGATGCTTCCATCCCTCTCTCCTTCTCTGCAATCAATAAGAATATTTTTAAGTATGTGTTTAAAAAAGAAAGAAGTCCACAAGCAGGTTAAGCCTTCATGGAGAGAAACGTGGTTGACCAAACCCACCAGGATGAGCCCAGGGGTATTTATCACACCGTGGAAGGATGCTTTGCCGAACTCAGCCCTCCTGCCCGTATTTTAAATCACCTACTTCACCCAAAGTCCATTTCCTCACCATGTTTAGGAATCCATCATGGCACAAAGCAAACCCCGGTTCGGTACAGGAGACATTAATCACATCTCTCACACGTAGGGGCTGGGGAGCGAGCGGGCCTCTGGGCACGGAGGGCAGAGATTGAGGCGCAAACAGTGCCTTAAGAGGAGGGAGGGTGTGGAAATGCAGCCAGTATCCTAACCGGTTGGGGAGAAGGAGGGGGAGGGAAAGCTCATGGGCAGGAGGACGAAGGTCTACAAGTGAAATGGGGACAGATCAGAAGCATGAGACAAGCAGCCCAGCCCTAGCCAGTTTGGCTCAGTGGGCAGCGCATCAGATCAGCCAGTGGGTTGAAGGGTCCCGAGTTCGATTCCAGTCCAGGGCGGGTACCTCAGTTGCAGGCTCAATCCCCGGCCCTGGTTAGGGCGTGTCGAGCAGGCAACCAATCAATGTGTCTCTCACATCAACGTTTCTCTCAGTCTCTCCCTCAAAAAAGAGACAAGCAGCCCACAGGGAGGTTCGGTAACGAAGGTGGTTAAATAAGAAAATAATCGAGATGATGGGATTATTGAAAACGGGAGATTATAGGAGCAGCCCTAGGTTTTTTTGTTTGTTTGTTTGTTTGTTTTAAATATATTTTATTCATTTTGTACAGAGAGGAAGGGAGAGAGATAGAGAGTTAGAAACATCGATGAGAGAGAGTCATCGATCAGTTGCCTCTTGCACACCCCCTACTGGGGATATGCCCGCAACCAAGGTACATGCCCTTGACCGGAATCGAACCCGGGTCCCTTCAGTCCCCAAGCCGACGCTCTATCCATTGAGCTAAACCGGTCCCGGCAAGCAGCCCCAGGTTTTAAAATGTTTGATTATCGGTTCTGATTTCTGGGGTGGAGTGCAGAACGGAGGGCAGCCTGCCAGGAGTGTAAAACTGCTCCCGGCCTGGAAAGGGCTGGGCCACCACTGCCAGGCGCCGGGCCAGGCAGGGAATGTGGGGCAGGGCACTTGGCCTTCGAGGGCTGCGTCTGTCACTCGATCCGAGAACTTGGCCTCCCTCTCACCAAGGGAGCGGGGCTCAGTTTATGGTTTCCTGATCTGTGCTCGGGGTAACCAAACTGTGCAAGGCCCGAGGGTGGAGGTGGCAGGGCTCTGTGGTCAGGGTGCGTCACACGCCTGCCTGGTGCCTGCCTGGCAGACCACCAACACCGGCTGAACCAAGCAGCCCCTCTGTGCCCCTGTCTGCTGCCTGGGCAGGTAACACCCTCCCCGCACCTCAAGTTGCACATCCCTTTCCCCAGCATCCCCAACTCCTACTTGTCCCTAAATCCCCATCCACAGGCTGATCTGCTTACTCCTTAGTTGAGTCTTCAATGTCATTTTCTCTCTCACCGCCAGCCACAGCTCCAGATCCACCAAAACTCACCCCGGGGCTATGAACGCAAATGCCTGTGGCATGCGGCGGGTATCAAACCTGGGGAGCTGGGGTGTGAGAGACCAGAGGGGCCACGTGCTCACGCTGAGCGCAAACATACACCTGCTTAAACACTGCTCAGGCCAAACCAAGCAGGTCCCAGCGTGTCCCTGGGCCACCTCCATGCCATCTGGCCTTGCCCCCTTCCCAGCCACTCTCTGCAGGGCAGCCCGAGTGCATTTCAGACCCTGCCCTGAAACGGGACAGGTCACTCCCCTGCTTCTCCAGCACCGCAGGATGGAGTCTCAATCCCCAGCATGGCCCTGGGGGCGGGGAGGGACCCTCGGAGACCATGCAGAGCGGAGGTGGGGAAGTGTGCACGCTGAGGAGAAAGCTGTCGATTGCTCGGCGGGTGCAATCATGGCTGTCCTCTGTGGCTTCCCCCTCTCCCCCCACACTTACTCATGCCTCTGGTTTCTCTGTGATGAGCCAATACAGCTTGTACAGTGAAACCCCGATGGTTTTGCTATTTTTGCAACATGAAAGGGGGTTCTAGGTATCACACTCTAATGTAGGAGAAATACCGTGTAGGCAATAAAAGTTTAATTAAAAAAATAAATAAATAACCCTGGCCAGTATGGCTTAGTAGTAGATCATCAGCTTGAGAACTGAAGGGTCAGGGGTTCAATTCCCAGCCAAAGGCATGTACCTGGGTTGCAGGTCGATCCCAGGCCCCGGTCAGGGCGCATGTGGGAGGCAACCAACTGATGTATCTCTTTCACATGGATCTTCCTCTCTTTCTCTCCCTTTCCCCCTCCCTCTCTTCCACTCTCTCTAAAGATCAGTGGAAAACATATCACCAGGCGACGATTAACAAAAAAACAAAACGAAGATGAAGATAGGCACCAGCTTCCTTCTGGAAAAGCAAATTCCCCCTGAAACCCTGTGTCTTCCAGAGCCTGACTTCCTGGTGTGCGGCCCATCGGGAGGAGCCTGAGTTTGGAGCCAGAAGACATGGGTTCGACGCGGCCATGGGCACCGGCTGACTGCATGCGCTTGGGCAAGTTCCCACCTCAGAGCCTCGGTTTCCTTCCTCAGATGAAGACAATGAGACCAACTGCGCAGGTCTGCGGGGAGGATGCGGGAGACGCCCAGGGAGGTGCCTCGGACACCGCCTGGCACGTAGTAGGAGCCCAATAACCATGAGCCACTCTTTTCCTCGTGCATGGCCTTCCCCAGCTTGGAATGGAGAGAGAGAGTCGGGAAATGGCCCAAACAGGGAATTCTTCAGCAAAGGGAGGAGAATGGGGAGCCGCCCCCGTGGGTCCCTGAGCACAGGGTGGGAGGGGCAGTCTCGAACCCTTGGTCCCTTCCATAGAGCAGGGCTTCCTTCCTGGCCCCGTGCTCCATCTGATCCGAGGCAGCCCGGGGGCGCTGCGACCAGAGCCACCAGAGGCCCCCGCTGGGAGCCCTCAGAACCTCCCCACGGCCCTCCCCAGCTCGGAGGCTGAGGAGCAGCGCGTTCTGGCTCATGAAGCTCTCGGAGCAAATGTGAACTTAGACCCCCCTAAGGCGACGGGGAAAGAGCAGTGCAGCCGGTCCCGCCCGCACCCAGCTGCCGCTGCTGCCATTTCGAGGCGGCAGCTATCTGCATGCGGAGGGGAGAGATGGCATTTCGTGGCAGGGGGGCCCGAGGCGACAGACAGGATCCCCCGTGAAGACGCAGAGGGCCAAGGAAGCCAAGGCTTCGCGTTTCGGAGACCAGGCTGGAACCCAGCATGCCGGGTGCTTGCTCATTTTAATCGGTGCCTCCGTCTGCCTGGTGACACCAGGCTATCTGCCTGGGCGAGGCCCTAAGAAAGCCAGGGGGAATGACTCTGGCGGAGCCAAATGCCCCCGCTCCCTGGGAGGCTGTGAAACTCTTAATTGCTGTTAGGTCTCCAGCTGCCACGCTGCCTCCTTCCCCGCTTGGCGGCGGCCACCTGCTGGCCCAGCAGCAAGGCAAAAAGGATTCGGGTCTTGGCCTGGGTTCAGGACCCCTGCCTGTGAGCCATGATATTCCAAACAAGCACAGCCTCTGGCCATGATAAACACACCTATGATGGGCATCTCATTAAATCTCCCCAACAGCCCTCCTGCAAGACACTCAGATCAGGTAGGAGGGGGAGGCCTGGAGAAGCTGAGCCCCACACTAGCCAGGATGGGAGGCCCGGAGCTGGGCTGCAGAGGCCACAGGCTTGACCACTCCGCTACTCAGGGGATCACAAATGGCAAAAGCTATACAAGCTGAAACCGGTTTGACTCAGTGGATAGGGGACTGAAGGTCCCAGGTTCGATTCCGGTCCAGGGCATGTACCTATATATATATATATATATATATATATATATATATATATATATGTATATTTATTTATTTTTTAAAGCTATGCAAGTCTCTCAGGCTTTCGTCTTAAGCAAGCACACTGGAGAGAATGGGTCAGAGAAAGAACCTGGGGCACAGACTTCGGCGACGGAGCCCATGTGGGGAGTGATCATCCTGGGATATACGCCCCGCTGCTCTTCCCAGCGCATCTTGGCTATCTCTGCACTAAGACCCATCGCACCCTGGCCTGGTGCCAACTGGCCGTGGCTGCGTAAACACGCTGGAAAGGGAGCCAGAGCATCATGGGTTGACCCTCTTCAAGGGGACAGTGACCTTCCACGCGGCTAGATGCCACACTGGGCTGCAGGTAACTGCCAGGCACCATAGCGGGCATCAGGGTGAAGGAGGGAGAGGGCCTCCTCTGCTCTGTTACCTAAGCCTTACCCAGGATGGCCTGTCGCCCGGCAACCACGAACCACCAGCACCAAAGGAGCTCGTGATGCTACGTGCCCTGCTCAAGCCTCAGCCACCTCCCTTGCCCCCGATCGCTTTTCACCAGAGAAGGAAGGCACAGAGCACAGGCCCAACTTGGGCAGCTAATGAGTTTAAAGGCAACAAGAAGGCAAAAGCTGAATGGGACCAGAGTTCCCTTGGGAAGTCCCCGGGACAGCCCACGACACTGAGACTGTGTCTGGTGGCAGGCTAACGACGGCCCGACGCCCAGTGCCCCAGTGCCTGGTGTGGGCTCTCTCCAGCCTGCACTGGCAGAGGCCAGCCCCGCTGAACTGTGCTCAAGGTCATTCCTAAGTGCCAGGCTTTAAATACCTCCGCTGCTACCTGCCTCCCGGACCAACTGCCTGTGCGTCATTCCTTAGCATTTCGGCAGCTCCCGCAGGGCCCAGAGATGACCGAGTCTTGGATAAAATCCATTCTCGCCCATATATGGGGGGGGAAAACAAAACCCAAACCGTCCAGTTTCCTGCAGGGACAATGTCCCATCATAGGTCACCTCCAGGTAAGATCAAAGGGCACTGGCAGCACGGCCAGGGTCCTGGGAATCTGCATCTAAGCAAAGGGCAAGAGTGTTCTGGGCTGAATCGTGTCCCCCTGCGTGTTCTATGTTGAAGCCCTAGCCCCTAGGACCTCAGGGATGGCTGTATTAAAGACAGGGCCTTGAAAGAGGTAGTCAAGGTGAAATGAGGGCATAGAGGTGGGCCTAACCCCATCTCACTGGTATCCTTATAAGAAAAGATTAGGCCCGGCTGGTGTGGCTCAGTGGTTGAGTGTCAGCCTATGAACCAGGAACTTAGGGTTCGATTCCTGGTCAGGGCACAGGTCCGGGGTGCAGGCTCGATCCCTAGCAAGGGGCATGCAGGAGGCAACCAATCGATTCTCTCTCATCATGGATGTTTCTATCTTTCTCTCCCTCTCTCTTCCTCTCTGAGAAAATCAATAAAAACATATTTAAGGGGGGGAAAAAAATCAATAAGTCATCTTTAAAACCAAAAAAGAAAAGATTAGGACACAGAGCAAAGGATGAACACGTGAGCAAACAGTGACAAGGCGGCCATCTGCAAGCCAGAGAGAGAAGCCTCAGAAGAAACCAAACCTGCTGATCCCCTGATCTCAGATTTCCAGCCTCCAAACTGTGAGACCATAACTTTCTACTGGTCCCCTGCCGCCATCTGTGGTATTTTGCCCCAGCAGCCCAAGCAGCCCAAGACAAGGAATATGTAGGTACGGAGCCAGAGGAAGCCATGGACGACAGCTGCTGGTCAAGGCGGAGCCCAGGCTCGCCCGCGGCGCACGCCCTTAGAAAGCCTGTTTAGCTCCCAGTGCCTCACGCCCGGGGAGCGCCAACTCCGCTGCAGACCTCCGCCTGCATTCTGCCAGCTCCTTACCACCTCAAGGGTTACGTGAGCCACCGCCCGGGGCAATGGGGGCAGCCTACAGAACATCAGCTCTGCTGGGAGAAATGAGACTCAAACCCCTGGTTAGGAGGACAGGGATGCTTGCTGCCCACCTCTGAGTGGGACTCCCAGACAGCCACTCCCAAGAGCGACAAGGCGCCAGAAACCCCACAAGGTGTAACCACGACTTGCTGACTGGGTCATCAAGCTCGGTGATAGCACAGACGAATGGAACGCAGGGCCTCCGAGGTGATCAGATGGCTAAATAAGTAATTACCACGCAGTAAGCCACTTGTCATAATGGAAACCTCGTGGAGACACCAAAGCAGAACAGGGTAGTCATTAGCCCTGAGAGGGGAGGTTCAGAGATCTCAGCAGGATTTCCAAGGCAGGACTGAAGCTTCTGAGCAAGCAGGAGGCGGGGGAAGGCATTCCACAGTGAGGTGCCAGCAAGGTGGTTTCAGAATGCAGGGCCGGACGCGCAAACTAGCAGTGCGACGTTGTGGCCAGAGGCAGGAAATGGGGCAGATCAGGTTAGAAGGTGCTAGGGCACCCAAGCCCTCGTATTGGGCCTAGAGCTTGGCCTTCATCCCGCAGGGGATGAGGAGGTCCCGGGAGCTTCGAGCTGGGGAGATGACAGGGCTGGATTTGTGTTTTGGACAGAATGCTCAGACAACAGGGAAGAGGGTCGCTGGATAGAAGGTCAATGCCAAACTAACAGAGGGGAAAGCAGGCCTCCTCTGAAGGCTTTTTCCCCCTCGGACAGGCCCTGCTGCCTTCCCAGCCAGGCTTGGTGCAGGACATCCACTCCTTCTTAGAGGTTTTAGCCAATGTCTCAGTAAGAAGGTGAGACACTAAGGCACTGGGGAGAAAGTCCCATTTCCCTGCACCCTGTCACTTTTATATTTTGTATATGCTTTTTTAAGAAACAAATCCAGCCCTAGCTGGGTTGGCTCAGCGGATAGAGTTTTGGCCTGCGGACTGAAGGGTCCCGGTTTGCTTTCTGTCAAAGGCACATACCAGGTTGCATGTGCAATCCCCAGTAGGGGGCATGCAGGAAGCAGCCATCAATGATTTCCTCTCATCATTAATGTTTTTGTCTCTCACTCCTCTCCCTTCCTCTCTGAAATCAATAAAAATATATTAAAAAAAAAAAAAAAAAAAAAGACAAACAAATCCAGTTCAGCCAGTGTGGCTCAGTGGTTGAGCATCGACCCATGAATCAGGCGGTCACAGTTCAATTCCCAGTCAAGGCACATGCCCAGGTTTTGGGCTTGGTCCCCAGTAGGGTGTGTGCAGGAGCCGATCAATGATTCTCTCTCATCATTGATGTTTTTATCTCTCTTCCCTTCTCCCTTCCTCCCTGAAATCAATAAAATAAATTTTAAAAATTAAATTAAATCAAAAAGAAACAAACAGCCCTAGTCGGATTGGCTCAGTGAATGGAGCGTTCGGACTAAAGGATCCCAGGTTCGATTCTGGTCAGGGGCATGTGCCTTCGTTGCAGGCACATCCCCAGTAGGAGGTGTGCAGGAGGCAGCTGATCGATGTTTCTAACTCTCTATCCCTTTCCCTTCCTCTCTGTAAAAAAAAAAAAAAAAATCAATAAATATATTAAAAAAAGAAAGAAAAAAAGGAAGAAAAGAAAGAAAGAAAGAAAGAAAGAAAGAAAGAAAGAAAGAGAGGGAAGGAGGGAAGGAGGGAGGGAGGGAGGGAGGGAGGAAGAAAGGAAGGAAGGAAGGAAGGAAGGAAAAAAGGAAGAAAGGAAGAAAGGAAGGAAGGAAGAAAGGAAGAAAGGAAGAAAGAAACAGCCCCAAATAAGCCACCAACTTTGTTACAAGGACAGTCCCATGAACGGCCTATCCAAGGTTAGCTTTGTCTTTCTGGCCTACTTCCTACTCATCAAGCTCTATCATCGGTTTAAACCTGATGTTGACACAGAACTAGGCTGTTCCTCGCACTTTGATCCTGCAGGAGAGCGGGACACCCTGCCACCAGCTCTGATACTTGGAAGAACTTAAAAGGAACCCACGACAATGATCGGGATTTCGATTTAGAAACTTGAGCCTATTTCCAGAATGATCCAACCCTCCCTTAGCGCATAAACCACCTTCCTTGCAGTCCATTCCCTTGTTGGTCATGGATGGCCCACCCCTCACTAGGAGGGGGTCCTCCTCTGAAGTGGAGACTGTGTCACTTTATTCACACCCCTTTCCCAAAGCACCTTACACAGTGGCATGAGAGGGAAGATCAGAGAAGCATTGCTCCTTACTAGCTGTGTGACCTTAGACAAGTTACTTAACCTCTCTGAGGCTGTTTCTTCTTCTGTAAAATACAGATAACAATGACTCTATTCTTGAGGATATATGATGAGATAATATATGTAAATGCTAAAGGCCAGTGCTCACATTCATTAAGGGCTTCTGAAGGGGAAAAAAAAAGAGGAGGAAAAGAATCAGGAGGAGCAGGAAGAGAAGAAAAAAGGGAGGAGGAGTGGGGGAAGAAACTTTGGAGTCAGATGGTCTTGGGTTCAAATCTTATCTCCACCACTTGCGTGCTGTGTGGCATGAGGCAAGTTACTTACCCTCTCTGACTCATTGGTTCCTCCTCTATAAAATCCTTGCAAAAGGATTTTTAGTTAAGGTAAGAGATAAGAAAGAGCCAAACATACGCCTGCAAGTTCTAGGGCATTTAAGAAATGTGCCTGAAGTCAGCGTCTGGTTTCTCAGCCCTGGCTTACAGTCTAAGCCTCCCGGACTACCGAGCTCTGCCGCCCCAGCTGAGTGAACACGCCCCAGCGTGGAGAGGCCAGTTCAGAGGGAGCCAGGCTGCCCCCTGCACTCCGTCCACAGGACACAGCTCTCTCCATCCCTTCCAAGAGACGCCTGCTGGGCTCCCCGCAACCAGCTGCATCGTCTCTGGACAAGAGGGAGAGGAGGGCAGGCTGGTCCTCACCTGGACCCACGTATCTCCACTTCTGAACCGAGGGAGAGCAGCAGCCCTCGGTCCGTCCTGGCCCAGGCACATCCTGGCTCAGCACACAGCCGGCGGGGGAAACGCCCATTTGCTAAAGCGTGAGTCCCTGCCGCCTGAGGGCCGTTCAGAAAAGGCGAGTTATTTTAAGCCTCTCGCGGACCCGAGGCCCCAGCAAATAAAGCAAATGGCTTTGGGACTAGCACCAGGAAGGGTTTTAAGGCTTCTCGTTCTGCCAGAAGCACACTTAAACTTTAAAACATTTAAAGCTCACAAGCTCTCTTGGGTTCACCTTGCGCTAGGCTGAGGTTGAGAGGAAGACAAAGCAAACCCGGAAATCCTCAAATCAATGGATCACGACAAATGTTTGCGGTGGGGGGTGGGGGGGCGGCTCCATCCAGGGCCACGCAGGGACAGAGCCCCAACAGGGCGCAGCAGGCAACTCTGCCTGCCCTCTGCCAACAGCGTCAGAGTGGGACAGACGGCCGGTGTTGAAATCTGTTTCTTTTTTTAACCAGGAATGGGGCAGGGAAGCTAGCCAAGGCGCAGGTGTGCCCGAGGTCCCCACCAAGCATCCAGGAACAAAGTCAGATGCAAAGGGGGAGGTGGGGGGAGGGAAGCAAGGGCTCCTGGAAGCATCCCTCAATTGGGGTGCAGGATTAGGACCCTGCAGTCTCCCAGGAGTTTGTGTCAGATCCTAGGGGTCAGATACAGAGGCAGGCCCTCGGGTACCATGTCAACAATCAGACCATCAAAGCCCACAACTCACACCCTGAAGTGGCCCCCCAGCCCCCGGCCCCAGTCCACCCCACCATCTTACTTCTGTCCGGCAGCTCCTCTTGGCCCAAGCCGTTGGAAGGAGCCAGTGGGGCGCTGCCGCCCTCCTCCAAGGTCAGGATGAGGGGAACATCGTCATCCAAGTTCATGGCCATGGTCTTCTCTCCTGCCGGGCCTCAGGATGTGATGTCCAGGGCTGTAGATAGTCTCTGCTCTGCGCTCCCTTTCAAAGCCTCTGGCCCAGAGATGCTTCTCAGAGACTCCTCCATTTGAGGCATCATCTACAGGTTGGGGAATTTAAAAAAAAAAAAATCATTAAAATACAACCACTATTGCCGAAACAGGTTTGGCTCAGTGGATAGAGCGTCGGCCTGCGGACTGGGAGGTCCCGGGTTCGATTCTGGTCAAGGGCATGTACCTTGGTTGCGGGCACATCTCCGGTGGGGGTGTGCAAGAGGCAGCTGATCGATGTCTCTCTCTATTCGATGTTCCTAACTCTCATCTCTCTCCCTTCCTCTCTGTAAAAAATCAATAAAATATATTTTAAAAATAAATAAATAAAATAAAATACAACCACTACGGATGAAAATGTTCTGCAGTTAGATAGTGGTGATGGTTGCTTAATCTTGGGAAAACACTAAAAACCACTGGATGGTACCCTTTAAAATGATGGAGTACTGCAATATAAAATAGCATTAAAAATGAGAGGAGCCCGCCCTAACCGGTTTGGCTCAGTGGATAGAGCGTTGGTCTGCGGACTGAAAGATTCCAGGTTCAATTTCGATCAAGGGCATGTACCTTGGTTGCGGGCACATCCCCAGTGGAGGTTGTGCGGGAGGCAGCTGATCGATGTTTGTCTCTCATTGGTGTTTCTAGCTCTCTATCCCTCTCCCTTCCTCCCTGTAGAAAATCAATAAAATATATATATATTTTTTAAATGAGAGGAGCCTTAACTGGTTTGGCTCAGTGGATAGAGAGTCAGCCTGCAAAGAGTCCTGGGTTCGATTCTGGTCAAGGGCACATGCCTGGGTTGTGGGCTCGATCCCCAGTAAGAGGTGTGAAGGTGTTTCTCCCTCATCATTGATGATTCTATCTTTCTCTCCCTCTCCCTTCCTCTCTGAAACCAATAAAAATGTGTGTTTTTTTTTAAATGAGAGGAAAACTCTGCAAGAACAAATACTGCAGTTAATGGTAATTATGTCTAGAGATTAAGATTATGACTAATATATTCCACCTGCACCCTTTTGGTTCTTGTTTGTGTGTGAGTTTTATAAAGATTTTGAAGACTTAAAAAATATGTAACCATTAAAGTAATTGTAGTTAATACGGTACTAGATGAGCAATTTTTAGGTAAATCGGATTGAAACTCCATGATAGATAGATGGAATTACTATCCTCCATAACAAAGGGAGAGACTTTAGGCTCAGAGAGGTTAAGTAACTTGTCCAAGAACACACAGCTTTGAACTACGCAGTTGGACTCCAGCCCTATGCTCCTAACCACTACACTACAATTCCCCCAAGTCCAAGCCCTGGTATTTAGGCAGCACTTAGCTCCAATGACCTGGAAAAAATTAGTGTGCCAGGTCACTTACACTTGCCCATCGCATTCTTTTTTTTTTTTTTTTTAAATCCTCACCAGAGAATATTTTCTCCATTGATTTTTAGAGAAAGTGCAAAGGAAGGAGGGAGGGGAGAGAAAAAACCATTGATTGGTTGCCTCCTGCATGTTCCCTACCAGGGCTGGGGAACCTGCAACCAAGGTATGCATTCTTCACTGGGACTCGAACCCGAGACCCTTTGGTCCACAGGCTGATGCTCTAACCACTGAGGAAACAGCCGGGGCCTGGCACTCTTATACAGGCATTATTATCCTAGACCAGTGGTAGGCAAACTGCGGCTCACGAGCCACATGCGGCTCTTTGGCCCCTTCAGTGTGGCTCTTCCACAAAATACCACGGCCTGGGCGAGTCTATTTTGAAGAAGTGGCGTTAGAAGAAGTTTAAGTTTAAAAAATTTGGCTCCCCAAAGAAATGTCAACGTTGTCCTGTTGCTATTTGGCTCTGTTGATTACTGAGTTTGCCGACCACTGGCCTAGACTTAGTGCTTGAGGAGGAAGGGAAAGAGGACCCGGGCATTTTTTTAAGTGATGTCCCGAGTCACACAGCAAAAGCCCTCATCCCGAGTTCCCAGTTTAAGACACCCGGAACCAGCCTGCTACCGTTCCTGTTTATACACATTCCCAGTTCCGCTGGGGAGGACCAGAAGCAAAGCCCAGACTCAGCAGATCTGACGGCAGACCTTTGAACTGGAAAACAGCAGCAGGTTCCTTCCTCAGGCGGTGGCCTCCCGGGCTCCGTCAGCTCGGGCTCCAGACTAACCCACCGAATGGCAACCCCGCACCTGGCTTCTCTCACAGACCATCAGGACCACCTCCAGCAGGTCCCGGGCACCCACATCTTCTTAAGACAAAGCAGCAAAATCAAGCACCGCTCTCCTGGCTGCTGCTAAGCCTGTAGCTCTCTCTCTGTCCGGCAAACTCCCTGTGAGATTCCTGTGGCTGTGTCCTCCGGATCTGGGGATTTCTTTTGCATTTAAAATCTCAGTATTGGACGGAAGAGGAAATCCCAAACAAGACACTACTATTGGGCTATCTTAAGAATTTTATTTATTTTCCTTTTGGTTCAACTTTTTTTTTTTTTTTTTTACCACGGATATTTTCAAACATACTCAAAGGAGAGAGAGAGCATGGTAATGAACGTCCTTGTACCTTGCACTCAGGTTTGACCATGAAAAACATTCTGCCCTCAGATCGTGCTGTGGTTGTTGAGAAATACCCATTTCACAGATGACGAAACTGAGGCTTACAGGCATTAACTCAACCGCCTCTTCTAAGTCAACAGCAAAGAAGTGAGTGCAGAGCCCAGTTTCCCACCCAGGCAGCCTGACTATAGGGACATCCCCTCCTGGAACCAGTCCTGCTATCGGAACTCACTCAAGCCCGTCATTTTAAGGGGGGAAAAGGGAGGCCCGGAGCGGGGAAGAGACTTAGCCCAGGGCTCCTCCTGCGGGCTTGGCCTCTCGCTCTATGGAGGACACAGAAGGAAGGGTCACCCTCGGGAACAGGTCCCAGGAGAGGGCCAGCAGCCGTCTGCCCCTGCTCCCTGACCCGGCCGGAGTCTCTTATGGAGGTCCCCTTAGGGGCGAGGAGCAGGGGAGGAAGGAGGAATGCGGGCTCCAGCTCCACGTGCTCTCAGCCCTGATCGGGAGGGCCCCCCAGAGCGGGGGTCGCCCCAGGAAATCCGGGACCAGGAGACAGGGTGCAAAGCCCCAGCCTGGGCCGGACGGAGAAGCGCGCGAAAACTTCCCCGCAGTCCCTCCGCCCGCCCGGCCCGCCGCCCGCACTCCGGCGCCCAGCTGCAACCCGTCAGCCGGCGCCCTGTGACCCCGGCCCCCTGCCCTCTCCTCGGCCATCCCCCGCCCCCCTCGGATTCTTACACGCGCCGCCCCAGCAGCCCGGACCGCGCGCCGGGCTCGGCACCGTGCAGCCCAGCCTGCTGGCGCCGCCGCCGCCGCCGTCGCCGCCACAGCCCGGAGCGCGGAGTTGTTGCAGCCGCCGCCGCCGCCACTTTGGCCGCTGCCACCACAGCAGCTGCGCCAGCCCTCTCATCCGCCGCCTACCCTCCACCCCGCCGGCCCCGCCCCCTTCCTCCTTAGCCGCGGCCCATTCGCTAGCTAGGCTGCCGTGATGAGTTCTAATTGGCCAATCCTCAAGTCCTTCCCCTTTTCTCGCCCACTGCCGACGCAAGACCCCCTGTCCGCCTCCTAGAGAAGGGGAGGGACTGAGAAGCTCCGCCCCTTTCCCCTCTCCTCCTCTCTAACTCATTCAGCCCACCTCAGAGGCAGTCCGTGTCTTCCGATTGGTGGAGGGTCAGCGAGACGGTGCCTCTGATTGGTCAGGCCCCGAGGTGGGTGGCACTGAGCGGAATTGCGTGGTGAAAAGGAAAGTCAATCAGGCTCCGAGTCCCGCCTTCTGAGATTGGCGGGTAACCTAGCAACGCAGGTACCTGCGGAGGTAACGTCAGGTAGGAAAACCTGGAGCCCTCAGAGCAGGTGAGTGACCAGGTGGACAAGGGCTGGGAAGGAGAGGGAAATGCGGAAAGGCGGCTAGCCTGCTAGCCTTTGGCTCTCTGAGGGATCGGGAACCCTCATCGCGATCCCATCCCCGCCCCAGGTCCCTGCTCTCCAGCCCTTGACCTCTTCCGTGACCCTGCCTGTATTCTGTCCCTCTGCTTATCGTCTCCATGGTCCTGTTTTCTCATCTCTGAAACGTGGAATCACATGGTAGTTAACTAATTTCAAGTGCTGGGGGCGAGAGAGTAGTTTATAAGTCCCCTACCATTCTACGCAAGGTCCATATATTTCAGGGTAAGCGTATAATGCAATGCAACTCAATGTGTTTATATTAGGTCATTTTGATTGTGCCAATTTTTGCCTTTTGTGCTAACTTGAAACGTAATTCCCTGCCCTGACCCGGTAGCTCAGTTGGTTAGAGCACCCTCCTCTTACACCAAGGTTGCAGGTTCAATCCCCAGTCAAGGCCCATACACGAAGCAAGCAATGAATGCATACATAAGTGGAACAACAAATTGATGTCTCTCTCTTTCTCTATCTAAACTCAATAAATAAGGGAGAGGGAGAGAAATCCAATCGGATCAGAGAGACTTTCTTGTTCCCTAGTTCCCCTATAAGGTGACCCAGAGGAAGTGAGAACCATAACCAGGCCAGGTCAGGGCAAACGGCCAAGGACTGAACATGGTGGGAGAGTGGAGAGTGAGAAGCAGTGCATTCTGATTTAGAGACTTTGCTAGTAGAAAGCAATACGTCACACACCACTTAGAAAGCCCCCAATAGCCTTTTGATGGAAAGAAAGCAGCTGTAACAGAGGCTTCGGGGCCCTAGCGTCAGTCTCCCCCGAGCTGGATGGGCTGCCCAGGGCATCCCAGACAGAGCTCTGCCCTGGCTCTGGGCCAAGTGTCGGTCCAGAATGGTCCCAGGCACCTGTGGCCCAACATAAATGCCAGTTTTAGCTTGGCGTGTTCACTTGCAGTGGAAGACAGGATTAAAGGGGCTAGTTTTCCCTGCCTGCTCCATTGCTAGGTGCCTCCACTCTTTCCTTTTTTTCCAGGAGAGAAGAACCTGGGGCAATGAGGCTGGTGTAGCACCTGACTCATGTCTGAGTTTATTATAACACTTCCCTTTGAAGAGGGCTTTTAACTCCCCCAAGGGCTTTCCCAGGTGCCACACCAGCCAGCTCCCTTTGATGTGGCTGGGACAGGTGTATCCCCAGGAGCCAGACAGATAAGGGACTCTGACTCACCCAGACTTATTCCCAGAGCCTCTGATAGCTTTGAGTTTTGCACCCAGGTCTCCCAATACCAGTCTGTGACTCTGATCTTGATTCTGTAACTTGTGGTGGCTTTATTTTATTAATTTTATTTTTTTAAAAATAAATTTATTTTGTTGTTGTTGTTGTTAATCCTCACTCAAGAATATTTTCCCATTGACTTTCTAGAGAAAGTGGAAGGGAGAGGGAGAGATGCAGAGAGAAACATCGATGTGAGAGAGAGACACACCGATTGGTTGGCTCCCACACAAATCCCAACCAGGGCTGGGGATCGAGTCTGCGATCTTGGCACGTGCCCTAGACCAGAATGGAACCGGGACCCTTTTGTCTGCAGGCCAGCACTCGATCCACTGAGCCAAACCGGCCAGGGCCCTGATGGGGCTCAGGACGGCACAGGTGTCAGCTTGGGACAGACTTCCTCTGAGCCTGGACGGAGCACCAGACCTGTGACGGGAGGCCGGAGGTTTACAGCAGAGCAAGGCTTTTGTGGTTCTCCACCAGGAGCACCCCACGCCACACTCCGCCCGCAGGGGCATTTGGCAATATCTGCAGACACTGTCTCCCATTGGTCAGAAACTGGCCGTAGGAGGTGGGCTACTGGCACGGAGTAGGTGGAGGTCAGGGATGTGCTCTCATACAATAGCAGCAGGTTATATCCTAACAGCCAATCCGGTGCCTTTAACACGAGGGCTTTCCAGCACAGGTTTTTCTTTTTAACCACAACCAAAGAAATACATTCTCCTTCCTGACCCAGCAGATATGTTTAATTACAAACGAGTATTTACTCCATATAGTGCACTCTAACATACACACACACACACACACACACACACACACACACATATTTCTTTATTGATTTCAGAGAGGAAGGGAGAGATAGAAACATCAATGATGAGAGAGAATCATTGATTGGCTGCCTCATACACCCTCCCCACTGGGGAGCGAGCCAGCAACCTGGGCATGTGCCCTTGGCTGGAATCGAACCTGGGACCCTTTAGTCCACAGGTTGGCACTCTATCCACTGAGCCAAATCGGCTTGGACGTCTTTCATTTACTTTTAGTGAATTGATTTCACTCACTAAAGGGGCACAACCCTTGGTTTAAAAAAGACACTTCTTCAACATAATCTGTCAGCCAGGAAAAGCCCAGTGTTTTGCATTTTATAAGGTTATAATTTTTTAAAAAAATTTTTAAGTAGGAGAAGTTTATTTTAGAAGGGTTCTAAACTCCTTACTAGGAAATTATTCCTTCTGTCTGCAACACCAAAATGTTCCTTTCCACAGTTGGATGTAACTGGAAATAAACATTCCTAAAACTTTCATCAAAAGGAGGATTAAAAATCACGATGAATTAATTTATAAGGAGGAGGAAACTGGAGAATGGTGACTAGTTTAGTGGATCTAAACTAGTTCTCCTCTGGCTGGGCTGTTTTTATTGATGAGAGAGAGAGAGAGAGAGAGAGAGACAGAGAGAAAAACATTGATGTGAGAGAGAAACTTCGATCAGTTGCCTCCTGTCCATGCCCCGGCCAGGTATTGAACCTGCAAAACCTAGGTATGTGCCCTGACCAGAAATTGAACCAGTGACCTTTCAGCGCATGAGACGATGCTCAACCAACACTGGCCAGTGCTAGCCTTGCTTTTTGACAAGAGATCTGGTCTGGACTCATTGTTCTGTCCGTAATAGTTTCTAGCTAGACTGCACATGTGTCAAACACAAGGCCCGCGGGCCAAATCCAGCCCGCCAGGCCTTGCAATGTGGCCCGCACCGCGCTGTCATCACTGCACTCCGCTGTCAGTTTATGACATTGTCAGTTTATGACTGTTCAGTAAACCATTTGGCCCGCGATTTAGGCTAGATTTTAGATTTTGGCCCCTTCTCTGATTGAGTTTGACACCCCTAGCTGCTAGAGTGAATATCAGGATGTAGACATTATCTTCTCCTGAAGGAAGTGATACAGATTTTCCAGTTGCAGAGGAGATATCAAAGTTTTCTTTTTAATGACAAGTATTTAAGAACAAAAGTATACTTTAAAAAAATTAAGTTGCTGATAGTACATCGTGGCCTATAGATTTGGCAGACATCCAAAGGCGGCCTGCTATGGAGAGAGATTTGGGCAACGCTGCGCTAGAACTGACGAGGGCCTGTTACCTGACCCACGTGGTGGGACTTCCACGCTGCCCTGCGAGCCCTGTCGTGTGATCAGTTATAAGGTGTGTCTTGGTAATTACAATAGTTGAGAATAAGTTTCAAAGTAGCCCAAGCCGGTTTGGCTCAGTGGATACAGTGTCGGCCTGCAGACTGAAGGGTCCCAGGTTCGATCCCAGTCAAGGGCATGTACCTTGGTTGTGGGCACATCCCCAGTAGGGGTGTGCAAGAGGCAGCTGATCAATGTTTCTAACTCTCTATTCCTCTCTCTTCCTCCCTGTGAAAAATCAATAAAATATATATATATTTTTTTAAAAGTTCCAAAGTATACAAATGATTGATGCACATTATAAAAATCAATGAGAGATGATTCGAAGCTTCAATAATTTAGTCCCTCGCTTGCCTTCTGACTGGGAATCGAACTGTGATCTCCTGGTTCATAGGTTGATGCTCAACCACTGAGCTTCCAGATTTTTTTTTTTTTTTTTATCACCCTCTGACTTCTCCACAAACCAGTGTTAAATCTGTGGGGTAGTTGTAAGGTTAAATTTTCTTCCCCTTTTCCTCCTGAGGGGAAAAATATATATAATTTACCTCAAAACCTTTTTTTTTTTTTCCCTTTCAAAACGTTCTGAGAGTGAGAATAATAAAATATCTAACCAGCCCCTATTGAATGAAGCCGAGGTATCATTTGCATGATAAAGATATATTTCCATTTATAAAGTTCATCAGCAGAATTAATGACAAATAAAAGGAAGATCCAATTAAAGTTCCCCACCCATTAGCAATCTCGCTTCAACTCTCGGGGCAGAAATTTCCAAAGGAGAGGCCGAAGTAGGAAATTATTTCAATATTAAGATTGGTGGCATTAAAAAAAAAAGGACACGGAACGATCATATTAGAATTCGAGGAAAAGAGATTCTCTGGTGATTCTTGTCATCGCAGTCAGACGCGCTTCCCCCATCCCAGCTCCGCGGGCTTTTTCTTGTTCGCCCAAATGAGCTGTCAGGAACTGATGGGCGTCATCATAATCAAAGAAAACAAGTTTGCCCTTTAAAGCAAAAGAGGTAATTTGGCTGAAAGCAAATTGGAAACATTTCATGTAACGTTGCATTTCCAGCCGCCATCCCGAAGAATTTGGGCGTTTTGATTTATGCCTGCAGGTTTGGGGGGGTGGGAGGGGAGGAGGACGAGGGGGGGGGTAAGAGGGGGAAGAAGTGCGTTCATTAACCGTTTTGGTCCCATTCATCCTCCCAGAGGACGGTCCCTGGCTGTCCTTAGGAGGTTATCCTCAGGCTGAAACCGGTTTGGCTCTGCAGACTGAAGGGTCCCAGGTTTGATTCCCGTCAAGGGCATGTATCTTGGTTGCGGCACATCCCCAGTAGGAGGTGTGCAAGAGGCAGCTGATCGATGACTCTCATCGATGTTTCTAGCTCTCTATCTCTCTCCCTTCCTCTCTGTAAAAAAATCAATAAAATATATTAAAAAAAAAAAAAAAAGTTATCCTCAGGAACAGCCTTAGAGGAACTCAGGACATTGAAGGAAAAGCAGGAAGTGGGTGGGGATGAAATTTATATAATTTACTTTCTCCTCCATTCGGTCCTCAGCTCCGAGGCTTCTGGGATCCCTCTGGCCCAGCCTCAGCACCCAAACTGGCTACCTTTTTAAATATATATATATTTTATTGATTTTTTTTTTTTTTTTACAGAGAGGAGGGGGGCGGGATAGACAGTTAGAAACATCAATGAGAGAGAAACATCGGTATGTGTGTGTGGGGGGGCAATGGTAAGATATGTACATAGATAATAATTTTTAAAAATTAAAAAAAAAAAGAAGAGAAAGAGAAACATCGATCAACTGCCTCCTGCACACCCCCCACCGGGGATGTGCCTGCAACCAAGGCACATGCCCTTGCCCAGAATCAAACCAGGGACCCTTCAGTCCGCAGGCCGACGCTCTATCTACTGAGCCAAACGGGTTCGGCTGAACTGGCCACCTTGATCCTTGTTTTCGTCATTTCCGGCTTTTCTCTGATCCCCACCCCTGCTCTCTGTTTACTCTTCCTCCTCCTTTGCCTGTACATCCCTGGAGCCCGCTCCATCCTGTGCAGTCAGTGGCCTAGACCGCGTTGTCAGCTAGGGTCCTTTGGTCGCAAGCCACAGAAACTGGCCCCGGCTAAGCAAACTGTGAACAGTGACGGAAAAGCTGGAGAACCGGGGTCTGAGGGGACGGCAGCTGCGGGGGTTCTGGGGATCTTGGCGGCAGGGTCCTCAGAACCCACCGCCAGCAGGCATCAGCCGTCCCCGTCTCCCGCCCGCCCGCGTGGCCTTCCTCGGAATTCCCCGGAGGAAGAAAGCAGGGCTCTCTGATCAGCAGCCCCACCGGGACTGCACACGGCGGGAGAAAGGATCCGAGTCCTGAAAGGGAAACGGGGCTGCCGCCTGACAAAGAGGAAACGATCACAGGAAGGCCGGGATGTCCTGTCCACGGTCTGCGCTGGTTGTGGCCGCTGGAACTCAAGGAGTTTACACTGCCTCTCCCAGCTTCCCTAGTGACTCAAGGGCCCCGAAATTCTCTCCCCGTCAACCCAAACCCGGAGCTGTCTTTGGCTCCTCAAGCCCTGTCGGTTCCTTCTTCTGATTGTCATGGGCGTGAACTGTGTCCCCAGCTGCCCCTCGCTGTGAGGGAGGCTGAGAAGGAGAGCAGTGTTTTCGGCCTGCCACCAGGGGCTCCACACTGTGATAACCTGAAATGAGAATTCAACCAAGGCTGGAAGCCCGGGAGAGGCTTTGCTGAAGAAGTGACACAGGAACTGAGAATAAGGAATTAACTTGGCAAGAGAGGGGGCGGGGAGTGCATTGCAAGAAAAAGGAACAGTATGTGCAAAGGCCCTGTGGTGGGAGGTTTATAGTATATCTCAACTTACCAGCTAGCCACCAGTCCTTTCCCTATAAATCATCCATACAACAGGTCTCTCTCAAAAAATACCTGATTTTTATCCTGTCACGTTTCCGGTCATCAAAATAGATCCCAAAGTCCTGCCAGATCAAGTCCCCGGTCTGGTGTCGATGGCAGGCGCGATCCCATCCTATTCTGTGACCGCGCCTCTATTCTCTTCCTCCTCTAGTTGTTGGCCTTCATGCATGCATGTTTCAGCTCCCCCACCAGGTCATAAGCTCTGGCAGGACAGAGCTTGGCATCGATCGCCTTCATGTCCCCAGGGGCTCAGTCAAGACCAGACTAGATCTCTACAGGGATGATCTTTATTGCAGGGGGCAGCAGCAGATGTGAGCCGACCAGCTGAGCAGCTCTTTCATCATCTAAGCCGGAGATCATAAGGCCCCTGGTGGCAGAGCGGCTGCTGAAAGGGAGGATGTGGAAGAGGGAGCTGTCGAGGAGAGATCACTGATGGAAGTGGGGGCAGACCGGGTGTGTGGGGACGGAAGAGTGGGGGGGGGGGGACCACTCAGGTTTCTGACTGGAGCAACTAGGATGGCTGATCATCAGGACAAGGGATAAAGAAGGAGCAGGGTGCCAAAACCGGTTTGGCTCAGTGGATAGAGCGTCAGCCTGTGGACTGAAGGGTCCCAGGTTCGATTCCAGTCAAGGGCATAAATCTTGGTTGAGGGCACATCCCCAGTGGGGGGTGTGCAAGAGGCAGCTGATCGATGTTTCTCTCTCATCAATGTTTCTAACTCTCTATACCTCTCCCTTCCTCTTAGTAAAAAAATCAATAAAATATATTTTACAAAAAAAGAAAAGAAGGAGCAGGGTGAGGGATGGGCACGTGGCTGGGGTTGGGGGTGGGAAGGTCTGTCTTAGGTGCTTTATGCTGGGAGCCCAAGTTCATCAGAGACTTCTGGATCTCCATTGGGGCTGAGACTCTTAACTGGGAAATCGGTTGGTTTCCCTGGGCTAATAATATTAGTTATTATTTATTGAGCACTCCCAATGTCCAGGCCCCGTGCCAGAAACATCCCCCAAAAGCTGAAGATCCCTGTCTTATGGCCGATGAAGCCGGGGCTTAGGGGAATTAGATAAAAGCCCAGCGTCCGCCAGCAAGGACCTGAGCCCACATGGGGCTGCAGCAGAGAGAGCTCTTAGTCATCACGCCACGCAGCGATGTCAGTTCTTGATTTCTGGTTGCCCCCGTAGGTTTTTTTCTGAAGCGGTCTTATAAATAGGCGTTTTATTCTGCAACAGCTGTAGCTTTCCAGAAAACTTGCAAAGATAATACAGAAATTCCCGTCCGCCCTCCACTGGCTCCCCCTACTGGTAACATCTTACATAAGCGTGTTATGTTTGTCCAAGCTAAGACGCTAACACTGATGCAGTGCTATTGACCAAAGTGTCCACTTGAGTTGGATTTCACCAGTTTTCTTACTGATGTCCTTGTTTCCCTTTCAGAATTCAGTCCAGGATCCAGGGTTGCAGGTAGCAAAGCCATTTTTTTAAAAATCAATACATTTCAAAGTCATTGTCCATCCCACCCTGACTTAAAAACCCAGCCAGCGCAAGGTGAGCTGTGCTGGTCCCAGTCCTGTTTGCTCTGTCCCTGTTCTGCTCTGTGTCTTGGACTGTTCTCCACCCCCCCTCCCTCAGCAGGCTGCCTTTCCCCGGGCTCCCTTGTCAGCTGGTTCCTCACTGGGCTTGACCAATGGGAGGCACTGGTGTTGGACTGGAGGGCAGGATGAAGGGAGAAGCCAGGGTATTTCTCCCTCTTTGCTTTGGGCTGTTTGTGGCAGTGGCCACAGGCCCTCTGGAACTGCAGCCTCTCCCGGAGAGGAAACGGCTGGGGTTCTGCCCCCACTGGCTGACCCCAATCCCGAAGCTCCCCACCTCCTCCTGGGGTGGCTTCCTGCCACCAACAATTTTATTATTATTATTATTTTTAAAATATATTTTATTGAGTTTTTACAGAGAGGAAGGGAGAGGGATAGAGAGCTAGAAACATCAATGAGAGAGAAACATTGACTAGCTGCACACTCCCTACTGGGGACGTGCCCGCAACCAATGTACATGCCCTTGACCGGAATTGAACCTGGGACCTCTCAGTCCGCAGGCCAATCCTCTATCCACTGAGCCAAACCGGTTTTGGCATGCCACCAACAATTTAACCATTGCTGCTGGGGGGCTGGCTAGGGGCGACTTCCCCTTGCCCTGGTTGACCCCTCAGCTCCTCCATCACCTGTGTTACCAGTTTTCTGTCCTTAAATACTCAGAATGTTGTCCACATCCCTGGGTGGTCCCCGCCTGACACCTGTGTCCAAGACCCACCTCCACACGTGGCCCTCCTACCCCTGTGGCCCTGACGCTGTCACAAAGCTACCAACCGCTGTCGGTGAGGGTTCCGTGCACAAGCTGCAGAGCGCCTACGGTGAACCCTCAAGGCCAAGTTTATGGTTGACCTCTGCACAGCTCTCCTAACGGCGCGCCCCTTCCTTTTTCAGGAAAACAGAGGCAGGAGACCTGTCCAGTCTGTCCAAGTCTCCCAGGGCCCAGCGAGACCGAGAAGGCTGCGCGCAACATGGCGCTAGACATCCTGGCCGTGGGCGCCCTCTACCAGAGCTCGGACATCAGCAAAATGAGGGTGATGGCAGAGTCGCCCAAAAAGGGAACTCCCACGCCAAAACCCTTCACCCCCTTGAAGACCAAGCTCACCACCATCGAGACCAAGAGGATCATGTCCGTGCTGGACGAGACCATCCAAAAGGTGGAGCTGGTGACGCTGCTGTCCTCCGTGGCAGCCAACATGGAGGAGCTGGAGGGCCTGCTGGGCGAGGAGCTGAGCCGGGCAGTGCGGGAGCACGAGGACCTGTGCCAGGTGCTCATGAACAAGGTCCGCTACCTGCAGGAGGAGGAGCTGCAGCTGCAGGCCGAGGAGGAGTTCGAGGAGGAGGCCTGGTTCCGAGACCTCCTCCTGTCCATCGAGCTGCAGAAGTCCAACCTCCTGCCGCTCATGGGGCAGATCCGGGACTCCACCAAGAACATCCTGCGGCTCCTGCTGGGCAACCCGCAGGCGGCCCAGCTCCTGCGGGCGCGGGCAGCGGGCCGGGGCCCGGGAGCCCAGGGCTTCGTGGACAGCCTGGTGGAGCTCCGTGGCTTCCTGTTTGAGAAGCTGCTCACCAGCCCCATGGAGGCCAGGGACAAGTGCCAGTTCATCCAGGACATCACCAAGCGGAACATGAGGAACCAGGAGGTCATCGACGCGCTAGAGAACGAGCTGGCCGAGAGGATGAGGAACAGGGCCGCGGAGGTACCGCTTCCCGTGCGGGGCGGGTTCTGGAAGGAGCCCCACCGGGAGCCCCCACCTCCTGGCTTGGGTTCCCCTCCCCCCACGGGGATTTAAGTAGATGCTTTCATTCCTTTATTCCATGAATATGGTTTTGAGTACTTATGAAGGGCCAGGTTTTATAATTAAGCCCATATGGTCCCAGCCTCATGGAGTTCACAGTAAGGAAGATAGGACTTAAAGAGCTGATTTAATTACAGGTTTTTAAAAATATATTTTTAAATTGATTTCAGAGAGGAAGGGAGAGGGAGAGAGAGATAGAAACATGAATGATGAGAATCATGGATCTGCTGCCTCCTGCAGGGGACCGAGCTCACAGCCCAGGATTGTGCCCTGACTGGGAATTGAACCCTGACCTCCTGGTTCATAGGTCGACGCTCAACCACTGAGGCGCGCCAGCCAGGCTAATTACAGTTGGGAGACATGCAATTTGGAGGGTAGGTCTGAGGTGCTGTAAGAGAGGGTTATAGGAGAGCTGAACTCACACCCAAAGGGTCCAGGACGGTGAAACCAAGACCCGAAGAACGAGAGGGCATGAGGCAGGGACGACTTCCTGGCCAGGGGCAGGCAAACTTTCCACAAAGGGCTGCGCAGTCAACACTTCGTGTTTGGAGGGCCTGTCTCCGTTGCAACTGCTGAACTGAACTGAATCCCTAGTGTAAAAGCAGCCATAAGCAATCCATAAATGAAAGGTCTATGTTCCAATAAAACTTTATTTACAAATACAGGCAGGCAGCCCAATTTGGCCTGGGAGCCTTTGTTTGCAGACCCCTGTTCCAGGGTGTGTGTGGGGGTGTGTGTGTGGGGGGCGGGGGGTGTACCTAGGAACCCAAAACTGCCAGTGAGCAGAAGGGAAGGGGAACGAGGGGCAGGGGGCGGATCACTCGGGGTTGGGGTTTGAGGCCTAATCAAGGGATGTGGTCTTTGTCCTCAGGGTAAGGGGCAGGTGGGAGGGGTAAAAGCGCTAATAAAATGTTTAAGAGGGAAAATGGGTGGGTGGGTGGGAAGAGATCAACTGAAGAACTTGTAGGCACATATGCATAACCCATGGACACAGACCATAGGGCGGTGAAGGCCTGGGGTCTTGACCCCTGGAGTAGAAGGGGTCAATGGGGCAAAAAAAGGGGTCATATATGGCAGGGCCTCTCTTTTCCGCATCCAGCACGCAAAGAGAATGATCCAGTTCTTCGAGTAGAGGAGCTGGGGATTGAGAAATATGAAAGAAAGAGACAAGACACAAAATGGAAGGAAAAAGCTGGGACCTGTGGGACCGCTGCCCTCTTCTGGTGGAGAGACAGTGACCCAGAGCCTAGGCAGCCTGTTTATTTTACCCCCCACAAACCAGGAAGTTTCACCAAAACTTAAGATAAAGGAGCTCGGGTGGGCCCGAGCATTCCCAGGGCTAGACTGGATTTACATATCTTTTTTTAAAATTTTTTTTATTGGTCCTTCGAGCCGGAAACGAATGGATTTACATATCAAAATGAAGGTCAAGCTGACAACACCCTCGCCTTTTGGCAAAGCACAAAGTGCGTTTCCAGGGTGTGGCTTTGCCAAGGCCGCTGGGTTCAGCTGACAATAATTAAAGAATGCCCACGTGCCTCCCCAGGTGCTCTCTACAGACATATGTAATACTTTCAGCAATAAAGATTAAAAAAAAAAAAAAAAAAAGGAAGGAAATGATCTGGACCTAATAATCATCACAGGTCCCATGTTAATGCAGTTGGCCCATGAACAATACAGCTTGAAGTTGCGCAAGCCCACTTATGCGTGGGTTTTCTTTCCTTAGGATTTTCTTAACCACATTGCTTCCTGTCTAGCTTACTCTCTTGTAAGAATATAGTATGTAACACAGATGACAGGAAAAATATATGTTAACCGACTGCGTTATTGGTAAGGCTTGGGATCAGCCTTTCGAGTTTAAATATAAAACAGCCCGGTCCTCCACCCCACCCCTATTTTAAAAAAATATATTGATTTCAGAGAGGAAGGGAGAGGGAGAGATAGAAACATCAATGATGAGAGAATAGAAACATCACTGATCAGCTGCCTCCTGCACGCCCCTACTGGGGATCCAGCCCACAACCGGGGCATGTGCCCTTGACTGGAATCAAACCGGGAACCTTCAGTCCACAGGCCGATGCTCTATCCACTGAGCCAAAAGGCCAGGGCTGTCCCTGTTTTTGAACCAACTAAAGGCAGGGACAAGCCAGGCCCCCAGGGAGAGCAGGTGGCTGTCCTGTGGGGCGTGTCTATCACACCTTCCTGCATCTGTGTCTCTGCCAACTGGCCACCCCCACTGTGTCCCCAGCAGGAGTGTTCCCCCGTCCCAGCCCTCTCCCCTGCCCTCCATTCATGCCAGGAAATAAAGGGGGTGGCCAAGAACCCGGGCTCTGGGTCAGACAGACCTGGCTTCGAATGCCGGCTCAGCTGCACCATCCTGGACAGACGACTTGACCCCTTCAGCCTCAGTTTCCTCGTCTGGCATCAGGCTGTCCCTGTGCCCACGGCGCTGGGGCAGGACTCGGCGAGGCGATGGCACGGCAATGGCTGGCGTCTGCGCAGAGCCGTGGCCACGTGGGTTCTGACGCGGCCTCTCCTCTCCCGGACCCAGGTGGAGAAGGAGAACTTTGTGATCCAGGAGCTGAAGAACCACCTGCACCAGGTGCTCAAGTTTTCGGAGAACAGCCTGACGCGCACCAAGCAGGAGGCGGAGAAGCAGCAGAAGGCGGACTACCGGGCCTCGCAGTCCCGCGTGGCCAGGATCCAGCAGGACATCCTGCAGCTGCGCTCGCAGTTCCACAGCCTGGTCATGGAGAACCGGGAGGCCGAGCAGGCGCTCCGGAAGGTGCCCTGGGGGGGCACCGGGCGGGGGACAGGGTCCGGCATGGAGGGCAGGGCTGCCCCAGCCACCAGGAAGCCCAGGGTGGAGCCGGTGCCCCCTGGGAGGCAGGAGGGTGCAGCACAGGGCCCGGGAGCAGCGACGGCGCCCGTCCCGCTGCCGCACGCCCCCTCCGTGATCTCAGCCAGGTTCCCTCGTCCCGTCCCCCTCCCCCACCCCCGAGCCCCGAGGGGATGATGGAACCCACCTGTCAATACCGGGCAAGGGAACCCGAGGAGCATGTGAGCCTCAGGCCAGTTACCGAGCCTGTTTTCACATCTTTAAAATGAACGTGATCGACTCAGTCTTAACAGGAATTATTAAATGAGATGACAGGCCGAGGGCTGGTGCAGAATCGGTGCTCAGTACATACCATTCCCCCGTGCCTTCTCCATCGTCTCAGCCAGGCCCCAGGCCCACTTTGCACTCGCATTTGGATTTCAAAGTCCCTCTCCCGACGAAGCGCACCTTTTCCGATACTTGTTCCCGGTTTCACTTTAGTGTCTTCACTCTTCTGAGCACCTGACAGAAGCCCCAGGCCTCTCCCCCATCAAATCCACACTGGTGGGCAACCCTTGGGGGACACAGGCCCCTCTATGCTGCCCAGTTAAGAATTCTTGCTCTGTAGGGTTAGGGAGCTGGTTTGTTATTTTTATTTTTTATATATATATTTTTAAAATATATTTTATTGATTTTTTGCAGAGAGGAAGGAAGAGGGATAGAGAGTTAGAAACATCAATGAGAGAGAATCATCAATCAACTGCCTCCTGCACACCCCCCACTGGGGATGTGCCCGCAACCAAGGTACATGCCCTTGACCGGAATCGAACCTGGGACCCTTCAGTCCGCAGGCCGATGCTCTATCCACTGAGCCAAACCGGTTTCGGCTGGTTTGTTATTTTTTAACTGAGGTGAAATTCACACAGCATGGAATTCATCGTTTTAAAGCAAACGGTTCAGTGGCATTTAACACACTCACAGTCTCGTTCCAGACATTTCCATTGCTCCAAAATAAACCCCCATACCCATTGCTCCAAAATAAAACTCCACACCCATCGCTCCAAAATAAAACCCCACATCCATTACGCAGTCTCTCCCACTCCTTTCCTTCCCTGGCACCCTAAAACCACTGACCTCCTCTCTGTCTCTAGGGGCTTGCCTATTCCGGGCGTTTCATACATTGTGGCCTTTCTTGTCTGGCTCCTTTCACTCAGCATCATGTTTTCAAGGTTCATCCATGATGTAACGTGTAACAGTACTTCATTCCTTTTTATGGCTGAATAACGTTCTATTGTATGGATGAGAGCTGATCTCTTTTATTAAAAAAAATCTTTAGATTTCAGAGAGGAAGGGAGAGGGAGAGACAGAAACATCAACGATGAGAGAGAATCATTGATTGGCCGCCTCCTGCACGTCCCCTAATGAGACCCAGGCATATGCCCTTGACCAGAATTGAACCTGGGACTCTTCAGTCCTCAGGCTGATGCTCTATCCACTGAGCCAAACCAGGTAGGGCAGAGCTGATCTCTTTTAAAAGCAAAATTAGATCATGACCCTCTACCGCAGTGTTTCCCAAAGTGTGTTACACATACCCCCAGGGGTACGGGAAGAGTTTGGTGGGGATATGCACTGCACCGTGCTTAGCTGCGCCTAATTCTGCGTTCTCATTAGTACAAGGGGTACTCAGCGTTACGGAAATGATAGAAGGGGTGCACATATGTCACAAGTTTGGGAAACACTGCTCTACCGCATCTAAACCCACCCAATAGCTTCCCCGCCCCCTTACACTAGAACCCAAGCTCTGCCCCCTGCTGCCACTCCCGCTGCCACTGCCACACAGCATCCCACTCTGCTCTCCCAGGGACCACGCTCTGGGGCCCTCCATTCCAGCCACACTGGCTTGACCTCTGTTCTAGAAACACCACAAGCTTGCTCCCATCCCGGGGTCTTTGCATCTGCGGCTCCCTCTGCTTAGAATGTTCTGGAGCCAGACTGCTGGCCTCAAACGGAGCTCCGACACTCAACAGCTCTATGTCCTTGGGCAAGGGAGCGAGTACGGCTGACCCTCAGTTTACCCATCTGTGAAATGGAGGACCCACCTCGTGTGGATCTATAGGCGAGGCATGGAAGCCACCCACCACAGGGCCGGCTGGTGTGGAGCCTGCTTGGCATTGTTTAATTGTAAATACTAGCTGGATTTTTTCTTTTTTTAGAAGAAATACAAAGTGGAGACGGAAATCGAGAACTGGATACTGAAATACGACACGGAGATGACAGAAAAGCAGGTATTTGTTGCTGCATAAATCTCTCTCAAGTGTATTTCCCAGAATCCTCAAGGAGTGGGGATGGGAAGAGAGGCCCCAGGGTCTTGGCCGAGTTCTGGGCCTCCCTGCTCCTTCCCTGGGCGCCAGGGTTTGTCTGGCCTGGGGCAGCCAGGGGTGGGAAGGGATGGACTCAGCAGCTGTGAGCCTCTCCACCAGCCCAGTGACCCTGGCTCCCTCTAGCGTCCACATCCCGTACTCTCTGCTCCTGCCGGCACCCAGGCCAGGGCTCAAACCCAGTGGACTGGGGCGTGAGCTTGCCTCCGCCACGTCCCTGTGCCACGCAGAAAGCTCCTTCTGCATGCCCGCCGCGTGCCAGGTGCTGGGACCCGGCAGTGAGGAAGGCCCGTGGCCACGTGGAGGTTCTCCGCTGTCACTCACAGGCTGTGGGCCCTAAGCTGTGGGCGTGGCCTTCCCGGGCCCATTTCTGCGTGATCAGGTGGGGCAGCGCGCAGCCAGTGAGGCACCACTGTCGCCAAAGCTTGTGTCCTGCACTGGGTCTGGCCTGCAGGATGTGCCTACCATATGGGGTGCCCTCAAGCCCCCCACCAGCTCCGTGCTAACCTCGGTGGCCCACGGCCCTGGCTGTGGGGCCAGGAAGCCTGGTGGGCACTGGAGCGCGCTGCTCAGGGAAGGGCAAATCGGGGCCTGGCTGTCCGACCATGAGAGCTCCGGGGAGGGGAGCCTGGGGAGGCTGGCAAATGTGAGAGGGAGGGAGGGAGGGAGGGAGGGAGGGAGGGAGGGAGGGAGGGAGGGAGGGAAGGAGAAAGGTGTGAGCTACAGCAGGAGAGGCTGGAGTCAGACATAAGGAAGAGCTGTGGGACTGAATCCCCTGAGGAAGTCCCACTCAAGCTTTGTGACACGGACGGCCTCAGTGGCAGCCGCCTGCATTTTTCCCGTCCCCACGCGTGCCTGGCACCTGCATCCAGCAATTGTGTCCGTCGTCCTGTGTCACTTAATCCTGGAAACGGCTCCCACCCACCCCCTCCTGCGTTTGCAATTGTCACCGTGTTTCGGACGAGGAAAAATGAAGGCTTGTACGGTGTGGCTGAGCTGGGATTTGGACTCAGTCTGGCCAACCACAAGCGGTGATCTTTCCCGGGTCCCACCTCGCACCAGGATGGAGCTCACACCCCTGGCACTCTCTCCCAGGCCTCGGAGGCGGAAAGCCTCGTGCAGGCGGCCCTGCTGGCCCGGAAGCCTCCGTGGGAAAGATGGGGTGCGTGGTGAGGGCGGGGCAGGCCGCCCGATGCCAGGGGAGCCCACTGACCGGCCCTCCCTCCGCAGGAGGAGTACGAGGAGCTGGACATCATCCACAAGGAGGAGAAGATCCAGCTGGAGGAGCTGCAGACGCGGTACGAGGTGCTGGTGGAGGAGTTCTCCCAGATCCGGGAGGAGCGGGAGATCAACTCCAAGAAGAGGATGGAGGCCGAGCAGGACATGATGCGCATGGTGAAGGCGGCCACACTCATCCAGGCCGTGTGGAAGGGCTACCTGGTCCGCTCCCTGCTCCGGTCCAAGAGGAAGAAGCGGGGCAAGGGCAAGGGCAAGGGCGAGAAGGGCAGGGGCAAGGGCAAGGGCAAGAAATGAGCCCCGCCCCCGGCCCTGCTCTGACCCCCTGCACCGCCCCCTCCCAGAGTGCCAGCCGGGAGGCCCCTGGGACCAGGAAGCCCTGCCATCACGGCTCTCCTACCTTTTTCAGAATTAAAAGCCATTTCAAACTACTTCCTGTGAATAAGCCTTTGACCCAGGGTGGTTGGCCGTGCGTGTCCGTGCCTGTAAACGCCGTCCCCAGGAGGGGAGCGTGCAGGGTGTCAGCACTAACCATTCCTCTTTGGTCCCAGACCGGAAGCTGCCAAGGCCACGATGGACACGTGGCGTCCAGGGCTGCCCACGGAGGGGAGGGTGAGGGCAGGCAGCGCTCCAGCAGCACCGGCTCCTCTGCCCTCAGCCCCGCTCTGGGGCTGCCCATTGGCTCACAGCCTCTCCCGCATCAGCGCTGTGTGAGCTCAGAACCCCAAGATCACAGGCCAGCAGCCGCCACAGGCTTTATGCGGTGCCCAGGTAGTTGGACAATGTATCTTTTTAAGATTCACTGCTGGGATTTAAGGTATTTAAAAAAAAAAAATCGGGGACCCTCACACACAAATCCAGCTTTCCGCCTTTTCTGGAAAAATCTCACCAACCAGGTTCCCAAGGCTCTTCCGGAGCTGAGCTGAGCTGCAGCTCCCCCGGTTACTGGCAGCAGCTGAAGCTGACGGAGGAGGCCCCAGTGGGGCTGGAGGCCTGGGTTCCGGGACTTCAGGCCCCCACTCGCCACTGTCACGATTTCTGCGGCTTCCTTGCTGTGTCAGTATCGTTACTTAACCCAATGCAGGCCTAACACTGACTTTTCTAAGGGAAAAAAAATTTATTAAGCCACCGCTTTGGTGAGCTACTGACACATTTAATACGTGAAAATAAATACATGATCATTAAAATAAAAAGCCCACCCTCATAGCACCCAGACACCGTGCCAGGGAAAACTCTGAGGCCTCCAGACTCGGCTGGAAACTCATCCTGAGCAGGAAGTTTGGCTTGAAGTGAGGTTGGGGGTGGGGGTGGGGGAGAGAGAACCCTCCAGATTGGCGACCACACCATTTATTCATACTTGGCGGCAAGACAACGTGTGGGAGTGATGGGGGGGCATCCCTGGGTTGGCACTGATAGAGCATGTGGCTCTGACGGGACTAGAACAGGTATCTCAAGGGGTGGCCCTCAAGTCCACGTTGTGGGGGCAGCAGGGAACCAGAGGTAGTCAGGACAGAGGGCATCCCTGACCACCCTCCATGCCTGCCACCCTGAGTGCCTCGCTGACGCCTAGGGGGTCTCCCCAGAATCCCCCCCCCCCGCCCTTCTCCCCCCCCGCCCTCCCCCCCAGTGCCATCCTCTGAAACTCCTCCCCTTGCTGTGACCCCAAGGGCAAACCTGATGAAAGGACCGGGAACCTCATTTCCAAGGGGGCTTTGGTCTCGGGGTGGCACCCCCTCGCTGGCACGTCGCTGGCACTGAAGCACTGACTGCCCGAGCCCGGGGACTCACCAGCGGGCTCCGGAAGGTCACCCCGGAGGGGGAAGGCCTGGGATCCCGAGGCCCACTCGCGTGGGGGCCACCGGTGGGTGGGCGGCCAGTGCTGGGGGCACTCAGGTGGGTGAGGGAATGGGCACGCTCCCGCCTCGGAGAGCGTGGAGGGTCTAATCCAAGCTTGGACACCTTCTCAGCTTCGGACCCCTCCCTGGGCTCTGTCTTCGTGGGAGCGGACGGGTGAACGGTGCGCTCTGGGGTCTCCCTGGGGTGCGGCGGGCGGCCCCTCGGGGTGGCTGGGGGTGTCCAGAAGAGCGTGTGGAGTTTTGAAGCACCCCCCTTCACCATCCACGGGGCCTCCCAGCAGGTGCCCACGGGTCGGGAGCCAAATAGCGACTCATCACAGTAAGAAGGAGTGTGGCTGATCAGTCTGGCAAAGGGAAGGGAAACCAAGTGAGTGAATAAACCTTACAACCTGAACACCCACCCATGCCACCCCACCCCGACCAGGCACCTGCAGCAGTAGAGAGGGTTGCCAGTAGATCCCTGGAAGTCCCTGTCTCCCAGCCTGGCACCCAGTGAGGCCACAGCCCCTTCATGTACCACTACCTCCATCTCTGCTATGTTGCCTCTATCTAGCATCCAGTCCCCCTAT
This sequence comes from Pipistrellus hanaki, assembly GCF_964339955.1. Classification (NCBI taxonomy): domain Eukaryota; kingdom Metazoa; phylum Chordata; class Mammalia; order Chiroptera; family Vespertilionidae; genus Pipistrellus; species Pipistrellus hanaki. Next base: position 17,622,340 of record NC_140521.1, on the reverse strand, counting down.
TCCTTGGCATGTGCCCCAGGCCTGGTCAATTTGCATATTTCACTCCTCTGGCCACACTGATTGGCTCAGGAATGGCCATCTGGTCCATTCTGTCCAATCAGAGTCCGCCTTAAGACCTTTGCTGCCGAAACCGGTTTGGCTCAGTGGTAGAGCGTCTGTCTGCGGACTGAGAGGTCCCAGGTTCGATTCCGGTCAGGGGCATGCACGTTGGTTGCGGGCACATCCCCAGTGGGGGGTGTGCAGGAGGCAGCTGGACGACGTTTCTCTCTCATAGACGTTTCTAGCTCTCTATCTCTCTCCCTTCCTCTCTGTAAAAAATCAATAAAATATATTTAAAAAAAAAAAAAAAACCTTTGCTGAAACGACTAGGAAAGATGTTTTTCTGCCTCCTGACCTTGAAAAGCTGGCGGATGCAAGGGCAAAGCAGATGGTGGCATCTTACCTGTAACCTGTGAGGGAAAGCTGCACTAAGATGAAGACAGAATCCCAACGATAGTTTGAGCCCCGGTTATGTAAGCCCCCTAAGTCTATGGCAGCCATAATCAAAACACAACACCAGTCTCCTGTGTCTTTGTCCAAACACACGAAGGAACCCTGAGGTCCGCTACTAGATACCTCCTTCCGGATGACATTAATCTGAAATAATCCCAATAACCTAACTCTAATCTGATAATAACCAGTAGCATCAGCCCCTGGTTTTCTAACTTGTTCATGAAAATGCAGCAAGATATCTTTTCAAAATGAAATCTGAAACCAGCAAATCTATGTCATTTCATGGATCAACCACACCAATAATCTTATGCAAACTGCTCTGTACTCTTGGGCCAATCCCCACCTCTCTGGGCCTCAGATGCCAGCCTCACTACTATTATTTACCAAGAGCTTCCTTAAGGGTCAGGTTACTGTGCCCAGCACAGTACACACCTCATCTCATTTAATCCTCTCAGTAAAACCACCAAATCCACTTTCCACAGGAGGAAATTATAGCTCAGAGAGGGCAAGGGGCTTGCTCAAGGTCACACAGCATGTGACCAGCGGGGCTCTAAGAGGAACCTCGGTGGCGATGCCGAGTGCAGGAGTGCGTCTCCCGGTGCCGTTACCTGTATTTGTTCTTCTTCCTTGGCGTGAGGGTCGGGGTGCTGCCCCTGGAGGAGGGGGTCCCACAGCTCCCATTGGCCCCCGAAGCCCGTGGAGCCGCTCTGCCCACTCCTTTGGTCCTGTCGGCCTTCTCCACCCAGGGTGGGTCAAAGTCTGGCGGTGCGGGCCGGGTGCCCGAAGGGCTGCCGAACAAGGTCTCGTCCACGTAGGACGCCCTGGCCTTGACCTGATAGCCGCCCCGGCAGCGGTGCTGACGGTGGAGGGTCTGCATCCCGCCGACGGCCGGCTCCACAGGGGTCCTCATGCTGCCCGTGGTCCCGGGTGACCGCAGGCATGCGCTGCCCAGCAGGCCATGCCTCCAGAGCTCCCTGAGAAAGGGGGTCAGGGTGCCATCCCTCTGTCACTGGCAGTGCCACCGGAGAAAGACTGGCAGTCTCTTAAGTCCCCATCCCAAGGGCAAAAGGGTCAAGCGGTCCTCCTCGAAGGGGGACTGCCAACCTCGGGGGACATTCCGGAAATGTGTTGGACTTTTTTGATGGGGAGAGGGGTGCTGCTACAGGCACATTTTGAGTGAATATGCATTCCTAGCATACAGCGTGTACTGGATAAATATTTACAGAATGCTAGAGGGATGAAGGAGGGAGGATGGGGCTTGTGTCCATTTTGGCACCAACCACAAAACAAACTGGTGGGCGGGGAAGGCAGGCCAGGCCTCTGAGTCCTGTATATGTATTAATGGGGCAGGAAATACCCAGTTTCACTCTCACGCCTACCTCCTGCAAACAGCTTCAGAAGCACCGTCTCCCTGAACCCTTTCATCAGTTCCGTGAAGCAGCTTTATGTCTACAGATGACAAGACTGAGGCTTCACACGGTGACGTCACATGTGTCAGTCACACCTAGAAAGCGAAAACAGAGGAAGCAAAATGTGAACCTGGCAGGAGTCCAGGGCTTGTGCATTTAACCATTCTACTACAGGGTGGTCACGCCCCCCCAACCCCCAACTGCCCCACATGCCCCATCTCCAAATTAATGTCCGAGGATCCTGCATTCTTTTACTTTTTTAAGTTTATCATTATTGTGGAAAGTATTACAATACTTTCCCCCCACCCCCCCCCCATTGTCCCCTCCACTCCGCCCCCGCCCCGCCCCACGGCCTTTACCGCACTATTGTCTGTGTCAGGGGTTAGGCGACCCTGCATTTTTGAGTTATTTCTTACGGAGTATCTTGGCTCCTGGAGGTCGGCTACAACCATCGGCGGCCCCTCTCCATGGGATGGACTCTTCTGTGGGGGCGCCCGGGCACCCGCGGCGCGCGGCGCATTCGGGATCCGTTTATCCGGGGCCCGGAATCCTGGAACCCCGGCCGCTTAGGTCGCCCCGGGTCCCCGCCCCGAGCACCGCGCGGACCGACTCCCGGGGACCGCCGGGCCTTGGCGACGTGCGCTCCGCGCGCCCACCCGCAGCAACCAGCCGGCGGCCGGCGGCCGGCACCATTCACGCCCAGGGGGGGCGCCCAGGTCCGGACACCCCGGGTTCCCCACAGCCTTGGAGCGGGGCCTCTCGCGCGGGGCAGGGGGGCACTGTGGGGGCGCCCAGCCTCTGGGGATGCGGCAGGGCGGGAGCGCGGCCCGTGCCGGGCAGACGCCGTGCCCCGTTCCCCGCCTCCACCCCCGCCCCCGCCGCACAGTGGTACGTTCCCGCTGGCTCCGCCCCTTCCGTTCTCCGGCGCCGGGTCCGCATGGCTGCTGGGACGCGCCGGGCGGCCCGACCGCGGTCCCGATCTGCCATGGCTCAACGGAGGAAGAAGAAGGGGCTCCGGAAGCGCCGGGACGCGGCCTCCCACGCCCGCAGCAGCGACTCGGAGGACGGCGAGTTCGAGGTCCAGGCGGAAGATGACACCCGGGCGCAAAAGGTGGGAGCGCGGGGCTGGGATCCACGCTGGAGCCTGACGCCCGGCCCCGTGGGCTCCCGGCGGCCGCAGTGTCCCCAGCTGAGGAGCGGGCACTACCGAGGGTTGGGGAGAGGTTTGCTGGCCGGAGATCGGGGGCCATGACCGCCGGTCGGACCCGGGTCCAGACGGCCCGAGCCTCCGCGTTCCGAAGGCTGCGGCCTGCGGGCCTGCCAGGTCGGCTTTGTTTGCCCGCTTCTCATTGGCTACTTCCTACTCAGGGGGCTGGTCCTAGTTCCCATTCGTCCAATGAAAAGTGTAGGTGCTGAAGCTCTGACTTGGAGAGTGTAGGGGATTCTGGAGAGGTTGAATGAAGGGGCGGCCGGGGCACAGTGATCCCCCAAACCTCTGGGAAGTTAATAATCATAAATTAAACTTGGGTTTGTTGACCGCCTACTATGTGCCAGGCTCCGTGCGAAAAGCTTTACTAGCCTTGTCATTTAGTCATCACACCACCCCGTGAGCTATGTATTGTCATCCCATTTTCCAGAGGAGGAAACTGAGGCCTAGATTGGTAAAATAACTCGGTCAAATCCTCGCAGTTAGTGAGTGGGAGAGCCGGGATTCAAACCCCGGGACTGTCTGGTTTCAGAGCCTGTGCTGTTTCCACTGCTGAATGCCAGCCGTATTGCAAATGGGAAGGGCGGGCAGTAGCTCATTATTTCCCACAGCACTGTGCCCAGCCGGTGCCTGGCACAGAATAGCTTTGGGTAAGTAAATGAGTGAGTGTGTATGGGAAGAGAGGCCTGCACTTCTCCAAGGCAGGGACCAGATTTTTATCCCACTGTTTCCCCAGCCTAGCTAATGCCTGGCACACAGTAGGTGCTCTATAAATGTGGAGACACTGCTAAAGGCAATGAACAGGAGGTCAGAGTACTAAGTGCCAAAGAGGAGCCCATGCATGTGGTTCAGATTAGGGCTCTGCTCTGGCTCAGCCCTGTGTTCACAATCTGGCCCAACCCTGTACAGGTGAAGAAGTTGCTTAGCCTCTCTGAGCCACATCGGTAGAAGACAGAAGTTTCCACCTGTGCCTCACAGACCGTGGGAAGGATTGGAGGACATGTTTATGTGCTCTGTCGTGCCGCAGAATGCTGGGCTCTGAGGTGTTCCAGGACTTTGTTACGTGCCTAGGACAGGGATTGGCAAACTTACCCTCCAGGGACCATGTGGTACATATTTTGGGCTTTGTGAGGCCCTATAAGGTCACTGTCTTTTTTGTTTGATTTTTTTTTGAAATGTGCGTGACCATTCTTAGCTCACAGACTATATAGACAGGCTGCAGCCCTGCTTGGATGGTGCAGGGACCATAGAGGGCCGCAGTGGGAAGAACACAGACTCCAACCCCCGACTTGCTGTCTGTGTGATCTGGGCAGGGTCATGTCACCCCTCGGTGCCTCAGTTTCCTTCTGTGCAAGATGACAAAGTAATAGTACCCACTTCCTGAGGTTGTCATAGGATTAACTGGGCTAACTTACGGGAATGCAGCAGCACCTGGCATCGAGTAGGAGCCATGTGAGTTCTAATCATTATAGGGAATCAGCGGTCCATACTGATATTTCTTAGAGGAAGGGGCAGCCCTGTCATCTGAGAGGCCTCCCCAGAGGAGGCATCCGGGTTCGCTGTGCCGAGACAGAGGGGTCTTGATGGGCACAGAGGAGGCAGGCACAAGAGAGACCGGAGTTGGGTAAGGGTGATGGGTCAGAAAGGGGATTAAGGAGAGGAGGGCAGGGCAGCTTGGGAAAGTCTAGTTTCGATGGGCTCTCTAGAGTTAATTTCAGGGGCTGGGAATGACAGGTCAGGAGGAAGAGGAGGGAGAGGAAGGAGAAGGAGGAAGAGGAGGATGACAACATCACCATCTCTGTGCTGGGCACTGTTCTGAGCTTGGCACTCACCTGCTTAGTCTTCACAACACCCTGTGAGGCTTATGTTCTCGTCACTCGCTTCCCAGCTGTGGGAGCACGGACTCCGGGAAGATTGAGTCCCCGTGTGAGGTCTCCCAGCTGCTGAGAGACAGAGTTGGGATGGAAACCAGGCTGCGTGTCTGCAGAGCCCGCGCTCTGCCCCTCCGCCCTGTCCTGGCCCGGTCACAGGGGAGCCCTGCAGCAGGGACATCTCGTGATCTGGCAGGGGAGTCGTTGACTAGAATGGGGTGCAGACCGGCTACAGGACAGCGCCCCTCCCTGGCCCAGCGGTCTGATGGCACCCAGAGTGATGCTGCCTCTCTGCTCCTCCCTCCAGCCGGGCCCTGGCAGACCCCTGCCCACCTTCCCCACCTCAGAATGCACCTCGGACGTGGAGCCGGACACGCGGGAGATGGTGCGAGCCCAGAACAAGAAGAAGAAGAAGTCGGGAGGCTTCCAGTCCATGGGTGGGTGCTCCAGGCATCTCGGGAAGTGGGGGGCGGGGGTAGCATCAGGGGGTTGATACGCCCTCTGAGCTCTGCTCTGGGCCCAGCACTGTGGTAGGTATTGGGCAAACTGAGGCAGCAGACACTGTCTCAGAGCCAGCAGGGCCTGACCCAATGCGAGAACAGTCAGAGCAGGCCTCGGGCGATGCTGGTGCAGGAGCAGGCAAAGACATCTGGGGACTTAGTGCACGGCAGGAGCATTTCAGAGCAGAGGGGGAGAGATGCAGTGGTCGGGTGCGTGGGGGCTCCCCGCACCCCGTCACTCCCTTGTCTCTCCCAGGCCTGAGCTACCCCGTGTTCAAAGGCATCATGAAGAAAGGCTACAAGGTGCCAACACCCATCCAGAGGAAGGTACGCGGCGGGCAGGGCTGGCGGGTTGGAAGGAGGGGATGAGGGACGTGGCCTTCTCTCAACCTCTCGATGGACACCCCTTGTCCCAGCTGTCACACCCACCGTCCCTCTCGTTCTGAAGCCCCACAAGCTGCCTGTGTCACAGGTGGGGAAGTTGGGCCCAGCAGAGAGGAGACGGGACCCCGTGCCTCTTTGCCATTTAAGGCTGTTCCCTGCTGAGGCTGCGCAGTGAGGCACAGCAGTCAGGGAGGGTAGAGCCTGGCTTAATCTGCAGAAGGATGTTCACACCATGGAAAGAGTTGGGGGTGGTGAGCTGCCCGTCCCCGGAGGTGTGCAAACAAGCTTTGGCAAAAAATGGGATCAGGGCTGGGCGCCGGGCCCCTTCCACTCACTGAGGTCCCCTAGTTCCACTGGGAACCCGAAGCTCTGGTGTGCAAGCTGACCCCTCCCGTCTCCTCCCCCACCCATTCATCTCCAGACCATCCCGGTGATCCTGGATGGCAAAGACATGGTGGCCATGGCCCGGACGGGCAGTGGCAAGACAGCCTGCTTCCTTATCCCCATGTTCGAGCAGCTCAAGGCCCGCAGCGCCCAGACGGGGGCCCGGGCCCTCATCCTCTCACCCACCCGGGAGCTGGCCCTGCAGACCATGAAGTTCACCAAGGAGGTGTGTCGGGGTTGGGGAGGGGGAAGGTGGGGGGCGGGGGGGGGGGGCAGGGAGAGGCAGGCTGAGCTGGGACCAGCAGGGAGGCCTGGGTGGGCGGAGTCACCTCCCCTTTACCCTCTCCCAATCTCTCTGTCTCTCCCCACAGCTGGGCAAGTTCACCGGCCTCAAGACTGCCCTCATCCTGGGTGGGGACAAGTAAGAACCCTCTTGCCCTGGCCACGGTCCCCGCACCCCTATCCCTGTGCGCGCCCCGTGCCTCCGGGGTATCAGAGGGAGGGAGCCTGGGTGGCTTCTTAGCAACAGCAGGTCCTTGGCCTGTTCTGGAAAATAAGACCGATATTTGGGAAGAATAGGGGAAACACGCAGTAAAATGCGAGGAGGAACATCCCACAGGAGCACCGCAAAGGTCCCGGTGCTCCTGAGAGACAGCTGGCGGCATCGGTCACCCACGCGGCAGCTCAGTGTGTGTGTGACGTGGGGAAGCGTGGGCTGTTTAAAGCAGGATCTGCAGAAATCAGAGCGTGTTTGTGATAGCTCAGATTTGTAAAATGTGTTCTTCCTGATGTGCTGGCACCATCCTTCTGAGGTGGCAGGCATCACACCTGTCTGACGGGAGCACGTGAGGAGGTGATGGCCCAGAGCCGTGCCTTGGTCTGGTAGAACCGCTGCACCCCCTCCCCGTTCCACTTCCTCCCTCACGGGGCAGCCCCTTCCTCATTCCCAGTGTCCCTGTCCCAGCCACTCAGTTCTGCGTGTTTTGCTGTCCATTATAATCTGTCATCTCTAGTTAGTGATTGTGAGCAGTGCTCCCAGGCGAGGCCTGGCCCAGAATTCTGGCTCCTACAGGTGTCCCAAGGGTGTTTCAGAGGAAGGCTGAAGGTAGGGATGTGTGTGCTCAAAAGGTTTAAGACTGCCGAGACCGGTTTGGCTCAATGGATAGAGCGTTGGCTTGGGGACTGAAGGGTCCTGGGTTCGATTCCGGTCAAGGGCACGTACCTTGGTTGCGGGCACATCCCCAGTAGGGGGTGTGCAAGAGGCAGCTGATCGATGACTCTCTCTCATCGATGTTTCTAACTCTCTCTCTCCATTCCTCTCTGTACAAAATCAATAAAATATATTAAAAAAAAGTTTAAGACTAAGGACAGAGAGATCCCAGAAACTGGACTCGAGGTGCAGCTGGTTAGTTGCCGGGTGGCTGTGGGTGAAAGGCAACTTGGTTGCCTCTGGAGCTAGAGAGTGAGGTGGGTCCGGAGGCTGAGCCCACTCTGCGGGGATCTCTTTGTTGTCTCAGTCCTTTAGTACGTTTGAACTTGTACCTCTTGTGAGGGCAATGCCTTTGCCTCAGATGTCAGCAATAGCCTTCCCCCAGTTGCAAGTCCCTGGCCAGGGAGTGGGACGCACCGGGTATTTGGCCTGGGAGCGGACAGGGGCTAGACAGAGACCTGCTCTATGGCGCTGACACCTCCCTTCCCCCTAGGATGGAGGACCAGTTTTCAGCCCTGCACGAGAACCCTGACATGTGAGTCTGCATTGGGGATAATGCTCTGGGGTCCCCTCCCAGGAGGCCAGCGTCTGGGGAGTGAGGGGGGAGCTCTGCTGGGGCCCCTGGGTGACCTGCCTGCACGCCCCTTCCAGCATCATCGCCACCCCTGGCCGCCTGATGCACGTGGCCGTGGAGATGAACCTGAAGCTGCAGAGTGTGGAGTACGTGGTGTTTGACGAGGCCGACAGGTGAGGCTGCCGGTGCACCCCCCGCGGCGTCCGGGGCGGCTCGGGGCTGGAGAATCAGAGGGAGGTGGGCTGCCTGGGAGGACGGGCTCTGCCAGGAGAGACCTGTGCACCGGACCAGAGTTAGGAAAAGTAGCACCAAGCGGAGAACACAGGCGGGACCAAATCCCAGCTCCGTGACCTTGGACACATCACTGAGGGTCTCGGGGGCCCGCAGCGTGGGGATAAAATAGCACGGGCCTCCCAGAATGCCGTGAGGACGCAGGAGCTGATCTTTGTAAAGCACTCAGACGGCGCCTGACCCAGAGCGAGGTGTGCAGTCATTTATTTCAATGCAAGTTTGTAGGACACAGATCAGACCCAAGATTTCAAGGTCATTATTGCTTAGCGTGAAGTTGTCGGATAGAGAAAACGCGAGGCAAACACCGACCGCACGGGAGGGTGTGGTGGGGGAGAGGATGGCTGAAGTTGGGAGCTCACTGGAGGAAGCCCCTCTCCTGCCCTCCTCTGCCCTCCGCCCTCCCAGGCTCTTTGAAATGGGGTTTGCAGAGCAGCTGCAGGAAATCATCAGCCGCCTCCCGGGGGGCCACCAGACGCTCCTGTTCTCTGCCACGCTGCCCAAAATGCTGGTGGAGTTCGCCCGGGCCGGTGAGTGAGCTCGGAGGGGGGCCTAGGCCGGGCCTCGTCCTTCAGTGACTCAATGTCCCACTCCTTCCTGTGCCCACCGCAGGCCTCACGGAGCCCGTGCTCATTCGGCTAGATGTGGACGCCAAACTCAACGAGCAGCTCAAGGTGAGGGTCTGCCTGTGCCCCTGGCCTGTCCGGGGCCCGGAGAGCCACACCCTCACGGCCCCTCTTCCTGCAGACCTCCTTCTTCCTCGTGCGGGAGGACACCAAGGCCGCCGTGCTCCTCCACCTGCTGCGCAACGTGGTGCGGCCCCAGGACCAGACGGTGGTGTTTGTGGCCACGAAGCACCACGCGGAGTACCTCAGTGAGGTGAGGCCTGGCTGGTGAGGAAGACACCCCCTGGGACCTGCACCTTCCTTAGCTTGGGGATGCAGTTCCACGTACAGACACCAGAGGGCAGCACCAGAGCAGGACACGGGCCTGGCCAGGCCTTAATACTTGAATGAACTGCCAGGTACTCAGTTACCAACTCATGGCCAGTCTTGACTCATCTGTTACTGCCCCCTCCACCCAGGTTATTTTGAAGTATTTCCCCAGCGGTGCTATCACTTTTGTATAAATTTTCCATAAGTTTCATTTTTTTAAAATGAGGCGTAGCCTGCATTCAGTGAGCTATGTAAGGTGCCCTAAGTTTACATGAGCAACGTGATGAGTTTTTCCACATGACAGCACGGGGGTCCCGTGCCCCAGAGGCTGCTGGGGCCCCTTCCTTGGTCAGCCACACCTGGGCTCTGTTTTCTGAGGACACACTTCGCTGGTTTCATTAACTTGTCAGACATTTAACAGCTTCCTCCTCGCCTGCAGCTGCTGGGGTCTCCGATGAACGAGACTGAAACAGTAACTCTCACAGAGCAGTTCACACTCTCACGGTGCTTCCGGTGTACTGGGTCAAGTTCTCAGCTCGTTTAATAACAACTCATTTAATCCTTATAACGGAGAAGGGACGATTCTCCCCATTCTATAGACAGGAAAACGAAGGCATACCTTGCCCAAAGTCACGCAGCTTGTTAGCGGGAGAATCGGGAGGAGGGTTACACCAGGTCATGGTATCCCGCCGTGGCCCAGACTCCTCTCCTGCCACCAGTCTCATCCCTCTTCCCTCTCCTCCCCTCCCGTCCTGGCTCCGAGCAGCTGCTGACAGCCCAGCGGGTGAGCTGCGCCCACATCTACAGCGCCCTGGACCAGACGGCCCGCAAGATCAACCTGGCCAAGTTCATCCACGGCAAGTGCTCCGCCCTCATCGTGACGGACCTGGCGGCCCGGGGCCTGGACATCCCGCTGCTGGACAACGTCATCAACTTCAGCTTCCCGGCCAAGGGCAAGCTCTTCCTGCACCGCGTGGGTAAGGAGCCCCGTGCGGGCCGAGGGCGCAGGCTGGACTCCCGCCCTCCCCTGCAGGTGGGGAAACCGGCCCAGGGCTTTACCTGTAAGCGAGGGCCTGGTGGGGGCGGGCCAGCACGATTACTCTGGACTCTGTCATGCTCCCGGATGACGTGGCCCCTCAGCCCCCTCCTCCCCGAAATCCTCTCGGTAACGCGGCCCTATGGGCCCTGTGCACCCCCAAGGTGGGCGGTGGGAGTGTGCTGGGCTGTGGGGACTATCCTTTGCTGAAGCTTGACCACCTCCTCCCTCAGGTCGTGTGGCCCGGGCTGGTCGGAGCGGCACGGCCTACTCGTTGGTGGCCCCAGACGAGGTCCCCTACCTGCTGGACCTGCACCTGTTCCTGGGCCGCGCCCTCACCCTCGCCCGCCCCCACGAGGAGCCCTCGGGTGAGTGGAGGCCGGGCGGGGCTGGGGTCCTTCGTGGAGCTTTTCATGTGGGCGAGGGGCAAAGCTGTCCCCTTTGGTAGGGGCGGGGCTGGATCTGAGCCCAGGAGGAGGTCCCCGTACATCATCCCTCGGTATCCACGGTGGATTGGTTCCAGGACCCCTCAGATACAATACTCCACGATGCTTATGTTCCTTATAATAAATGACATATTTGCATGTAACCTACACACATCCTCCCTAACATTAAGTCATTCCTAGATTACGTATAGTAGTATAATGCGAACGCTACGTAAATAGGTGTTATAGTGTCCGGCTTAAGGGATGACGACAAAGTTCTGTACACGTTTAGTACAGATGCAACTGTCGTGGGCCTCACCATGTAGCACACCGGCCACCACGGGGGTAACTGTGACTCGGGGCCAGCGCGGAGGCCGGGCCGCGGGCAGGGGGCCCAGCGGCAGCCTGTGACGGGGCTCCGCGGGGGGCGGCAGGTGCGGTCGGCGTGGACGGCGTGCTGGGCCGCGTGCCCCAGAGCGTGGTGGACGACGAAGACTGCGGCCTGCGGAGCAGCCTGGAGGCGTCGCTGGAGCTGCGGGGCCTGGGCCGCGTGGCCGACAACGCGCAGCAGCAGTACGTGCGCTCGCGGCCCGCACCCTCGCCCGAGTCCATCAAGCGGGCGAAGGAGCTGGACCTCGCAGGGCTGGGCCTGCACCCCCTCTTCAGTGAGTCCCCGCGGGGGGCGGGGCGGGGTGGTGGGCAGGCCCTGCAGAGCCGGCCCTGGCCTCACGCCTCCCTCCCTGCCAGGCTCCCGCTTCCAGGAGGAGGAGCTGCAGCGGCTGAGGCTGGTGGACAGCATCAAGCAGTACCGCTCGCGGGCGGTGAGTGAGGGCAGGAGCTGATGGAGCGCCTGGCCAGCAGGGATTCCTCTGAGCTCAAAGCTTCTGAAACTGTATCTCTAGAGACGCCCCTTGTTCTGGAACCATCCCTGCTGGTTCACAGCAGGTTCCTGTGTGGTAGCCATTTCCTTCCACTTACTAATGGGTAGACTGAGGCTCACAGGAGTGACTTGCCCTCGGCCTGGTAGAGGCCTGAGGAGCTGCCTTTTCATCACCTTTCATCTGTGGACTCCCTATGAGCACCCCATTTTGTACCGAGGGTTACAAGCCTGCCAGGCAGCCAGCCTCAAAAGAGAAGGGTCCGGAGAGTCATGGTTGAGAGCACTGGTTTCAGAGCCAGCTGGGCCTGGGCTGAAATCCCAGCTCGGGCTCGTCCAGCTGTGTGACCTTGGGCAGGTTACTTGCCCTCTCTGGGCTCCCAGATAATGAGCACCCAGCCGGAAGGGTTGGAAGGATTTGGGGGGAATGCCATAGGGAGCCCACCAGGCGGTGAGGGAGGGGTTGCGGGGAGGAGAGGCCACTGGGTGAAGGACTCGGGGTCCCCTCCACAGACCATCTTTGAGATCAACGCCTCCAGCCGGGACCTGAGCAGCCAGGTGATGCGGGCCAAGCGGCAGAAGGATTGCAAGGCCATCGCCAGCTTCCAGCAGGGGCGGCAGGAGCGGCAGGAGGGCCTGGCCGCCACAGCCCGGGGCTGCCCGGTGCGGCAGGTGGAGCAGCCTGGGGAGGAGGAGGAAGAGGCGGCGGCAGAGAGCGTGGAGGTACACCCCCACCCGGACCGGGGTCTGGGCTGGCTCAGAAGCAGGGCCTCCGTGCAGAGGCAGGGCCGGGGGACCGCAGAGGCATCCTGTTCCCCTGGTGGCAGGCCCTGGGCCTGCTGTGCACCCCTTACATTGGATTTGGATGGGGGTTCAGTAGCCAAAATGTAACAGCTGAAAACCCCTGGACTAGTCCCTAACACACAGAGAGAGCCAGGCCCAGAGGGGCAGGGCCTTGCCGGTCACACAGCCTGGGGGGTTAAGCTGGGATGGAACGTGGGTCCCTCCTTGGTTGGCACCTCAGCCCCCCAACCCCCTTCTGTCCTGACCCTGCTGGTGCCTGAGGCAGGTGAGCTGCCCGTGCAGAGGAGGAAATGGCAGCCCCAAGCCAGACGAGCTGGGGGCAGTGGGCGCCCGGGCGGCAGTGTGACGGCCTTGTCTGCAGGACGTCTTCACGGAGGTCGTGGGCCGGAAGCGGCAGCAGCCAGGCCCTGAGCGGGGAGCCAAGAGGCGGAAGGAGGAGGCCCGGCAGCGGGACCAGGACTTCTACGTCCCCTATCGGCCCAAGGACTTCGACAGCGAGCGGGGGTGAGCGGCCAGCTGGGGGGGGTGTGTGTTTTGTATATGTGGTTTATATGTGCCAGTGAGTGGGGGTGAGCGGCCAGCTGGGGGGGTGTGTGTTTTGTGTTTGTGGTTTATATGTGCCAGTGAGTGGGGGTGAGCGGCCAGCTGGGGGGGGTGTGTGTTTTGTGTATGTGGTTTATATGTGCCAGTGAGTGGGGGTGAGCGGCCAGCTGGGGGGGGTATGTGTTTTGTGTATGTGGTTTATATGTGCCAGTGAGCGGGGGTGAGCGGCCAGCTGGGGGGTGTGTGTGCTATATGTATGTGGTGTATATATGTGTGTGTCTGTGTGTGTGGTGTATATATGTGCGTGTCTGTGTGTCTGTGTGGTATATAAATGTGCGTGTGTGAGTGGCAGGTGGGACCTAATGGGTCCCATCAACCCTGTGTCTCCCTCTCCCCTCTGCAGCCTGAGCGTTGGTGGGGACGGGGGCGTCTTTGAGCAGCAGGTGGCAGGCGCCGTCCTGGACCTGATGGGGGACGAGGCCCAGAACCTGAGCCGGGGCCGCCAGCAGCTCAAGTGGTGAGTGGGCTCGCCGGTGCAGCCCTGCCATGCCCGCCTGTCTGCCACGTGGTCCCCCCCACTGGCACGTGACCCTGGCCTGTCCTGACTCCCCTTTGACCCTCCCCCTCATTGATCCGGCACAACACGAATGACGACCTGTGACCCCCTCATCTGGTCCCCATGGCATCACACAATGAGGATGGTGAACCCTACCCACCCCCGTTCAGAGCCTAGAAATGGCCTGACCGGGGCCCCCCCCAGTTCCCAGGGACTCCCCACACACTGCCTCTGAGACCTGGGCTACCAGGGAAAAGTGAGGAGGAGCCGGGGACAGGCCTTCATGGAGCACCTACTGCATGCCAGCCACGCCACGCTGCTTTTCTGCAACCCTCCAGCCTCCCAGTGAGGGTCAGGGAGGGAGCAGGCCGCCCCAGGCCCCCTCCGCTCACAACAGCCCCCCAACCTCTCTCCTCAGGGACCGGAAGAAGAAGCGGTTTGTGGGACAGTCAGGACAGGAGGACAAGAAGAAGATCAAGACAGAAAGCGGTCGCTACATCAGCAGCTCCTACAAGCGCGACCTGTATCCTGAGGGGCTGGGCCGAGGGGCGCCCCCTATAGGCGGGGCCTCTCTCTGCTGAAGGGGGCGGGGCCTTCTCCCAGCTCAGGGGTTCTGGGGGTTCAGGATCCACCCGCTGCCTCCTTAACACGCCTCCCAGCTATCAGAAGTGGAAGCAGAAACACAAAATCGACGACCGCGACCCCGAGGAGGAAGGGGCCTCGGACCAGCGAGGCCCGGAGCAGAGAGGCTGGAAGCGGGGCCGAGGCCAAGGTAGGATGCTCCTCAGCACGCACATTGCCAACCGGTCCGCCTGGTCCCCTGGGAACGTGGTCCTCCGATCCCTCAGCTGGTGACAGGCCGAGGGACTTCCTACCGCGCTGTCTGCCAGAGCCGCGCTCCATGACGGCACCCTGGGCCAGCCGCCCTGCGTGCCGGGACCTTGGGCTGCCCCTCGGGGCGCTGATGTGCTCTGAAGGAGGGGCGAGCCTGTCCCGTCCCCCAGGCCTTCGGTCAGAGAGGGCTCCGCTCGCCGTGTGGAGACAGGCTCTGCCAGACACTCGCCACGCAGGGCCCAGGGCGCGAAGACTGAGAATGCCCGCCTTCCAGGCAGGGACACTGAAGTGGGTCAGGGGCAGTGACTGGCCCGGGGCTACCCAGCTGCCTGCCACCTCCCCTGGGGAGAGGGGAGCCTGGCTCTATATCCTGGGCTCTCAGTCACTGTGGTCCCCAGTGCCTGGCACAGAGAGGCGCTTAGTCAAGCTTTGATGAGTATTAAAAATCAATTAATTGATTTTATTAAAATAATTACATGGCCAGGAGGCCCTCACTAAGGGCTAGGCCTGGTTCCAAGCATTGCACACATATTAAATCGTTGACTCGTTTTATGAGGGAGAGAGGTGCTATTCATAATTTACAGAGGGGGGAAACAGAGACACAGAGAAGAGACTTGCCCAGGTCTCGGGTCACAGCTGGAATTTGAACCCCGGAAGTCCTGGCTTGAGGTTCCAGACCTAAAGTGTAGACTGCATAAGCCTTGTTAAGCACCTACTATGTGCCCGAGGCTGGGGCCACAGCAGTGAACACAGGATGGGATGGGGGGCAGGGGAGCAGCCTGGAGGCTTCTGGGAGGGGGAGACATTGGGAACCAACCCAGAGGCTGAGCTCCCTGGATCCTTGTCTTGCAGGTGCCTCCCAGCCGCGCCCCCCGGGCCCCCACGCAGGCCGTGTGCGCTCCGAGCTCAAGACCAAGCAGCAGATCCTGAAGCAGAGGCGCCGAGCCCAGAAGATGCGCTTCCTGCAGAGCGGGGGCCTCAAGCAGCTCTCGGCCCGCAACCGGCGCCACGCCCGGGAGCTGCAGCGGGGCGCCTTCGGCCGGGGCACCCACGCCAAGAAGGGCAAGATGAGGAAGAGGATGTAACGGAGACGACCCAGCCCCCGGCCCCTCACGTGCTCCAAGTGTGAACGTCAGCCAGCGCTCCTGGTGCGCCGCTATGTGCCTGGCCCTGTGCAGGGCGTTTGGGGAGCTCCCTGCAGAGCCGTCGCCCGTGAGGAGTGCTGTATGGCCATGGAAAGGCAGCAGCTGCCTCTGCTTGAGACAGGGACATTTGAGCAAGGTTTTGAAGGGTGCATAGGAGTTTGCGCCCTGAATTGGCAACTCGGCTTCTGCTGCTTCCATGTGCTCTGGGTTCAGAGGCGGTGGTCACACAGGTCTGAGCCGTGAGTGCCGAAGGCAAAGTGATGTATTTTTAAAGAAATAAAGCTTTCTTGAGCGCCTCTGGCGGGCCAGGAGTGCAGTCCACTCTTGGAGTTGGAAGGGACAGACCCAGGCACTGAAATCCCAGCCAGCGAGTTGAGGGGGTGTGGGCAAGTCCCGTGGGATCCCCCGAGGTTGGGTACAGTGGGTGTCCCCAGTTTGCAGATGAGGAAAATGAGACTCAGAGGATGAGTCAGTTGCCTAAGGTGGGGGAACCCCAAAGCTGACTGTCGGTCCCCTTCCTCCTGCTGGGCAGCCTCGCAGCTGGCAGTGGATGGGGGGGTGGGGGTGGGGGGTGACACAACAGGATGCAGGGCCCGGGCAGGGGCTCGGCTGCTCCTCTGGCTGTGCAGGGCTTAACCCTGCCCCTCCACACACCAAGCGGGAAGTGCCTGGCCAGGCCTGTCCTGCCCGAGGCCTGTGCTCCTCGGCCCTGCAGGGTCCTGGGAAGGTCTCGGGCAGCCTCCAGCAGCTGCATATCAAGCCGGGGGAGGGGCCTTGGGAGCAGGTGTCCTGGGAGTGGGTTTCGGCTCCTGAGACCCTCTTGCTGGTCCTATTGATTTTACTTGACTTAACCCGACACGCCTGGAATTTACCAGCATTTGCACCTGGCCCCGTGACCTGCACCTGACAAAACCTGCTTGTTTAATGTCCCCAACGGCCCTGGAGGAAGAACCCGGCCCCAGGCCAGGTGCTGGGTGTGGGTGGGTGCCCCCCGTCGGCCACGTGTTCTGAGTGCTGTGTGCCCCTCACGTCCCACCGCCATCTGAGCAGGCACGGCCCTCCCGTCTCCAGGGGAGAGCCATTCTGCCCCACCCGCAGGAAATGTGCACCTTCTCCCCGGGAGGAGAAGCCCCTGAGGGGGCCCCACTACTCACCAGGGTCGGGCTAGGGGGCCAGGGTCTCGGGCTCACTCCGGGGGAGGCTGGCCAGCAAGGCAGAGCGGTCCAGGAGGAACAGCTTCACCTGCAGGTCACCAGCAAGCCACAGTCACATCCCAGCCTGGGCCCGTGCCCACCCTCCATGCTGCAGACCGGGGTTGGATTGGGTCGGGGCAGGGTTGAGACCCTTTGAAAGACAGCGATATGGGTGGGTCCCGGTTCTTAAAGGCCCAGTCATCCCCCCAAACGACTCCTTAGCATAGGGGTGTCGAACTCAATCAGAGAAGGGGCCAAAATCTAAAATCCAGCCTAAATTGCGGGCCGAATGGTTTACTGAACAGTCATAAACTGACAATGTCATAAACTAACAGCGGAGTGCAGTGATGACAGCGCGGTGCGGGCCACATTGCAAGGCCTGGCGGGCTGGATTTGGCCCGCGGGCTGTGTGTTTGACACATGTGCCTTAGCAGATGCCTTCACAGTGGGCTACCACCTGCATTATAATTAAATCCACATTCTCACTTCCATCCATTTATTTCCCCCCTTTAATCGGATCAGTCATACTGGTTGGCGTCTGGCCTGCTTTCTCCGTGGGCGGCCCTCCTCTGCTCTGAGTTAATTCACTTACTGACACGGACTTAACGAGCACCGCCTGGCCCCGCCGCCCGGAGCCGGACCCCATGCGGACCTTCCTTTGGGCGGTCCCTGCACCTGCTCCCCTGAAACCAACGTCTGAGGAGGAAACTATTCCAGCAAAGATGGGAAGGTTAAGTCCCCCTTAAGTAGGAGTAACGAAAAACAGCTCCAATGAAAACAAAACTGTTACTAAGTTTGGCCAGTTGCTGTGGCTGACCGGGTGAGCCCTAGGCCCCCCACCAGGGAGTGAAGGCCTAGTGGCCCCGTGTTGGTTGAAAAGGGACCGGCTTTATGCCAAAACTGGTTTGGCTCAGTGGATAGAGCATCAGCCTGTGGACTGAAAGGTCCCGAGTTGATTCCAGTGAAGGGCATGTACCTTGGTTGCGGGCACATCCCCAGTAGGTGTGCAAGAGGCAGCTGACTGATGAGTCTCTCTCATCGATGTTTCTAACTCTCTATCCCTCTCTCTTCCTCTCTGTAAAAAATCAATATATATATAAAAAAAGAAAGAAAGAAAAGGAACCAGCTTTTGCTGTCACTGCATGCTGAGCCTCTGTCCTAGCGTCACCTGGGTGTGGACCTCGGTGAGAGAGCAGGGCGGGGCGAGGATGAGCTTCTGACTCCGCCCCACAGGGCGGAGTTATCCCTAGCCCTCACCCAACCAATCAGGGTTAGCCGAGGCAGTGACATCACCACCAACGGGAGTGAAAACCCTGGACTGGGCGAAATTCACTCTCTTCCGCCATGCTGCCAGCATGAGTGGGAAGAGCCCATGCTAGCATGGAACAGGCTCTTTTGTTTATTGCATCGGACTCGGCTCCCTGGTGGTCCTTGGGGATCACAAAGTCTGGGCGTAACACTCGGTACCCGAGCCACACCAGGGAGAGCAGTGGCCCACAAAAACCCACCCAACACAGGACGTGGCACAAAGTGGGCCCCGGGGCCCCAGTTCTTGCCATTTTGTTGGAAACCTGGCCACTGGGGGCAGGGCAGGGGTGGGGTGGTGGGGAAGAGAGTGCCTCTGTTTCCCCCAGTCCTCAAGGGGGTCATGCTTTGGGAACCCCCAGAAACAATGTCTCCAAAGTCAGAAGCCCCTCCTCTGGCTGTCAACCTTGCAAACCTGACAGAAAAACGGTGTGCGGGTCCACCGTGACCCCTGTGAGGCCCCGGTGCGGAGACCACTGCTCCACCCCACCCTTGCCCTCCCCAGGGAAGCAAGGCCCGTCCGATGAGTGCCAAGTGAACCTCGCCCGGCTGGTGTGGCTCAGTGGTTGAGCATCAGCCTCTGAATCGGGAGGTCACGGTGGTTTGATTCCCAGGCAGGGCACATCCTCGGGTTGCCGATCCCCACAGCCGATGAATGATTCTCATCACTGATGTTTCTATCTCTCCCTTCCCCTTCCTCTCTGAAAGCAATAAAAAAAAAAAAAAAAAAAAAAAAACTTTTAAAAAGTAAGTCTCCACCTCCTGGCTTTTACTGATGTCACGTGTCTGATTCTTGGCATAAATAAATGTATGGAGTCCGTCACCCTGCACCCTGGCCCTCCCGCATAAGCAGGACACTGACACCCAAGGGGCCACCTGGCCACCTGGCAGGTGACTGTCAGAACCTGGGGGCACCCACCTGGGGACACGGAGCCCCTATCTGTGGTGCCTCTGGTCACAGAGGGCCAAGCTTAACCCGGAGAGGCGGGGTTTCAGGCCAGGCGATGTACCGAAGGTGGGCGTCTGGAGGTGACAACAGGGCTCTCACCTGCTCCAGCTGCCCCTCGGTGTCCTCCATGGCCAGGGCAGGCGGCTGCCTCTGGTGCTGGCACACTAACTGGTACAGGTTGAGCGCTGCCATCCTCACGCGGCCCAGGAGCAGCGTCTTCTCGGCCGCCGTGTTCTGGATCTGAGCCCACTGGGATTCCTGGAGGACGTTCAGGTGTGATGGCTGCAGGAGGGCTGGGCCCCGCGGCCAGTGTCTTCCCGCCAGCCACCCACCCGGGAGCGCTCCCAGGGAGAGGAGGGCAGGTGCGGGGTCAGGTACCCAGAGGCGTCCCGCCCTAACGTGCTTTCTGATGCCAAACCTGCGCAGCATCCATTCCGCTGCCCTAAGCATCGCCCCACCTGCTCTTATCCCCACCCCCCGGCGCTCTACCCCGCGGGGGGAGGCGGGGGTCCCAGCGGGAGGCGGGGGTCCCGGCGGGGGGCGGGGGTCCCGATGGGGAGGCGGGGGTCCCTGCGCCCCCGGGCCGTACCCAGTGCAGCGCGCGCTCCCGCGCCGCCTCCAGGCGCCCCAGCAGCTGCGCGCGCTGCTGGCCCCGCCGGAGCAGCTCGTCCCGCCGGGCGTCCCGCAGCCGCCGCAGCCGCGCGCGCGCCTCCTCCAGCTGCGCCCGCAGCTCGTGCTCCCGCAGCCGCAGCGCCGCCAGCGTGTCCGCCAGGGCGCCGAAGCGCGCCACCAGCTCGGGCACCTCCTGGAACTGGAACGGGGCCCGGAGGGGGTTCATTGGGCCTGCAGCCCCCGCTCTCCCCAAACCACTGGGCTCTCCGCGCCTCCCCAGCCCACCTGTGACATGGGGGCGTCCCACAGCCGCTGCCCCTTAAGCGGAGGTTGCTCCGCCCTCCATTAAGCCTGGCTAAGCTCCCTGCCTGCGGCCAATATCCATTCTGAGCACCTGGGTCCGCCCCCTCCCGCGCCTGCGGGGGGTTGGGGGGTGTCCTTTCTTTCTTTCTTTTAAAAATATTTTTATTGATTTTTTACAGAGAGGAAAGGAGAGGGAAAGAGAGTTAGAAACATCGATGAGAGAGAACCATCGATCAGCTGCCTCCTGCACAACCCGTACTGGGGATGTGCCCGCAACCAATGTACATGCCCTTTGACCGGAATTGAACCCGGGACCTTTTAGTCCACAGGCTGACGCTCTATCCCCTGAGCCAAACCGGTTTCAGCTGGGGTGTCCTTTCTGAATCTCGGTTTACCCATCTGTAACATGGGGCTGACAATAACAGGACCCACTTCGCTGGGCCTTGGGGAGGATTCCAGCACAAAGCGTGCCCCCCGCAGGCATACAGTCGGTGTTCAGTAAATGCTGATTCCTGGCATACAGTCGGCGCCCTAGCAGTGCACCCTTTTAAAGTCGCCCCTGAGGTGGCTCTGAGCCCCAGATCTCCCGGGGGGCCCTCACCTCCGGCAGCTGCCCTAGCACCCGCTCCAGCAGGCGCGCGCCCGGCCCCAGGCGCTCCAGTCGGCGCCGCAGCCGCGCGCGCTCCCGCCGCAGAGCCTCGAGCTGCGCCCGCAGCCGCTGCGCCTCCGCCTCCTGGCGGCCCGCGCCCTGCCGCGCCTCCGCCGCCCTCCGCGCCGCGCGGCTCCGTCGGGCCTCGGCGTCCAGGGAGAGGGATGGACAGGAGGCCGGGGACCTTCAGGGCTGGGGCGCCTGCGGAGCTCGCCCCCTCCTCCCGCCCCCGCATGAATGAGAAGTGCAGCCACGGGGTGCATACAGGTGGACCGCGGGCCCAACGCAGCCACAATCTGATTTTGGTCCCTCCTCCCCCACGGTTTTTCAAAAACGTGAATGCTTCTTCAGTTTCCCAACCACTCCCCTTTGGATGAGTTACACCAATTTTTAAATTTTTTAAAGTTAATTTCAGAGAGGCAGGCAGAGGGAGAGAGAGAAACATCAATGATGACAGAGAATTGGCTACAGCAAGGAGCTGATCTCCCCTATCCCCTTCCCCCACCCAGCCCTCTTCCATCAGCAGCACCCTCCCAGGTCAAACTTTCTTTTTATTGCCCCCTCCTGGGGATGGAGGCTGCAACCTGAGCATGTGCCCTGATTAGGAATCGAACCATGACCTCCTGGTTCAGAGGTACATGCTCAATCACGGAGCCACGCCAGCAGGGCTGGTACACCCATTAAAAAAAAAAATAATTAGCCGGGACCGGTTTGGCTCATTGGATAGAGCGTCGGCCTGCGGACTAAAAGGTCCGGGGTTCGATTCAAGGGCATGTACCTTGGTTGCGGGCACGTCCCCAGTAGGGGGTATGCAAGAGGCAGCTAATCGATGATTCTCTCTCATCGATGTTTCTAACTCTCTATCCCTCTCTCTTCCTCTCTGTGAAAAATCAATAAAATATATATTTTTTAAAAAATTAGCACATAAAAGTTTATTAAACATTTTATCGATGTATTAAATTTATAGAATGGTTTTTGAAGAATTGGCAGCATTAAAATGACGACTCTTGCCGAAACCTGTTTGGCTCAGTGGATAGAGCCCCGGCCTGTGGACTGAAAGGTCCCAGGTTCGATTCTGGTAAAGGGCAAGTACCTTGGTTGCGGGCACATCCCCAGTAAGGAGTGTGCAAGAGGCAGCTTATCGATGATTCTCTCTCTCATAGATGTTTCTAACTCTCTAGCCCTCTCTTTTCCTCTGTAAAAAATCAATTTTATATATACATACATATATACATACATACATACATATATACATATACATATACATATACATATACATACATATATATATATATATATATATATATATATATATATATAACTCTTATTCATGAATTTGCATTTAGCCAAAAGGAGTACACCAATTTTAAAACATTTCTGTGACATGCCTGGCCCCTCAGGATGGTGACTTTGTGACCCTGTGACCTGCCTTCCCGGCAGGCTCCACCCACCTGCAAGAACTTGTCAAAGCGGAGGAACGCCCCCTTCAGCTCCTGCTTCTTCTGTTCCAGCTGCTCCCGGCGCTGCATCAGGACCGCCATCCTGGTCTGGAACGCCTGGGGTGTAAACGAGGGTGTGTGTGTGTGTGTGTGTGTGTGATTGGGGGTTCAAGTCGTCCAGCTCCTTTAAGCTCACACTTACCTCCTCTCACCTGGGGTCCCTGATCGGGTCGCTGCACCTCTCCTCAAAGGGGAGATCAGCTCCTTGCTGTAGCCAATTCTCACAGCTCTGCCAGCCACAAGGAAGCCCAGGTGCCCTTCTGCAGCTCCCGAATTTCCATGTCCCTGTCCCTGCCCTCCCTCAGGGCTCATCTCACCCCTCCCCTCTGACACTCTGTCTTCCGGCCACATGGCCACCTGTGCTTCGTCCTGGCCTTCCAGTCTTTGTAGATGCTGTTTCCTCTTTGGTTCTTCCTTCCCACACTGTCCCCATCGGATGGATAAGCCAACGTGCCCTTCAGCAATCCCTAAGACACCGCTTCCTCCAGGAAGCCCTCCATGATCAGCCACATGTGGAAACGGGGGCTTTCTCTGGGCTCTTACAGCCCTTCTCAGTGCGTCCCCTCCTAGCAGTCACCAGTTGGATACGGTCAGTATCTTCTCTAGACTGTGAGGCCCCTGAGGACAGCGGCCATGGTGACACCCCCAGATCCCAGCGACCACCCTACACATAGGTGCTCAGCGCACATTAATTTGTACCAACAACTGATCTCCTTTGATCCCCATTTGACAGGTGAGGAAACCAAGGCTCAGAGTGGTGACATGACCTGTCTCAGCCCTTGGAGCTAATAAGTTGGCTCCAGGATTTCCCATTCCCCTGCTCACCACCATTTCTTTTGGTCTCAGGACTACAGCGGGGCTCACCTCCTTCTGGGCCCGCAGGCCCTGGTCCACATCCATCAGCTCCTGCCTCTTCTGCAGGAGACACAGCACCGGCAGGGAGCGGCTGGGGTTCTGCTCCGGGATCTTCCTGGAGGGGCTCACGGATGAGGTGGGAGTTCAGGGCCCCCAAACTCCCCCCTAGGGCCCGAAATGCCCCCAATAGCCACCTGCTGGCTGTGAGATTTTTTATTTTATTTTATTGATTTTTTTTACAGAGAAGAAGGGAGAGGGATAGAGAGTTAGAAACATTGATGAAAGAGAAACATCGGTCAGCTGCCTCCTGCACATCCCCCACTGGGGATGTGCCTGCAACCAAGGTACATGCCCTTGACTGGAAGTGATCCTGGGACCCTTCAATCCGCAGGCCGACGCTCTATCCACTGAGCCAAACCGGTTTCGGCTGGAATTCTTTATTCATTCAAGGAATTGTACTGAGCACCTAGCAAATACCCAGCACCATGAGGGCACTGGGGCCCCCGCTGGGGACAAGACAGCCAGACAGAAAGCAGCCCTAGGGGAGCTGGCATCCTGGGGGGAGGGGCATACACACAGGAGATAAAGCTAACAACGAAGAAGACGTAATGGCATGGCATGGTAGGTGCCAAGGTGCCAAATCCTTCAATGCGGAGGCCAAGGAGTCTCTCTGAGGAGTGACAGCTGAGCAGAGGTCGAAGGGGACAGGTTCTAGGCCGAGGGACAGCCACTGCCCAGTCCCCAGGACCAGGACCTTGGTGAGCGGAAGGGGAAGATGGAAGGGAGGCGAGAGATGGGAATTACAATCAGAGAAGTTGTGGGGGCCAGAGAGTGGCAAGGGAGGACTTTGGCCTTGACTGTGAGTGAGGTGGGCAGCAGGGGGGGGCTTCTGGCCGCTGTGGGGGACAAAGGCAATAGGAGGGGCAGGAGAGCTGCAGGAGACCAGGGACCAGGTGATGGGGTGACATGATGTGGTTCTGATCGGGTAGATGTAGTGCAGAGGGGAGGAGGGGTCCGTTCTGGATTCAGTTTGAGAGCTGAGCTAATGGAGCGATGTGGGAGGTGAGAAAGGAGTCCATGCCCTAGCCCCATGGTCTGCACACTGCGGCTCACGAGCCACATGCAGCTCTCTGGCCCCTTGAGTGTGGCTCTTCCACAAAATACCACGGGTGGGCGTGCACATACAGTGTGATTGAAACTTCATGGCCCATGCACAGAAGTCGGTTTTTTGGCCTGAGCGAGTATATTTTGAAGAAGTGGCGTTAGAACACTCAAGGGGCCAAAGAGCATCCTGTGGCTTGCAAGCCACAGTTTGGCTCATGTGATAGAGCCTTGGCCCGTGGACTGAAGGGTTCCAGGTTCGATTCCTATCAAGGGCACATGCCCATGTTGCAGGCTCAATCCCCAGTGGGGGGGGGGGGGTGCAGGAGGCAGCAGATCAATGAGTCTCTCTCATCATTGATGTTTCTCTCTCTCTCTCTCTCTCTCTCTCTCTCTCTCTCTCTCTCTCTCTCTCTCTCTTCCTTTCCCCTTCCCTTTCCCCTCCCTGAGGGCACGAAAGGAGGTGAGCCCCCAGTGTAGTCCTTTTATTGAAATCTATAAAAAAAAAAAAATCTTAAAAAAATAGAAAGAAAGGAGTTCAAGGTGAACCTAGGACTAAGAGCTGGGAGGGTGCTGCTGATGGACGAAGGCTGGGTGGGGGAGGGGGCAGGGGAGATCAGCTCGTTGCTGTGGCCAAGCTGAAATTAAAGACACCTGTTAGGCCTCCGGGGAGGGGTCCAGCAGGCAGCCCCACAGGGTCAGCTGTGTAGGGAGCAGGAGGGATACACGGACTCCATTCGGCAAGCCTTACCCAGCCCCGGTCCAGGGCAAACGCTGCCATTTTCAGATTCTGAGACTGTGGCTGGGGCCCTCAGTCACTCCACTGAACACAACGCAGGCCTGGGGCGGGCTTCCTCTGCTCTCCCTTTAAATATGCCATTTGCAGGCACGGGGGGGGGGGGGGGGGGGCAAACGTTCATAGAATCATTCCTTCCCACCTGGGCTCACACCATTTCATCTCAGCTGGATGCCAGCTGGGGTGGGAACCAAGGGCAGGTCAGAGCCCTGGGCTACTGGCCCAGCTCTGCTCTAACCAGCCTGAGCCCTCAGGGGAGTCCCTAGTTCTGCCTGAGCCTCAGTGGTTTTCCTCTGTGAAATGGGGGCAATGATCTCGCACCGTGTACAGGCTGTGGGAGCCAGGATCCGGGGCTTGGGAGAGAATGAGCCATCACTCCCTCCTGCCCTCCTTCCTGCCCTCCCGGCCACCCCGAGCCACTCACATAGGCAGCTTGTCTTGCAAGGCCCGTCGGGGATATTTCTCCCAGGACGCGGCCATTCTCCCGGTGATTGCCGGGCTTTCTTTCCACCTGTAGGGCTTTCTGATGGAGGATGGTGCCACAGCGTGTTCCGTGTTCCCTGCTCCCAGAAGGCAGCCACCAAGCAGGCCCTGGTTGCCCAGGCAACCATCAACGCAACATTCCATTGCCCTGCCCAGGCCCTGGAAAGCCAGCCCCTGAGGGAGAGGGAGGGGCTGCCGGGAGGGCAGCAGCCTGTGCCCCTTGTGGGGGGCACTAACTCCCATCTAAACTGGGGTGCCAGCTGAAACCGGTTTGGCTCAGTGGATAGAGCGTCGGCCTGCGGACTGACAGGTCCCAGGTTCGATTCCGGTCAAGGCCATGTATGTTGGTAGCAGGCACATCCCTAATAGGGGGTGTGCAAGAGGCAGCTGATCGATGATTCTCTCTCATCAATGTTTCTAACTCTCTATCCCTCTTCCTCCCTCTCTGTAAAAAATCAATAAAATATATTTAAAAAATAAAAATATAAAACTGGGGTGCCAGAGGAGAGGACGTGGGTCCCTTGGCCAAGAATGAACCCCTCCTAGTGACCCATGTCTGGCCAGGCCTCTTCCTGGCTGGGTGAGATGGGATCTTGCAAACGTGGCTCTGTGCTCAGATGTCTGCTCTGATTGGGCACCCACTGTTTGCCAGGTCTCAGGGGATAGGGGGGTGTCACCTGCTCCCTGGCAGGTGCCGAGGGCCTACCGTGCTCCAGCGCCATGAGGGCCCGCTTCCTTCGCTGGGGACTGGGCTCCCCTGGCCACGTCTCACTGGAACCAGCCCAAAGGTCCTTCAATCTGAAAGGTTATAAAAACACTGCCCCTTCCTGCTACGGGATGCTGCTTCGTGATCAAAAAGAACCAACATGGGTCCGTGTAGCCATGGGGATGGCTCTCGAGGGGATGCAGTGGAGTGGAAAGAGCCACTCTCCCCCTACAGGAATCTCTCTCACGGCCCGCGTGGAAAGATTTCCAATTCAGGGTTCGGGTTCTGGAGAAGGGCCGCACACAAATGAAGAGACTTGAGACTTGGAAGAAATTCAACTTGGCGATATGGGGGGGCCAGGTGGTAGTCTAACTCTAGTGGGAGAACTACTCCTGCTCTGGCCCTGCCATCCCCTTTTAGTGAGGCTTTGGGGAAAACATCTTAGGCAACATAAATAGAAATTTACATGGAGCCCTTAGGCAGGAAATAAAGAAACTTACACCGGACAAACAAGGTGGAGGCTGCTTCAGCTAACAATATCTCAACTAAAGGTTAGAGCAATGGAGGTTGTTGACCAGCCTTCCTGGCTTCCTGTCAACATCTCCTTTTTAGCAAAACTGATTTGTTTCCCAGCAATATGCTCCAATAAAATGCTTAGCAGTTGTTTTAAACAATGCAGGCATTATAAGTAATTATAGTTTTTTAAATAGTGTTACCTGCAATAACAAAATACATTTCTTTTTTTTTTTTAAACTAAGTATCACTTCCACAATTTTAAAGTGGGAAGGATATGTGAGTTTGTGTTTTTGTTTTTTTTAATATATATTTATTTCAAAGAGAAAGGGAGAGGGAGACAGAGGTAGAAACATCAATGATGAGAATCATTGGTCGCCTGCCTCCTGCACACCCCCTACTGCGGATCGAGCCCGCAATCCAGGCATGTGCCCTTGACCAGAATCGAACCCGGGACCCTTCATTCTGCAGGCCGGGGTTCTATCCACTGAGCCAAGCTGGCTAGGGCGTACCCATGGGTGTTTGTCACTTTACTGAGAATGTTCCCCTAATACCATCCGACACCGCACTACTTTGTGAGAGTTCTGATGGCTCCAGAGCCAGGAGCGGGTGCTGCCAGCTGTTGACAAGTCCTTTCTCCCAGCTGTGCTGGCTGTGTGAATGGCGGAGCCCTGTGCTGACCCACAGTCATCGCCTAACCCACGCCAGCTGCTCCCACCCCAGCCTTCCAAATCCTGATCACCGGGCGCGTCCACGCTGGTCTCCAGCTGGTCCTCTTCACCTCCCTCCCCGGGCCCGGGGCTCCCTCCGTGAGACGTGGCCAGGGGAGCCCCGTCCCCAGCGAAGGAAGCAGGCCCTCACAGCGCTAGAACACGGTAGGCCCTCGGCACCTGCCAGGGAGCAGGTGACATGCGTCCCCCACCCCCACCCCCCGAGACCTGGCAAACAGTGGGTGCCCAATCAGGGCAGACATCTGAGCACAGAGCCACGTTTGCAAGGTCCCATTCCACCCAGCCAGGAAGAGGCCAGGCCAGGCATGGGTCCCCAAGAGGGGTACATTCTTGGCCAAGGGACCCACGTCCTCTCCTCTGGCACCCCAGTTTAGACCTGGAGTTAAAGCCTGGGAAGGGGCACAGGCTGCTGCCCTCCAGGCAGCCCCTCCTCTCCCTCAGGGGCTGGCTTTCCAGGGCCTGGGCAGGGCAATGGAATGTTGCGTTGATGGTTGCCTGAGCAACCAGGGCCTGCTTGGTGGCTACCTTCTGGGAGCAGGGAACACAGAACACGCTGTGGCACCACCCTCCATCAGAAAGCCCAGCAATCACCGGGAGAATGGCCGCGTCCTGGGAGAAATATCCCCGACGGGCCTTGCAAGACAAGCTGCCTTATGTGAGTGGCTCGGGGTGGCCGGGAGGGCAGGAAGGAGGTCAGGAGGCAGTGGGTGGCTCATTCTCTCCCAAGCCCCAGATCCTGGCTCCCACAGCCTGTTCACGGTGCGAGATCATTGCCCCCATTTCACAGAGGAAAACCACTGAGGCTCAGGCAGAACTAGGGACTCCCCTGAGGGCTCAGGCTGGTTAGAGCAGAGCTGGGCCAGTAGCCCAGGGCTCTGACCTGCCCTTGGTTCCCACCCCAGCTGGCATCCAGCTGAGATGAAATGGTGTGAGCCCAGGTGGGAAGGAATGATTCTATGAACGTTTGCCCCCCCCCCCCCCCCCCGTGCCTGCAAATGGCATATTTAAAGGGAGAGCAGAGGAAGCCCGCCCCAGGCCTGCGTTGTGTTCAGTGGAGTGACTGAGGGCCCCAGCCACAGTCTCAGAATCTGAAAATGGCAGCGTTTGCCCTGGACAGGGGCAGGGAAAGGCTTGCCGAATGGAGTTCGTGTATCCCTCCTGCTCCCTGCACAGCTGACCCTGTGGGGCTGCCTGCTGGACCCCTCCCCGGAGGCCTAACAGGTGTCTTTGATTTCAACTTGGCAACAGCAAGGAGCTGTTCTCCCCCCCCCCCCCCCACCCAGCCTTCGTCCATCAGCAGCACCCTCCCAGCTCTTAGTCCTAGGTTCACCTTGAACTCCTTTCTTTCTATTTTTTTTTAAATATACACTGAGGGGCCAGATGATGATGATCCCTGAATGCATAATAATCTGACCACTCAGTGTATATCCTATAGAATAAAAGGCTAATATGCAAACTGTCCCCTCCATCAGGAGTTTGACCAGCAGGCAGGCCGGCCAACTGCCCATGTCTTCTCCCCTTGTCCCAGCCTGTGCATGAATTCATGCACCGGGCCTCTAATATATATAGAGAGATAACATAATAATCTGGCCACTCAGTGTATTTTTATTGATTTCAATAAAAGGAGTACAGTGGGGGCTCACCTCCTTCTGGACCCGCAGGGAGGGAAAGGGTGAGGGAGAGAGAGAGAAACATCAATGATGAGAGAGAATTATTGATGGCTGCCTCCTGCAAGTCCCCTACTGGGGATCAAGCCTGCAACTCGGGCATGTGCCCTTTACAGGAATCAAACCTGGGACCCTTCAGTCCACAGGCCAACGCTCTATCCACTGAGCCAAACTGGTTTAGGCAAGAGTCGTCATTTTAATGCTGTCATTCTCCAAAAATCATTCTATAAATTTAATATATCAATATATAGAATATTTAATAAACTTTTATGTGCTAATTATTTTTTTTTTAATGGGTGTACCAGCCCTGCTGGCGTGGCTCTGTGATTGAGCATGGACCTCTGAACCAGGAGGTCATGGTTCGATTCCTAATCAGGGCACATGCCCAGGTTGCAGGCTCCATCCCCAGGAGGGGCCAATAAAAAGAAAGGAGTTCAAGGTGAACCTTGATCTGGGAGGGTGCTGCTGATGGAAGAAGGCTGAGTGGGGGAGGGGGGCAGGGGAGATCAGCTCCTTGCTGAGGCCAATTCTCTCTCATCATTGATGTTTCTCTCTCTCCCTCTGCCTCCCTCTATGAAATTAACTTTAAAAAGTTTAAAAATTGGTGGAAACACTGAAGAAGCATTCACGTTTTTGATAAACCGTGGGGGACGAGTGAGGGGCCAAAATCAGATTGTGGCTGGCTTGGCCCCGCGGGCAATCTGTGTGCACCCGTGGCTGCACATCCCATGAACGCGGGGGCGAGCTCCGCAGGCCCCCCAGCCCTGAGCAGTGTTTCCCAAAGTGTGGTACGTGTACCCCCGGGGGCTCCGGGGAGAGTTTGGTGGGGGTATGCATTGCACCGTGGCTTAGCTGCGCCTAATTCTGCGTTCTCATGAGTACGAGGGGTACTCAGCGTTACGGAAATTATAGAAGGGGTGCGCACATATGTCAAAAGTTTTGGGAAACGCTGCCTGAAGGTGTCCTGGCCTCCTGTCCTTCCCTCTCCCCAAGGACGCCGAGGCCCCACGGAGCCGCGCGATGCAGAGGGTGGCGGAGGCGCTACGACACCTGGACCAGGCGCTACAACACATGACCGAGGTGCGACAACACATGGACGAGGCCCGACAGCGCGTGGACCGGGCGCTACAGCGCGTGGACGAGGCGCGACACCGCGTGGACCGGGCGCTGCACGGCGTGGACGGGGCGCTGCACGACGTGGACGAGGCGCTGCATGGCGTGGACGGGGCGCTCCGCTGCCTGGACGAATGCGTGGACCGGGTGCTGCACGGAGTGGACAGGGCGCTGCACGGAGTGGACGGGGCGCTGCAGGGCGTGGACGGGCGCAACACGTGCCCTGACCGGGAATCCAACTGCCCCTCTCCTCTGGCCACCCCCCCCCTCCTCCTTCAGGTCTGGGCTGACGTGCCCCTTCCCCCGGGAGGCCTCCCTGCCCCCTCCTCGTACCCTAGACCTCCCCTCACCCTCTCGGAGTGCGATGCCACCTTTGCAAGGCTCTTGGATTCCCTGGGCCTCCCCATGGAGCCTGCAAGCCCCATGGTGGTGGGTCTCGTCTTATCCGCCACTGCTCCCTCACAGAGCATCTGGCACATCGTAGTAGCTGCTCAATAAACACCTGTACATATTCACCTCTAAACGCAGTAGTAGACGTTGAGAAAGGAAGGATGCATCCTGGCTTCGAGATGATGGTGTCTTGGTGGGGGAAGCGGGGAGGAATGGGCCTGAGGAAGGAAAGACCCAAGAAGGGCTCTCCCGTATCTGCAGGGTTGTGGTGAAGAAGGTGACTCTACGCCCAGGCGGCCCCGAGTTCAAATCCCATCTTGGATTGGAGACCAAAAGCGGGATCCGTAAAGGAAACGGTGGCCAGTCGTACCACATCAAAACGGAACACGTTGTTTTGTGAAAAGATCCTGGAAGAGGATGAAGAGAGAGGCTCCGGCCTTAGGGGGTGGGATTGGGGGGGAAGACATGGGACAGAGGCTCACCTGGAGCACGGAGATGTAGTTCTCGCATGCAGGGAGAGGTCGGGCACTCCACAGCGGGAGAGAGAACAAGCCCCTTAGCGCACAGGCGTCGGGCATGGCCAGGTGTTTGGCTGAGGAGGCTAGACGGACGGCAAATAAGCATCTGACACGGTGTTCATCGTCACTGGCCATTAGAGAAATGAAATACCACAACACACCTATCAGAATGTCTAAAAAAAAAAAAAAGGGGGGGGGGTAACGGTGAGGATGTAGAAAAACTAGATCACTCACACATGGCTGGTTGGGATATAAAATATGCAGTTTCTTTTAAAACCAAACCAAAACAAAACAAAACAAAAAGCAAACATGCATTTCCCAGAGGACCCAGCGGGGATGCTCTTGGGCCGTGATCGGCAAACTGGGGCTCGCGAGCCACATGCGGCTCTTGGGCCCCTTGAGTGTGGCTCTCCCACAAAATACCGTGGCCTGGGCTAGTCTATGTTGAAGACGTGGAGTTAGAAGAAGTTTTAAGTTTTAAAAATGTGGCTCTCCAAAGAAATTTCAGTCATTGTGCTGTTGATCTTTGGCTCTGTCGACTGATGAGTTTGCCGACCAACGCCTGTTGTTTAGTGGTGAATATTTACAAATGTTTATTGAGCAGCTACTATGTGATAGATCCTCCCTTCCTCCAGTTGATGGACAGACATAAACCCCACCTGCGGCCAGACATTCCTGAGCACTGAACCTGCCAAATACTCTAAGCCTCCGGTTCCTAAGTCCCTAGGTCCTTAATCACCAATCAGCGTGTGTTGAGTGCCCTAAGCCCTGCCCCCTATCCTTTAAGGTCCTTGTAAACACCGCCCCCCCCTCCCCGCGCTCGCTGTCTTCCGCCCCTCTGGTGGAAGCAGCCGGCAGGGGTACCCTTCCCTCCAACAAAGCCTGTGTGTGTCCTGCCATCCTGGTCTCGGGCTATCTTCTCTATTCAATCTATCATGATGGTACCGAACTCTGTGAGGATGTAGTCGCGGATAAGACAAGACCCGCCACCATGGGGCTTGCAGGCTCATGGGTAGGCCAAGGGAATCCAGGGGTCTTGCAAAGGTGTCATTGCACTCTGACAGGGTGAGGGGAGGTCCAGGGTACAAGGAGGAGGCAGGGAGGCCTCCTGGGGAAGCGACACATCAACCCAGACCTGAAGGAGGAGGAGGGATGACCAGAGGAGAGGGGCAGTATTCCAAGTCGAGGAAAGAGCACGTGCAAAGGCCCTGAGGCAGGAGGACGGGGCCCTCCTAGAGAGGAGAGAGAACAAAGGTGTGCGGGTTGGTGTGCAGAATTCAAGGAGGATGGGGCGGGTCAGGCCTGGAGAGGGACCAGGAGAGGCCACGCCTGTGCCACATGGCCGGCGAGGGAGGCAGGTGACGCCTCCGAGGATAGGAAGCTGAGAAGCGATGGATCCTATGGAGATCACCCCTCCTCCACCACTGCTCAGGACCCATTCACAGCACAGAGGGAAGGAGAGCCGGTCCCTGGGGCCAGCCACTCCACCCCCAGCCTCAGCATCCCTCTCTGTTCAATGGGGGGGCCATGCCGAAACCGGTTTGGCTCAGTGGATAGAGCGTCGGCCTGCGGACTGAAAGGTCCCGGGTGCGATTCCGGTCAAGGGCATGTACCTTGGTTGCGGGCACATCCCCAGTGGGGGGGTGTGTGCAAGAGGCAGCTGAAGGATGATTCTCTCTCATCGATGTTTCTAACTCTCTATCCCTCTCTCTCTTCCTCTCTGTAAAAAAAAAAATCAATCAAATATATTAAATAAAAATAAAAAATAAATGGGGTGCCACTCCCAAGTCCTGTAGGTGCTCCCCTGCCACCCTACAGAGGCCGAGGCCCCGGCCTCCCGCCCGACTCTGTGCTCCCGTCCCCGGGAACGGGCTAGGTGGGGCCGCTCAGCGATAGGAGGACACGGCTCCGTGGGCCTTGCCCTTGGCCGCAAACCCACGTGCTTGCTCTGGAAATATCCACGCTCCCCACCCCCGCCCCACGTCTCAGGCTTCGCTGCCTTCCCCCTTCCTGCTTCTCCATTCCAAGGCAGGGGTGCGTGCGTGTGCAGAGGCGGGCAGGGAACCTGGGGCTGAGGAAGGAGGAAGCAGGGCGGGGAGGGGCAGACACCTTGTTCCTGGCAGCCCGCCCGCGGGAGGGGGATTTGGAGATCCTGCCCACTCCTCCCTCCGCCGCCGCCTCCTGCCCCGCGTGGCTCCCTGCCCAGCTCCGTGCCCTGCGATGATCACAAACGGGGCTTTGTGTTCCCGGGACAAAGGGCGGGCTTCTTACCCCGACCTGGCCCGGGGCCTGTCTGCCTCGCTCCCATCCTGGCCGCTTCCCAGGAGGGGAAACTGAGGCCTGGAGAGGAACGGGTCCGTGGAGTCGGGGCGGGAGTCTGCCTTCTGGTTTGGGGGTGAAGGTGGAGAGGGGCCGTGGCGGGTTGGCCATGACGGAGCCGCCGTCCCAGGCACCCACCGTGGGGGGAAAGGGAGGAAGTAAAAACAACAGGACTCCTGTCCCAGCCCCGAGGCCAGCCCTCGAGGGGACGGTGCCCGTCAGCCGCGGAGCGTGTGCCGAGTCTTCCCTGGGTGCCAGGCGGTGTGGGAGGCACGGCGTGAATCAGACTTTGTCCCTGACATTTAGGAGATAAGACGAGCGTATAGATCACCGCTAAAACAAGGGGACGGGAGGCCAAGGTCGCCGAGCGGGGCTGCCCGTGGGCAGGGGGTGGGGGCGATCGGCACTGCCTTCCCAGCCGCCAGCCAGGCCTTCCCGGCGGCTGGGAGCCCGGCGACAAGGCAAGAGTCGAGCGCCTTCAGAAACCAGAGGCAGCCACAGGCACGCTTGGATTTTAAAAGAAGCACACGCCATGGTGTCCGAGCACCAGCCCCGCATCCCCGCACCACCTCCTGCTGAGTGCTGAGTGCTCCTTTCCTGTCTCTGTCTCTCCCGGCCCCCCCCTCTCCCCCTGAGCCCTAACCCAGAGTAGGTGCTCTCAAAACACACTTGGTGTCCTGGCTGGCTTAGCTCAGTGGATAGAGCATCTGTCGTCTGCAGACTGAAAGGTCCCAGGTTCGATTCCCGGTCAGGGCACATGCCTGGGTTGCAGCTTGATCCCCAGGAGGGGGCGTGCAGGAGGGCGATCAGTGCTTCTCTCTCATCACTGATGTTTCTCTCTCT
The DNA here is from genome assembly GCF_964339955.1 of Pipistrellus hanaki. Taxonomy (NCBI): domain Eukaryota; kingdom Metazoa; phylum Chordata; class Mammalia; order Chiroptera; family Vespertilionidae; genus Pipistrellus; species Pipistrellus hanaki. The sequence continues at coordinate 17,588,321 of NC_140521.1, read as the reverse complement.
CCCTCTCCCTTCCTATCTGAAATCAATCAATATATTAAAAAACAAAACAAAAACATATTTGGCCGAAACCGGTTTGGCTCAGTGGATAGAGCGTCAGTCTGTGGATTGAAAGGTCCCAGGTTCGATTCCGGTCAAGGGCATGTACATTGGTTGCGGGCACATCCCCAGTGGGGGGTGTGCAGGAAGCAACTGGTTGATGATTCTCTCTCATTGATGTTTCCAGCTTTCTATCCCTCTCATTTCTTCTCTGAAATCAATCAATAAATATATTTAAAAAAAACATATTTGGTGAATAAGAAATAATATTTTATATATAAATATACACATGCATCGGATCAGGGCATGCCGATGGCTGTATGCACTATTCTTTCCCACTACTTACATGGCATTTGTACTTTTTTTTTTTTTTTTTTTTTTTTTTTGCATTTCCCCTGTCATTAGTCTTTAAGAACATCCTTTTTGACAGCTGTATAGTATTCCATCACCTTGCTATTGCGTCATTTTTACTTTCTTTCACGCCATCCTTCTTGGTCTTTATTCAGTTATGTCTGCAGGACTTAAACAAGGAAATAGGAGGAAAAAGAATGGGAAGGCCTTTCTGACAGAAGGAACTCATAGGTGTGGGGAGCTGAGGGAAATCTGAAGGGTGTTAAATGCAGAAGTGGTGTCTAGTGGGCCATGTGGCAGGAAACCCTGTGCCCAGTGGCGTGCTATTTTTTTTAAATAAATATTTTATTTATTTTTTTACTGAGAGGAAGGGAGAGAGATAGAGAGCTAGAAACATCGATGAGAGAGAAACATCGACCAGCTGCCTCTTGCACACCCCCTATAGGGGATGTGCCTGCAACCAACGTACATGCCCCTGACCGGAATCGAACCTGGGGCCTTTCAGCCCGCAGACCGACGCTCTATCCGCTGAGCCAAACCGGTTTCGGCCAGTGGCGCGCTATTAAACTAACTCTCCAAATATGTATCTGTGGCACTTGCTGATGTCCACGGTGTAAATTCTCCCACTATGGTTGATGGTTAGTCCCCAAGAGAGCACTGCTGAACGTGGCGGTGCGAGGCAGGGGCCAGCCAGCTCTCACGGGCCCAGGAGCGGCTCAGCGCAGCCCTGCCCGGTCCCTGCTCTGGGATGAGAAGCCCTCACGGCTCCATGTCTGTGAGCTCCCGGGGCCCCAGGCCCAGCATCTCCGCCGAAGGGGAGGGCCCAGCCCTGGGCAGTGGGCCCATCAGGGCGGCAGGAACCCTATCTTGGGATCTGCCTATCAGATTTCTCAGCTGAATGCAAACTCACAGATTCCCCCAGCTCAGCAATCCGGAGCTGGCCCAGCCACTGGAGTGTGGCTGCCCCATCCGCCCCTGTAATTCGGGGCTGGGGCGGGTGCTCTGCCCAGCCTCAGAGCTCAGCCACCGAGGGGGGCTCCGTATCAGGCACAGCGGTGGGTTCAGGACATCGCACAATGGCCACGACACTTACTGAGCACCTCCTGTATGCCAGGCTCTGTTCAACATCTGACATTCACTCCATCGCATCCTCACACCCAGCCTATGCGGTGGGTGCCATTATCCCCCCACCCCTTCCGCTTACAGATGAGGAAACGGAAGCACGGAGAGGATAACTCACTTGCCTAAGAACACCCAGCTCTCAAGTGTAGGTGCCAGGATTCGGTCCTAGGCTGGCTGCATGCTAAAACCTCTGCTCTTAGACCCCAAGCTGAGCCTCGCCTCCTGAGTAAGGTTTTTCTTTTCTTAAAATATATTTTACTGAGGAAGGGAGAGGGATAGAGAGTTAGGAAACATCGATGAGAGAGAAACATCGATCAGCTGCCTCCTGCACACTCCCTACTAGGGATGTGCCCGCAACCAAGGTACATGCCCTTGCCCGGAATCGAACCCGGGACCTTTCGGTCCGCAGGCCGACGCTCTGTCCACTGAGCCACACCGGTTAGGGCTTGAGGAAGGTTTTACGTAGCACCCGCTGTGTGCTCTGCCTGGTGCCGGATGGTGAGTGGCGTTGGCAGGGACCATGGTTTTGTCTTTACGGATCTGAGCAGAAGAGGAATGGGAGGACGTTAACTATTTCTTGAGCAAGTAACTCCTGTGTGCCAGGAAGGAAGCCAGGTGCCTTACACCACCGTCCTAATTCCTTCTCGCCGACATCCCCGAGGAAGGCGAGCCCCCTCCCACGTGCCAGCCCGGTCCGGGCACTCAGGGGCCTGCCCTCCGCCCTCCTCGCTGGGCGGCCTCCAGCAGGCCCCATGCCCGCGCGGGCCACCTCTCCCCCTTGGGTCCCCTGACGGAGGCTGTTCCGGGAGACCTGAAACCCTCTGCCAGTTTGGGGCCAAAGCTTCTCACAACAACAGGAAGTGGCCGGGCCATTTGGAAACAAAACGCCGGGGGACTCCGGCCACAGCCCCAGGGGAACGGCAGGGTCAGACGCCAGATATTGGGCAGGTGACAGAGCTGACTCCCCAGAGGCCTGGCTGGATCCTTGACCTTTGTAACCCCGCCCCCCCCCCAGGCGGGGGCGGGGCGGGGCGGGGGCGGGGAGGGGTGCCTAGGAACGTGACTTCCTGCTCAGCTCCGGAAGGCAGGCGCTCATGGCTGCTGGCAGCTTGGCTGGCTTCCCAGGGGGCCCAGGAACGAGGCCCCGGGTGCCATCGGGGTCGCCAGGGGCTGGGTCTCTGCAAGGTCTCCAAAGACAAAGGAAGGCCCAGCCGAAAGCTCCCACGTAGGTTGCGGATGGAAGGCCTGAACCCCTTGAAGCCAGTACAGATTTCCCCTGGTGAGGATCTGGGGTGACTGGTCACGATTAGGGGGTGCTTTACCTACTCCCCTGGAGCTACCACTATTCTGAATCCAACCCTGGATCACCCCTCACCCCCCACCTAAAGGATGTTGCAACACATCTGAAGCTTGGGCCAGCCCTGCTAGACCCATTTCCCAGGTGGGGTAACTGAGGCCCAGACTTTGGAAGCTGGAGGACTCGCCAGTCAGTGGGGAGAAAATTCCAGGGACCCGAACCCCTAATGAGAGGGGCTGGGTGGGAGTCGAGGAGGGAGACTGGGAGGCCGATCACTGGCCGGGCAGCCCTCCCAGTCCCGCCGGTCTGGGTGTGCCCACACTCATTCATTCAGCAGGGGACTTCCCATTGGGTGCCCAGCCCTGGGCTGACCCCAGTGACTCAGGCTGGGCACCAGCCCTGCTAAGAGCCCTTAAGCAGGTAAACAATGAAACTCACGGGGAGAAAAAAGTGTGTGTAAGTACCTGCCCTGGGACAGGCCCTTCCCCGACCGCTTATCTGATTTAAAACCTGAATACACGTACAAACTCGGAGCTGCAGGAGCAGAGAGAAAGGGAAGAAGAAGAAGAAAAAAATCTCTGCCTGTTGAGGAAATCCTGGAGGACGCCCAGGAGAGGTGACACTGGAGCTGGGGCTGGAAGAACCGCCATAGTAACACCAAACACCTTTTTAAGCTTCCCAAGCTCCCGACAACCCTGTTCTGAGACCTGCATCCGCTTTATCTCACCGAATCCTCCCCAAACCCTGCGGGCGAGCTGCGTGTTCCCCCTCGGAACAGGTTGCCCAACCCCACGTAGGGGTGTCGAACTCAATCAGAGAAGGGGCCAAAATCTAAAATCCAGCCTAAATCTCGGGCCGAATGGTTTACTGAACAGTCATAAACTGACAATGTCATAAACTGACAGCGGAGTGCAGTGATGACAGCGCGGTGCGGGCCACATTGCAAGGCCTGGCGGGCTGGATTTGGCCCGCGGGCCTTGTGTTTGACACATGTGCAGCGACCAGGATTCCTATCCAGAAAGGCAAACCAGCTGCTGACTGACACCTGCCTGCAGCTCTTCCATTCCTCTGAACCTCCGTTTCTTTCTTTTTTCCTTTTTAAAAAATATATTTTATTGATTTTTTACAGAGAGGAAGAAAGAGGGATAGTTAGAAACATCGATGAGAGAGAATCATCGATCAGCTGCCTCTTACACACCTCCTACTGGGGATGTGCCCGCAACCAAGGTACATGCCCTTGACCGGAATCGAACCTGGGACCTGTCAGTCCACAGGCCAACGCTCTATCCACTGAGCCAAACCGGTTTCAGCTGAACCTCCGTTTCTTTGCCCACCAAGTGGGGGTAACGGGACGACCCTCTGCAGCCCAGAGAGCGATTGTAAAGACGAAGATGAGCTAAGCCCGCCAGGCTGAGGGCAGTGCCTGGCACAGGGAGGTGTTCAAACATCGTAAACGACTTTTATCCTCCTCGCTGCAGCGGCTGCGCCCCTCCCCCGGCCGCGCGCCCTCCCCCGCAGCGCCGGCCAGTGACGTGGGCGCGGCGGCTCGCACCGTCTGGGTTTCATTGGAAACGGAGAGATCGCAGGGGACACGGAGGCCCCTCCCTGGAATCTAACGGACCCCCCGGGGAACGTGCCACCACTCTCTCTGGCGACCCCTCCGGGAGGGAGGGGCGGTGGTGGTGGGGAGGATAGACCGGGAGGAGGCGGCGCCGGGATGGTAGGAGGGGAGGGGCGGGCCGAGGAGACGGGAAGGTGCAGGAGGGAGGCCAGGCAGGGGACACACCACGTTTTCTGAGCCCGATGCCAACTCACCAGGAACCTCTGGCCACGCCCATCACGGCCGAAGGCCACGCCCCCTGACGGTCCCGGCCCCGGTGCGCCCGGGTCTGCGGGGCCGGTGCGCTCCGGTGCGCGTGGCTGGGGCGCCGGCGGAGAGCGCGCGGCGGGGCCCGGGGGCCTGCGGGCGGGGGGGAGCCGGGGGGAGGCGGGATTGTGGGGAGGGCCCGGGGCCGCCCCCTTCCGCCCTGCCCGCCCACCAGGAGCTGCAGACTCTGAGGCAAAAGCCGGCGGCGGTGGCGGCGGCGCTCCCTGCGCGCCCCACCTGCTCCGCACGCGGATCCTACCTGTGGATCCTCCGTGGGGGAGCGGGGAGGGAGGGAGTCCCCTCCGAGGACACCGATCCCCCTCCTCCTCCTCCGAACGCCTCCAGCCCAGCAGCTACCCGCGTCCTGGACCGGGGGCGCCGGGACCCCGGGACAGGGCGCCAGGCGTGCAGCTGGTGGTGACATGTAGATTCTTCTCTTCGCCGCCAACCCCCACCCCGTGCCCCGCGGTCCGGCCTCGGAGGAACCTGGGCGCCCTCCCTCCCGCCCTGAAAGTTTGGGGCTGGGCGCCATGGCCAAGATCAGCTCCCTGAACGTCCGCGTGGTGGAGGGCCGGGCGCTGCCCGCCAAGGACGTGTGAGTACTCCCGGCGGCGCGAGGGGCGGCCGGGGCGCGGGGTGGGGTGGGTGGGGGCGCCCATGCCGCGTGCCGGGGGGGGGGGGGTGTCGGGGAACGAGGCACGGGTTCCTGTCTGAGACGCAAATACCGTGTGTGGAGGCAGATACACCTTCATGGGGGGAGAGGTCCCATGCCCATGGCTGCCCCGTGCCCAGATGCCCGCCCTGGCCCCCCACCCAACAAGGGTGGATGGATGGCTTTGATCCTGGGATGTACTGAAGGGTCTTACAGGGCGTCAACGGGAGATGGGAGCGGATTCTGTCGCGGATGGGGATGGGTTGGGATTGGGGAATGGGAATGGGGATGAGGATGGGGAGGGGGAGGGGGAGTGGGATAGGAATGGAGGGAGGGGGAGGGGGTGGGGAAGGGGGGAAAGGGAGGGGGAGAGAGAGGGGGATGGGGATGGGATTGGGAAATAGGAGGATGGGGATGGGAATGGGGGAAGAGTGAGGGGGTAGGGATGGGAGGAGGGGGAAGCGAGGGGGAGGGGGAGGAGGAGGGGGAGGTGTCCCTGCAGGCTTGGGTAGGTTCCTATCAACAAAAGGTGGGGGGTGCAGGTAGCCCAGCATGCCTCCGTGTGCATCTGGGGTGTGGATTTGCAGAGTGTCGCCAGATGGCCAGCCCACCCACCAGCCTTGGGGGAAACGGGTGCTTTTGACCCAGAGCCCCGGGCTCCCCAGCCAGTAGCTCCCAGCCAGTGTGGGCCCTCCCTGCATGCTGAGCGGCTTGAGGAGCTACTCCCCCCCCACCTCCTCCCCACCAGGTGTGCTGGGTCTGGAGAGCCTGTGGACCCCCTCGTACTGGGCCCTGGCTGGGCTCCCCTGGGCTGAGCCAGCAGGTGCCGAGTCAGCAGGACGGTGGGAGGGGTCCCCCTCCTGCTTGGCCTGGAGCCCAGAGAGGGTTCTGAGGGTGTCAGCACCTGGAGTCGGGCTGGGATCCTTGGCAGGACTTGGGCTGTTTGACCTTGAACCTGGTTCTTTCTGGGTCTCCATCTCCCATCTGTGTAATGGGAGCCCTGGCCAGGGAGGGTGGAGGTCCAGCTAGGACTGACCCCGCGGCCAAGGTGAGCTGGGACCTGGGTTCTGAGCCTTGGCTCTGCCCCCCTCCCCCAGCGGCGGGCCGCCAGCAAGGAGCACCCCGCCTTCCATTCCACCACCTGCCGCCTACCCAACACTGTGGTGTGTCCAGGGGGGTGCTGCTTAGAAGCTCCTCCATCCTCCCCAGCCACCCCCAACCAGCACCGCCCTGCACCCCACAGAGGCGAGGGCTCGCTGTGCGAATGCAGCACCTGGACAAGCCCCGGGTCCCTCTCTCTGAGATGTCCTCCCCGAGCCGCCCCCCCCCCCCCTTCGGGGAGAGAGACCCCGGAAGTGCTGGGGCAGGGAAGCCAGGAGGAAGGCTGGAGGCTGATGGGGGCTGGCGAGGGCCTCGAGGGAGCGCCATCTGCCCGCCTGGGAGGGAGCTGAGTCACGCGTGGCTCCCGTGCCACCCTCCTCCCCGTGTTCCTGGGCCACGGCCATGCCCTCGGGCAAGGGTAGGGAGTCACTGAGCCCCAGCTGGGGATCTGGCCACCCTGCCTCAGTTTCCCTGGCTGTTGGCTGGCTCCCTTTCTTCATGGGCGCTCTCCTCAGAGCATGCTGGGATCTCCCCGCCTGCGGGGACTCAGCCAGGGCGTGCTCTCTCGCCCCTCTCCTAAGGGAAAGGCTGGACTCTTCCTGTATCCTCCCCAGATGTCAGGGCGTAAGAGGAAGACTCAGAGGATGACTTTAGAGCGACTACAATCATTGACAATAGCAGCTGTGCCCTGGCCGGTTGCTCAGTGGTTAGAGCACCGACCTGTGCACTGAAGGGTCGAGGGTTTGACTCCTGGTCCAGGGAACAGGGTTGCAGGTTTGACCACCCCCCCCTCCCACCGGTCCCAGTCCGGGCACCTGTGGGGAAGCAAATCAGTCAGTGTGTCCCTCTCTCATCAATGTTTCTCTCTCTCTTCCCCTCCCTCCCTCCCTTCCACTCTTTCTAAAAATCAATGGGAAAAACACCCTCCGGCGAGGGTGACCAACAACAGCAAAAATAATAAGAGCAGTAGCTGTAAGTCACCGAGGGCTGACGAGGGACCAGGTCCTGTGCGCTTGGCGTTTCCTATGCTCCTGTTAGCACTTCTGGTTTACAAATGGGGAAACGGAGGCCCCGCGAGGCAAGGTCGCTTGCCTGAGGTCACGCAGCCGGGACGTGGAGCCTGACCGCTCCCACGCACACCCCAGGGCCGCGGGGCCTGCTTTCCCGCTGGGCAGGGGCAGCGGCCGTGGGAGAGGGCAGGCTCCGGAGAGACGGCGGGTCAGCGCGGCAGCCCCCTCCCGCCCTGGCCCCTACCTGATAGGAGCCCGATAAGGCCCTCGTGCGTCAGTGCCCTGCAGCTGACATGTGAGCTGGGCTCCCATGAGGGCCCGGGGGGGTCAGGCGGGGTTCACGGGAGGGGGCGTGTCTCCCAGCCCTTTGCTGGTGAGAATCCAGCCCACGTCCGCAGTCGGGGAAACTGAGGAACGGGAGCGTGCTTGAAAGAAGCTCAGGGTTAGAGAGCCCAGAGAGAGAGAGAAACGAGATGTAGGGAGGGGGTTACCCAGCCTCGGGCATTCGGGAGCCAGGAGGGGAAATGGAGGCACTCCAGGGGAGGGGGATCCGAGGGGAGGGCCTAGAGAGGAACTGGGAGACACAGGCCAGGCTGAGAGGGGCAGGGCGGGGACCAGATGGAGCAGTGAACCACCAGAGCGCCCAGCAAAGGGGGCTGAGGGAGGAATCCCGAGAGGAGACCGAGGCGCGGAGGGGGGGAGAGGGGGCGCTCAGCAGGCAGACAAGCCTCTGGTTGGAGCCAGCTCCCGGTGCCCACGTCCCTGCTCCTTGGAACCCCTGAGGCACGTGTGGATCGGGGACCAGCCGGACTGAGAGGAGGTTGCAGAGAGAGAGAGGGTGAGGGCCGGGCGTGGAGGGAGGGCCGTTTGGGCTGGAGGCAGCCTTGGCCCAGAGCTTGTGCGCTGAGCCCTCTGGACCTGGGCTTGGATCCTGCGGGCTGGTGGGGGCTGGAGGTGGGGGTGCCCTGGCCTGTCTGCCCTGAGAGCTGTTGAGCTCCATCCCTGCTGATGGCTGAGCAACGTGTGTGCCCTGCCCGGGGGACCCCGCTGCCACGAAAGACCAGCGAGGCCAAGCTCATGGCCGAGGCTCCGGGGGCGCCTGGTTTGCCTGCCCCGCGGGCGCCTTAGTTCCCCCTCTGCCCCAGGGGGTGCATGTTAACGTTCTTCCTGATTCAGGCAGAGGAGCCAGGGCCACACAGGGTGGTGGGGGCCGGCCAGGGCCCCCCAGCCGGCAGGTGGGGAAGCAGGTGTGACGCCCCCGCACGCGCTGGCTTCGGCCTTCCTGGGACAGGGCCTCTGCACTTCCTCTGCTCGGGGCCTCCGTGTTCTATTTCTGCGGGCCGCCGTGGGCAGGCCGAGCAGCCAGGACATCCTGCTGGTCCCCGGCCTCGGAGCTGGACTTGCCGCGTGACCCTCCCTGGACAGGCCCCCGCCCCTCTCTGGGCCTCCATGGCACCCTCCTGTGACAGGAAGGTGGGTTGGGGTCCCCGCCCATGACTGCCCTCTCCTCCACCTCCTCCCGCAGGTCTGGGAGCAGTGACCCCTACTGCATCGTGAAGGTGGACGACGAGGTGGTGGCCAGGTGAGACGTGGAGGCCGGTGGGAGGGCGAGGCGAGCAGGGCAGGGGCCGGGGAGGGGCTCCTTCTAGCCCTGGGGAGCCCAGACACAAGAACCCGCCAGGAAAAGGGGCACCGACTGGGGAGGGTGACGCTCATGCCAGGTCCCCTCCCCACCCAGCCCCAGCGGGCCCGCACCTTCCCCCTGGACTTGACCATGTCCCTGCTGGCTCCCGGGGCTGACTCAGCGGCCGCCAGCCCGTGCCTCCTATGGTGGCCTCCCCCGGGGGCGGGCATCTCACGCTTGGCTGAGTTGGCTGGTTCCGGGCCTGCCTGCTGGGTGCTGCGGGCACCAGGGTGTGTGTGTGCGCGCCTGCGCCCAGCGGGCCTGTGCCCGTGTGTCCATAGGGGTGTCAGGGGGCTGGTGTCCAGATGTCCGTGTCCCTGTGTGTGGTCTGTGTGCATGGGTGGCCCGCCAACGGCCTGCCCTGCACACACGTGTGCACCGCTGCCTGCTTAATTGGGTCCATAGGCACCATGTGAACATACGCAAGGGTGTGAGGGTGTTTGATGTGTGAGGGAGTCTGGGTGTGGGTGGGGGGATATGGGGCTGGGTCATGCTTGGTCTCCACCCCCGCAGGCCGGCCAAGGGACAGCTCTCAGCCCCCGCAGGCCTGAGGGGTGTGGGTGGGTGGATGGCTGAGGCCTCCGTTCCTATGGAGACAGCAGGATTCAGGATGCTGCTGGCGTGGTTCCGGTCCAGATGGACTGGGAGCTGGGGGCAGGGAGCCCATATGGGGGAAGGTCAGCCTACCCCAGCCAGCTGACCGCCCCCCCCCATTCTCTCTGTGCTCACGCTGCCCCCTTCCCCACAAGCCCACAGGCTGATGTTTCGGGTCACAGCAGGCTGCTGTCCCCCCCTCTCTGGGCTCGGAGAAGCATCCTACCTCAGGGGCTGGGGAGGGGCTTCCAGTGGGGAAAGGCAGGGCTAGGGAGAAGTGTCCAATGGATGGAGGTGCCTGGGCTAGGGGGCAGAGCGTGGTGCGTGTGTGTGTGTGTGTGTGTGGGCACACTCACGCTCTCTGTTGGGGGAAGAGTGTGCAAAAGGAAGCATGGGAGCGGCAGGTGTATGAGCCAGGTTTTGCAGCCATACACGTGGGTGTGTCTCACCGAGCACGGAGACGCTTTGTTCTCTGTTGGGTAAAGGGAAGTGGGTCTGCAGGGGTGTCGGGGTGAAGATGCTCCGTGTGTGCCTGTGCCTGAGCCTGAGCCTGTCTTGGCCCCTAACCCTGCTGTGGCTCCCCCTTGCTTACTGAGTGCTCTGGCTCCTGCTGACTCAGTCTTCTGGCCCCTCACACTCCTCCTCCCTTTCCAACCAGCACCGCCCTGTTCCTCAAAAGGGCCACGCTCACCCCTGCCTCAGGGCCTTTGCACGTGCTGTCCCAGCCCTTGGGGATGCTCGTCCTCATCCTCTCTCCCCACTTTGCCTGACTAGCTCTTGCAGGAAGCCTTTCTGGACCCCTCCAGCCCCCACTCCCACACCCAACCAGGCACTAACGACAGCACAGGACTCGCACTGTGCCACAGAGCTCAGGAGAGCGCCTGGCGGCTCAGGGGGCTCGGAGGGAGCATGGGCCTTGGTGTCTCTTCCTCTGATTCCCCAGAACCCACATGCCTGGGCACCCCATGAATGGATGGATGGATGGATGGATGGACGGATAGATGGAATCATGCGTGTTGTTGGTTACTATGTTTGTGTGATTCTATATGTGTATCTGCTGTGTATGTACGTGAGTGTGTCTGTGGGTTTGTGTGACTGTGTGTGTTTGTGCATGTCTACATGTGTCAGTATGTAGAAAAGCATAGATTTCTAGAAGTTTCTGAGGCTGCATATGAGTGTCTGTGTCTCTGGCTTCCTTGTGGTATCTATGAGTGTCTGTTTCAGTGTACTCCAGTGGGAGTGTGTGTGTACGTGTGTGTGTGTGTGTGTGTGCGCGCGCGCGCGTCACCCATGTGACCTGGGTGCCCAGGTGTCTGCAGCTTGTGTGGCCCAAGTCCCTGCAGCCCCCTGTGGCCCCCCCCCCCCCTTTTGCAGGACGGCAACCGTCTGGCGGAGCCTGAGCCCCTTCTGGGGGGAGGAGTACACGGTGCACCTGCCCCTGGACTTCCACCACCTGGCCTTCTACGTGCTGGACGAGGACACGGTGGGGTATGTGTGCCAGGGCCCGAGCCTGGGCGTCTGAGGGGAGGCGGACACCCCAAAGCAAAGTCCCCGCCTTCCTGCCCACCCTGGATGTCCGCCCCTTTCCTGACCGGGACCCTCCCCGCCCCCTCTCCACAGGCACGACGACATCATCGGCAAGATCTCGCTGAGCAGGGAGGCCATCGCCGCGGACCCCCGAGGTGGGCGAGGGGCTCCGGCCCTCAGCCGGCAGAGGGAGGAGGGCTGGCTGTGCTCAGAGTGGGCGCTGCGAGGGCAGAGCAAGTGTCAGGAAGAGCACAGGGCCCTCCGTGGGAAACAATTTCAGTTTCTGTCTTTAAACGGGACAGGAATGTGGGGGTGGCGGGATGTGGAACATTACTGTTATGACGGTGCTGAGGAGGAGTGCGCAGGTGGTCAAGGAAGGCTTCCTGGAGGAAGGGGCAGGAGCTGGGCCTTGGAGGTGCTTTAGCAAAGAGGCGAAGGCCCCTCTCCATGGGTTCTCCTCTAGGGCCAGCTGTGGGCGGGGCCAGGCGGAGTATGGTGTGGGGGTTGATTGGAGGTGGCCTCGGTGTCTGGGCCTTTTCTGGGAGGTACTGGGGAGCCATGGATAGTCCCTGAGCAAGACAGTGGAGAAAGAGAGAGAGTGGAGCCATGTCGGAGAAGGACAGACTGACAAGAGAGATGAGACACATTTCCAGAAAGTCTCTGTGCTGCTCTGTGGATGCTGGAGCACAGTGGGACGGGAGGAGGGCTGAGAGATCCATTTGGAGTCGGTGCCATGAGCAAGCGAGAGGAAGCTGACTCGTCCCGCGCTTGGGGGGTGGAGTGGAGACAGAGGCGAAGTGGAACTTGCATTTCCGGCAGCCCGGGCACTGCCCCTTCGGAAGGGCCCTCCTGTTCGTGCCAGTGGGCTCCCGAATTACATGCGGTTCCTAATACTACATTGTTGGACTTGCTGTAAAGAAGGAAAACTGCCCAGCATTCTCCTCCCAGCCCCCCCGCCCCCCCTCCCCCCCGATCGTCAGCAAAACGTAACGGGGAGCGGGGAGCCACAGCGAGGGAATAAGGAAGGAGCTCCCCGAAAGTCAATGTCAGGATCGCATCTGCAGCCCACAGGCTAAATCCTGAGCCAGGGCGAAGGCAGGCGGTGCTGACCCCAAGGCTTCCCCGTTCGAGCGAGACCCTGGAAGGGGCCTGGAGTGAGAAGCACCGCTCCTCTCCAGGGATAAGCACCCTCACGCTCCGTGTCCCACGGAACGGGGTCCAACAAACACGAATTCACAATCCAAGATCGTCGCACACACAACGCCGAGCACGTGGTAGGCGCCTAACAAATGCTAACGCCTGTGCCCTCCAGGGATCGACAGCTGGATTAACCTGAGCCCCGTGGACCCGGATGCCGAGGTGCAGGGCGAGATCTACCTGGCTGTGCAGATGCGGGAAGACGGGCGGGGCCGCTGTCTTCGCTGCCATGTGCTCAAGGCCAGGTAGGGTCGAGGTGGTCGGCAAACTCATCAGTCAACAGAGCCAAATGTCAACCGTACAATGATTGAAATTTTTTTTTTGAGAGCCAATTTTTTTAAACTTAAACTATATAGGTAGGTACATGGTTATTAACTTAACTAGAGGCCCGGTGCACGAAATTCGTGCACGGGGGCAGGGGTGTGTGTGTGTCCCTCAGCCCAGCTGGCAGCACCCTCTCCCATCTGGGACCCCTTGAGGGCAGTCGGACATCCCTCTCACAATTCAGGATTGCTGCCTCCCAACTGCTCATCTACCTGCCTTCCTGATTGCCCCTAATTGCTTCTGCCTGCCAGCCTGATCACCCCCTAACCACTCCCATGCCAGCCTGATTGATGTCTAACTGCTCCCCTGCCAGCCTGTTTGCCCCCAACTTCCCTCCTCTGCTGGCCTGGTGCCTCCCAACTGCCCTCCCCTGCTGGCCATCTTGTGGTGGCCATCTTGTGTCCACATGGGGGCGGGATCTTTGACCACACGGGGGGAGCCATATTGCGTGTTGGAGTGATGGTCAATCTGCATATTACTCTTTTATTAGATAGGATTAGGGTATTCCTAAGCTGGCCTTTGCTAAAAACTCAAGGGGCCAAAGAGCCACAGTTTGCCGACCACCGGTGTGGGGTATCGGCGGCGATCTGAGAATGAGCAGGGACCAGCCACTAAAGGCCAGACTGTAAGGAGCGAGGAGGTGCGTTCGTCAGACTGTAAGCAGTAGACACCCAGTTCACATGGACGTAAGCAGACTCTCTCACATGAATGACATGTGGCTTCAGGCATGGCTGGATCCAGGTGCTCGAAGGGTGACATCGGGACTCTGCCTGCACACAGATTCCTGAGATGTCTTGTGTGTTAGCTTCATTCCAAGTCCTTCCCCGGGCGGGGCAACCCTGGCCCCCGCAGCCTCCGCTGCCATCCTAACAGCCTGGCAGCCCCGGCTGAAAAGGAACTTCGGTCGCTCACCATTTCCAGCCAGTGTTTTGGGAGCATGTCTTACCGGCTCCGTCTGCGGCATATGCCTGTGTCTGAGTCAGTTACACGGACTGATCTGTCGGACCTGAGTCACAGACCGTTCCTGGAGTGGAGGGAGGGTCCGCTCGGAAGACATCATTTGGGCTGGGGGTGAGCAGGGGAGGTCCTGCCGAGGAATCACGGGGAGGAAGACAGATGCGGGACCAGCAAACCCCACAGTGACCCTCCAGCTCATGGCGTAGCCCTCACTCCTCCTGCCTGCGTATCACTCTGTTATCCCCCCTCTCTGAGCCCCCCCATTACTCTGCTTCCTTAACTACCCCACCCCCATTCCCCTCTTATCTCCCATCTTATCTTTCTGCCTTTTCCCCCTCCCACTCCTTACTCCCCCAACCTTCCCTTTTAGGTTGGTTCTTTTTTTTTTTTTTTTTTTTAATATATTTTATTGATTTTGTATAGAGAGGAAGGGAGAGAGATAGAGAGTTAGAAACATCGATGAGAGAGAGTCATCGATCAGCTGCCTCTTGCACACCCCCTACTGGGGATATGCCCGCAACCAAGGTATATGCCCTTGACCGGAATCGAACCCGGGACCTTTCAGTCCCCAAGCCGACGCTCTATCCATTGAGCCAAACCGGTTTTGGCTTAGGCTGGTTCTTGCCAAGGTTGGGGAGCATCTCAATTTCTAGTTTGCTGTGTGACTTTAAGCCCTTTCTTGCCCTCTCTGTGTCTCTCCCGCCACCTCCAGAGTTCTGTCCCCTGCTGGGGATCCCTGGAGTCTGGATGGAGTACTGGGGGCGGAGGGTGGGGAGGGGAGTAGGGAGAGGAGAGGCCGGGGACAGGAGGCAGGACTCAGCATGGGACAGGGGCTCCTTATCTGCTGTTCGCCCAGGGCCTCCTCCCCAGCCACAAGGCTGTGCAGGATTCTTGCAACAGGAAAGGGACCGATTGCTGTCGCTTAGCAACTGGGCTGGCTCCTAGGAAACCAAAGGCAGCTTTGGATGCTGAGCATGGGTGGGAGAGGAGCAGCAGGAGGAAGCTCCTCTGGTTGGGGGTGGTGTCTCTAGGTTTGGGGGACCTCAGGAAGGAGGAGTGGGGGAGGCTCATTGGGATGAGACTTTTGGGTTGTCTTGACAACCAGAGGCAGGGGTCTCTGTCTCATCCTTTTCTTGGGTCCCAGGATGGTGTGGGCACGGTGTTTGTTGAATGAGTGACTGATCTGAGCCCTCGTCAGCTGCTAGGCTGAGCCCGCGTCATCTCATTTTACTCTTGGCCCCCGGAGGTCGGTCTGTTGTTACTCGTGTTTTCCAGATGAGGAAACTGAAGCTGAGGGAGGGGGAGTGGCTATTCATTCCCGTGTTGCCCAGACAACAAAGCTTTGGCTCC
This sequence comes from Pipistrellus hanaki, assembly GCF_964339955.1. Taxonomy (NCBI): domain Eukaryota; kingdom Metazoa; phylum Chordata; class Mammalia; order Chiroptera; family Vespertilionidae; genus Pipistrellus; species Pipistrellus hanaki. The sequence goes on along the minus strand of NC_140521.1, from coordinate 17,573,252 downwards.
TGGCCTCTGGTCTCCCATCCAGCGGCTCCTTTTCCCCGCCCCATGACACCTTCGTCTGCTGGGCTCCGTGAGGCAGGGCCTGAGCTCTCTGTGCCTCAGTTTGCTCATCTGGAAAATAGGGGCATTCCTAGTGCCTCCCCACAGGGCAGCGTTAGTCAATAGGATGGGCATGGTGAGGGGTGCTCCCCGCAGGGTCCCTACTGTGGAGCAGTTTATCAGTTTAAACCAGTGGCACCCGAATGGTCTGCCCTGACTCTGTTTTCCAAAGTCCAGTGTGGGCTTTGGTCCTTGAGGGCCCTGCGGCCCCCACTCCTGTCTTCCTCTGCCCCCAGGGACCTGGCCCCCCGAGACATCTCCGGCACATCAGACCCCTTTGCACGCGTGTTTTGGGGCAGCCAGAGCCTGGAGACTTCGGTGAGTGGCGGAGAGGAGCTGGGAGGGAGGGGGGGGCACGTCGGGTGTGGGGTGCCAGTCAGCGCTCTCTTCACCCCCTCCGCCTCCCCCAGACCATCAAGAAGACGCGCTTCCCGCACTGGGACGAGGTGCTGGAGCTGCGGGAGATGCCGGGCGGCCCCTCCCCGCTGCGGGTGGAGCTCTGGGACTGGGACATGGTGGGCAAGAACGACTTCCTGGGCATGGTGAGCGCCCCGCCCCTCCAGCACCCTCCACGGCTCCCCCTGCCTCCCAGGGGGAAGGAAGGGGAGGTGGGCTGGTACCCTGGGGCTCAGAGGGTAGACGTCTAGGGAAATGGAGTCCTATTGCTCCTTGTACATTTGGGGAGACTGAGGCTCTCAAAGGTGCAGGAAGCTGCCAAGGTCACGGGTGCGCCCATATTCTAGTCCTACAATGAGGGCACCTGGCATGGCCATGTGCTGGCCCCGTGCTGAGTGCTTCTCCAGCATAACCTCACGGACCCTCAAGGCCACTGTACAAGGCCGGGGTGGGGAAACCGAGGGAGGCTGGTGGCTTTCCCTCGGTCACATGACTAAGAAACAGCAGAGCTGGGGTCTGAGTGCAGGCCTCTCTTACTCCAGAATCTAAGCCTTTACCTCCTCTTCCTGGAAGCACTGGGGTTGGTCAAGGTTTTTCTCTCGGAACCTCAGTTTCCCCATCTGTACAATGGGCGGCTTGTTCCTGCCTTTGATAGCAGTGCAGGTGTAGCAGGGCCGCTCGTTTTTAAAAGGAGCCAAGATTAGAGCAGATAAGAGGGAGGCTTGGTCATGCAATGCTGGCGGTGCCTAGAATGAGTTACCACGTGACCCAGCTATTCCATTCCTAGGTCTGTCCCCAAGAAATGCAAATACACACATGTCCACACAAAAGCTTGTACCTGAATGTTCACAGCAGCATTGTTCACCACAGCCAAAGCGGAAGCAACCCAACTATCTACAGCAGCCGAATACATAAACAAAGGTGCTATAGCCTACAATTGAATAGCATTCAGTCACATAAAGGACCAAAGTACCGCCCGGCTGGTGTGGCCCAGTGGTTCAGCTTTGACCTATGAAGCAGGAGGTCATGGTTCAATTCCTGGTCAGAGCACCATCCCCAGTAGGGGGCGTGCAGGAGGTATCCCATCGATGATTCTCTCTCATCAATGATAGTTCTATCTCTCAATCCCTCTCCCCTCCTTTCTGAAATCAATTTAAAAAATGTTTTAAAAAAGGAACAAAGTACGGACAGATGCTACAACATGGGTGAATCTTCAAAACACGCTAAATGAAAAAAGCCAGTCTCAAAAAACCCCACACGTGATGTGATTTCACTGATAGGAAATGTTTAGAATTGATGAATAATATCTATGAAGACAAAATAGACTAGTGGCTGTCAGGGGCTGGGGAGTGACTGCTAATGGGTACAGGGTTTTTGGGGGGCTCATGGGAAATGTTCTGAAGTTCGTAGTGATGTTAGCACAAGTCTGATTTTACTAAAGGCCACTGAGTGATACACTGAAATAGGTGAATTCTATGGGGCACAATTATATCTCTATAAAGTTATTTGAAAGAGGGGGTGGGACTCAGGGGCATTTAAGCTTTGTGATAGACGCAATGGTGTCCCCGAACAGAGCTGAAAACACACCCAATCTGACATGCGGTCTCCAGCCGCTGTGTGACCTTGGGCAAGTCACTCCACCTCTCTGAGCCTCAGTTCCCTCAAATAAATGTCCCTGGAGGCCTCAGTGCCCTGGCAGGGCTCCTCATTTAGGACTCAGGGAGGGAGTGTCACTGCTGTTGTGATGATGGGACACAGAGGGGGAGGAAGACGTGGCCCCTGGCAGGCTATGCCACCCCACCATGGGCGGGCAGTCCGAGTGCTTCTCCGGAGGCGGGGCTGGGCGGGGCTCCCCGAAGCTCTGTGTCCCCGCACAGGTGGAGTTCCCCCCCAAGGTCCTGCAGCAGAACCCCCCCAACGGCTGGTTCCGTCTCCTGCCCTTTCCCAGAGCGGAGGAGGATTCTGGGTAAGCATCGGAACCACTCTGGGTACCACCTTCAGCGCATGGCGGGTCCTCATGGGCGCCCCCGTCAGCCCACAAACCATCACCATGGCGCGCTGTTCATTCATGCGACACGTGGCCTGTGAATGCCTCTCAGCTGTGTTTACACGTGCCCAAACGCACTCACCTTTCACCCACCTGCGAACATGTCAGTTCACACCTTGTGGATATGTGATTTGAACCCTGGGTTCTTCCACGCCTGCTCACTGTTCACACTGTCCATTCCTGTGTGAACGTGTTTATACCAGCCACACTGTTCTGTGCTTGTCCGGGCCTGTTGAGACCCTGTCGGTACTGTTCACACCCCGTTAGACGTGGCCACGCCTCTTCACAGCTACCCACACGCACCTTGCTTTGCAAACACCCATGCTCCTTACCTGTGTTCCCACCTGCCCATCACTGCGCCGGCCCATCCGTGCTTCCATCCGTACATACGTGTGCTCTGACCGGCCAGGGGGAGCCTGGGTGCCCTGCGGCTGAAGGTGCGCCTCCTGGAGGACCGGGTGCTGCCCTCCCGGTGCTACCGGCCACTCCTGGAGCTGCTCATGGAGTCCGTGCTGCAGCCGGCAGAGGTGGGCGGTCAGACCAGCACGCACTCGGGGGCTGGGGAGGGGCTGGGGGAGGACCTGGGGGAGGGGCTGGGGAGGATCTGGGGGAGGATCTGGAGGAGGATCTGGGGGAGGGACTGGGGGAGGATCTGGGGGAGGACCTGGGGGAGGGGCTGGGGGAGGACCTGGGGGAGGGGCTGGGGAGGACCTGGGGGAGAGGGTGGGGGAGGATCTGGGGGAGGATCTGGGGGAAGACCTGGGGGAGGATCTGAGGGAGGACCTGGACCCTGGCCGCCCAGCCTCAGGGAAACCTGCCTGAGCTGCTCCGGAGTCCCGGGCCCCGGCCAGCTCGCCTGCCGCCTGTCCCTCCAGGAGGACGTGTCCAGCCCCCTGGCGGTGCTGGAGGAGCTGACCTCGGGGGACTGCCGCCAGGACCTGGCCACCAAGCTGGCGAAGCTCTTTCTCGGCCAGGGCCTGGCCGGGCCCTTTCTGGACTATCTCACCCGGCGGGAGCTGGCGCGGACCAGTGAGTGGCCCACAGACCCCCGCACAGCACTCCCCCAGGGATGAGCCTGCAGAGGGTCTCTGGGGACGGAGAGGGGTGCTCCAGCAGAGGACAGGGCTCCTGTGTGTGCATGTGCATGTGTGTGTGTGGCGTTTGTGTGTGTGCATGTGTGTGTGCGCGTTTGTGTGTGTGCATGTGTGTGTGCGTGCGCGCGGGCACGCACATGTGTGGTTTTGTTACTCTTGAGCTGTGTGGCCGCAGGCAGCTTGCTTAACCACCCTGGGCTGTGAACTCCGTGCTGTGGACGGAGCTGGTGTTGGGGGTCTCCTCAATCCCCGAGGCTGGAAGCACCCTGACCTCCGCCTTGGGTGGGTGGGGGGGTGAGGCGGATCATCCCCCCGCCCCAATCCCAGAAAACACCTCCTTCTGCCCTCCCAGCCGACCCCAACACCCTCTTCCGCTCCAACTCCCTGGCGTCCAAGTCCATGGAGCAGTTCATGAAGGTGAGTGGGCGGAGGCCTGCGGGGCCCAGCAGCTTCCCCAGGGGCACCCCTCCCTCCAGGGTTTACCCCGAGCTTGGCTGGCTGCAGGCGGCAGTGGGCAGCTGAGCTGGGGAGCTGGCGGCAGGTGCCTGGCCTCTCAGCTGGATGGCAGCCCGGTTCTGCCCCCATCCAGCCCTTGGGCATGCCTTGGCCTTGCTCTGAGTCTCTCTCTGCGTGGTGGCCCCTACCCCCAGCTCAGAGGCCCGCCCCGGCCTCGCCCTCAGCCCCACCCCGTGTGGTGCTCCCCGCCCCCAGCTCGTGGGCATGCCCTACCTGCACGAGGTGCTGAAGCCGGTGATCAGCCGCGTCTTCGAGGAGAAGAAGTACATTGAGCTGGACCCGAGCAAGATGGACCTGGGTCGCACCAAGTGAGCAGAGCTGAGGGCAGGGGGGCACCCTGACCCCCGACAGCCCCCTTGTCCCTGAGCCTTGTCAGGCCGGGCCTGTGCCCCTTGCTAACCCCTCCCCGCCCCCCTTGCCCCCCTCACCGCATCCCCCACCCCCCGCAGCTCTGCCTCCCACCTCAAAGTCTCCCCTGCGGCACCTCCGTCCTCATGCCCGCCGCCTGGTGTAGTGACTCTGGGCAGGACTGGAAATCTGAGGTCCCTGGGTTAAAAACCCCCGCTCTGCCACCACCGGCGTGCAAGTCCCCTCGCCCTGCGTGGCTGTGAGGATGAGCTGAGTTATGCACGCACAGCCCCGAGGTCACTGCTGCTCCCCGAGCACACGGGGCTCTGATTTCTAGCGTTGCTGGCCCTGTGTGCAGAGGCGGGGCCCTGCGTGGCCTGCGTGCAGGGCGGGCCCGGAGCACTGGGTGTGATTGGAGGATGCCGGGCAGTGGCTGGGTCAGTCCACGCCTCCGTGGGCTCCTCTTCTCTCTCCGGGACCCTTCCCCACTCCTGCCAGGCTGGGCGGTGTGCTCCCGCCAGGCCATGAGGCTGGTGGCTGGGCAGCCCATCGGGGACGATGGTGAGGACGGGAGAGAGCCTTACCCTTTATCCTGGGCCCTGCCCAGCAAGTGCTGCCCACAGCTTGGAGGCGGGCACCAGGACCCCTTTTGCCAGGTGAGGAAACAGCCTCAGAGAGGGGAGGCCGCCTGCCCGGGGCTGCACCGTGGGAAGGAAGTTGCACAGCAGGGATTCGAACCCAGGCCCTGAGCACAAGGGCAGGGTCGGTCCATGAAGCCCCAAGGCAGAGCCGTTTCCAGGCATACCTGGTGAGGATGCAGCCGGGGCATCCAGCACCTGGTAGTAGCCAAGCCTGAGGGGGCAGTCCTGAGTTCTAATCTCGACTCTGCCCGGTTTGCAAGGAGACCTCTCTGAGCCTCAGTTTCCTCATCTGTTAAATGGGCTGCTTTGTCCATCCGGTTGCCATGAGGATTAGATGCTACCATGTCAGAGGCATTCGCTCCCTAGGGCCAGGACGCAGGGTCGGGGGGGGGGAGGGGGCGGGGGGCGGGCAGGGAACCCCCAGCCTGGCTTCTGCGGAGGCCACAGTCTGAGAGGGGGCGACACAGACCCTTCCCCTGGAGGGGAACAGGAAAGGAAGGAGCAACATCACTGCAGATGGAAAACTGCTGCTCCCTCATCTGCTCCACAAAACAATCGCTGAGCACCTGCTGTGTGCGGGCCTGGTCTGAACACAGCTCACAGCAGAGGACAGACACATGGGCCCAGACCCCTCTTCAGGGGGGGAGACAGATCACAAACTGAAGAAGAAGCTTCCGCTGATGATCGGTGTGGAGGAAGAGGAAGCCGGGGAGTGTGGAGGGGAGTGCCGGGAGCAGGGGAGGGGCTTGCGGGGTTCTGTCGGGGTGGCTGCCAGGACAGCCTCGCAGAGAAGGGGGCATTGAAGCAAACACGTGAAGGAGGGGAGGGAGAAAGCCACGTGCAGGCAGGGGCACCGCAAGTGCAAAGGCCCTGGGGTGGCAGCAGGCGCCTGGCGTGTCCAGGCTGAGATGCATTTTCAGGGTCTGGGAGGATGTGTGATGGGGGAGGAAGGGGGTGGCCTCTTGGAGGAGGTGACCTCTAAGCGGACTGTGGGGACGAGGGTGTCCCAGGCAGAGGGAACAGCACGCACAAAGGCTCCAGACAAGAATGTGTAAGAAGCAGCACGGAGCCGTGGGAATGGGAGGAGGGGAGGCCGTGGAGAGGGGAAGGTGGGGAGGGGGGGAGGTGAGAAGCGGGGAGGGGGTGCTGTCCGAGCCCAGCGGGGGCCGGTGGAGGGTGGGCAGGAGCTGGGTGGGGAGGTGCAGAGGTGGGGAGGGGGGAAGGTGGGGAGGTGGGGAGGTGGGGAGGGGGGCGCTGTCTGAGCCCAGCGGGGGCCGGTGGAGGGTGGCCAGGGGCTGGGTGGGGAGGTGCAGAAGTGGGGAGGTGGGGAGGTGGGCGCTGTCTGAGCCCAGTGGGGGCCGGTGGAGGGTGGGCAGGAGCTGGGTGGGGAGGTGCAGAGGTGGGGAGGGGGGAAGGTGGGGAGGGGGGTGCTGTCCGAGCCCAGCGGGGGCCGGTGGAGGGTGGCCAGGGGCTGGGCTCTGAGGCCGTCCCCCCTCCCCCCCCCCCCCCCCCCGTTTGCTCCCCCAGGAGGCTCTCCTTCAAGGGCTCGGCCTCGGAGGAGCATGTGCGGGAGGCCAGCCTGGGGCTGCTGATGGGCTACCTGGGGCCCATCGTGGACGCCATCGTGGGCTCGGTGGGGCGCTGCCCGCCCGCTATGCGCCTCGCCTTCAAGCAGCTGTACCGACGCGTGGAGGAGCGCTTCCCGCGGGAGGAGCACAAGGTGGGCCGGGCGGGCGGGCGCTCCCGTGGGGCAGACGGGGAGACTGAGGCTGGGCGGGCAGCGGCGTGTGCAGGGTCACGTGGAGAGGCAGGGCAGGGGCAGAGGCTGGCGGGCAGAAACCGGCTGCCGCGCTAAAGCGCTCTGCTGCCCGTCCCTGGAGCCCGGGCTCAGAGCTCTCGACTTGTGCCGCGTTGCTCCCCACTTCCTGTTTACGGATGGGGAAATTGAGGCCCAGAGGGGGAGAGGGCCTTGGCCTCCAGCCACCCGGCTGGGCTGGGGCGTCTCCGTCCTCTCACTCTGCCCCAGCTGAGGAGTGGCCTCCAGACTGGGACGCGGCTTGCTTTCCGCCGCGCTTGGCCGGGCTCTTGGCAGAGGTGCTCAGTGGGACACAGGCAGGGAGGCCGGAGGGAGGGAGGGAGGGAAAGAGGGAGGCGGGCTCCCCAGAAAGTCTGACCCTTGAGGGTGGGTGGAGCCAAGATCAGTGACACCCCAGCATACCCAGTTCTCACCCCGCAGTGGGAAAGGCCGTGGGCGGGGAGCAGGGACTTTTTCAGGCCCGCAGGTCTGGATGGGGTCAGGGGAGCCCCTAGCTCTGCCTCCCTGACACCTGTTCCTCCTTCTCAAAAAGGAGGAAGTCACGTGCCGATGCTGAAGGCTAAAATTACCCTCGGGGGCCGTGCAGGCAGGGTTCCAGAGGAGGGAGGGAGGGGTGGCTCCAGGTCCCCAGCCCCTGGCAGGGCTCCCTGTGGCCAGGGAGTTGGACCCACCAGGGAGGGCCTTGTCTCCTGTGTGAACACGGCCCCTAAATACGCTCCGGAACCCTCTCGGGCTAAGGAGGAGAGGCGAGTGGGGAGTGGCTTGGGGGGAGCCAGACGCACCCAGGATGGAGACACACCCTCCGCTGTGCCGGGGGGAACCAGCCTCACCTGGGGGGGGGGGGCGGTGGGGCCAGGGGGCTGGAGGGCAGGCCCGGGGTTTGCATGGACAGGCCACGCTTTACAGTTTGTACAGGGCAGAGGCTGGGGCTGTGGGCGCCCACAAGACAGCCTCAGTTTCCTCATCTAGAAAAAGGAGAGCCGAAACCGGTTTGGCTCAGTGGATAGAGCCTCGGCCTGCAGACTGAAAGGTCCCAGGTTTGATTCCGGTCAAGGGCATGTACCTTGGTTGCGGGCACACATCCCCAGTTGGGGGGTATGCAAGAGGCAGCTGATTGATGATTCTCTCTCATCGATGTTTCTAACTCTCTATCCCTTTCTCTTCCTCTCTGTAAAAAAAAAATCAAAAAAAAAAATCAATAAAATATATTAAAAAAAAGGAAAAAAAAGAAAGAAAAAGGAGAGAATGGTTCCCACCCAGTGGGATGTTTGAGGATTACATGGGATAGTTCGGCCTCAGTTCCTGACTAAAGGAGCGCCCCGCAGTAGCTAGTGTGGAATGCAAGAAGAGAGTGTGGTGGAGAGATGGGAGTTCACATCCCGCCTGGGCCCAGGCTTGGTTCTGCCACTTCCTGCTGTGAGGCCTCGGGCAAGCAGCCGTCCCTCTCTGGGCTTCCGTGGCCTCCTCCGTAACACGGGGGTGAAACGCCGGCTGGGGGCAGGGTAGACAAACGCATGGACGGAGAAGGGGCTGGCCTGTTGCGATTCACCGTCATAAATCATAGATCTGGGATTGGGTCCTGCCTCCTTTGCTCATCGGCTGTGTGACCCTGGGCAAGCCAGTTGGCCTCTCTGAGCTTCTGCTTCCTCGGCTGTAAAATGGGAACAATGATGACACTCCCTTCATGGGACAGCGACCTCAGCGGACTCGGGATGGTTGGCTGCGTCTGCTCCTGCAGAATTGGTATTATGGCGTCATTCTCCAGAGGGAACACACCGAGGCCCTAAAGGAGCGGCCTCCGGGGCGGACCACGTCCCCTTCACGTCCCCCGTTTCCACAGGGGAGGGGAGGGGTTTGAGGTAGAGGTGCGGGGCCCTCACCTGCTTTGTTTCTCGGCAGGACGTCAAGTACCTGGCCATAAGCGGCTTTCTCTTCCTGCGATTTTTTGCGCCTGCCATCCTCACCCCGAAGCTGTTTGACCTCCGGGACCAGCACGCGGACCCCCAGACCGGTCGCTCACTGCTGCTGCTTGCCAAGGTGCGGGCACGGGAGGCCCTGTCCTGGGGGTGCTGAGCGAGGGGAAGCATGGCGGGGACAGAGAGGGGAGGCCAGGCCTGCAGGAGACCCAAATGTGACCCAAATACCCGCCTGACATGCCACCATTAGCTCTCATCCCCAAGGGGGGGTGGGGAAGGCACCCATTACACTCTCTGATTTCCTCTTTGGAAACAAAAACCTAGGCTTCCAGGAGGAGAGTGGGAAGCAAGCTAGTAGTCCTTTACACCTTAGTATGAATTAGGCCTTCCCTGGCCAAGTGGCCACATTTTGAGGTTCTGATGGGCTCCAGATACGCACGATAGGATCAGGCAACCCCGGGTGTGGGCTCAGGAGGGAACAGAATAATAAGGGCTTTGGGGTGCATGTCTGCCCACACGGAGGCTGCTGTGAGACCTCTTTTTTGAATACTGACGTGGGAGCCAGGACTTGGGGGCTCTGTTCTGGGTCCACAGAGGACTCCTCCCCTGCAGCGACCTTGACCCTGGGACCCCCTGCTTCTTTGCTCCAGGCTGTGCAGAGCATCGGAAACCTGGGCCAGCAGCTGGGCCAGGGCAAGGAGCTGTGGATGGCCCCCCTGCACCCCTTCCTGATGCAGAGCATCTTACGCGTGAGGGACTTCCTGGACCAGCTGGTGGACGTGGATGGGGAGGACGGTGAGTTCTGGGGGCCCTGCCACGTCTGGCTTGTCACTCACTCCCCTAGACCCTTGGGTCCTGCCCTCCCTCTAACCCTCTCCCACCCCAGCCCGGAGCCTGTGGGACTTGGGCATCAGCTAGTCCGTCCACTAACATCTCCTCGGCACCCACTGTGCCATTCCAGCCAACATGGAGATGTAGGTGGGGGTTGTTGGCGTAGTGTTCACGCCATCGACAAATACCTACAAAGTGCCTACTATGGGATAGGTCACTGTTCCACGAACTGGGGAAACGGCAGTGAGCAAGAAAGTCCCACTTTCCTGGGAGTTTTATTCCAGTGGAGACAACGGGCTGTAAATAAGATGACTCAGCACATCGTGGTGTCTTAGGCAGCGACAGGGGCCAAGGAGGGACCGTAAAGGAGGGGAGGGAATGTTGGGGGGTGGGGGTGGCCAGAAGTTGTCTCGCTAGAGCAAAAGCGAAACCCTGAAAGAGGACGGAGAGCAAGCCACGAGGACCCTGGGGAAGAGTGTCAGGCCGGGAACAGCATGTGCAAAGGCCCTGAGGTGGGGACGGAGAGTAGCAATGAGGAGGCCAGTGGAGGAGAGTGAATGGGGCCAGGGGCCGGGGGAGGGAAGGAGGGGTGAGAGGCCAGGGTGTGGGGGCTTTGTAGGCAGTGGGAAGGACTTTGGCTTTGACTTGGAGTGACATGGAGCCGCAGGGCAGTTTTAAGCAGCGTTGGGGTTGAGTCCATGTCACAGTGTGGGGCCCAGGTCACGAGAGAGTTGGGTCTAAGCCTCGTAGGAGCAACCTGTTGAAATGTGGAGCCCGGGTGTGGCCAGTCTCTGGTGCTGGGGAGGACTGGACTCCGGAGTGGCGGGATCTCCCTGCACTGACTCCGTACAGCATGGCTCCCCCTGCTGGCTGCCTGCGACCCTGCCGGCAGGTCCCACAGGTAGAGAGGAGCCAAGGCCCCGCCATCAGTGACACCGGGTCCTATGGAGGGAGCGGACTCCTGCCTCTGCGGGAGCCGAGAATCATGCTCATCCCTGAGGCCCTGGCCGCGCGGAGCCTGGATGGGAAGGCTCACCGGCCCCCTCCCCTCTTCCCAGAGGCTGAGGGCCCAGCCAGGGCCCTGGTCCCGCCCTCCGTGACCGTCCGGGAAGGCTACCTGCTGAAGCGCAAGGAGGAGCCCGGCGGCCTGGCCACACGCTTCGCCTTCAAGAAGCGCTACTTCTGGCTCAGCGGGGAGACCCTATCCTACGCCAAGAGTCCCGAGTGTCAGGTGGGCCTGCAGCCCACCACAGAGTGCTCCCCACGGTGGTGGCCCCTCTCAGGGCGGCCTGTGCACCCAAAGACCTGCCCAAGGCCCCATAGCAACCTGGCCAATTCAGATTCCCAGGCCAGGCTCTGCTCACACCCGTGGGCCCAGGTGTGAGGGCCCAGGCCGGGGACAGGCGCGCACCGACACACCCTTCCCAGCAAACACTCTCCAGAATGCACCCCCCTCCTCCCCAGACGTCCCCTCCCCGACGTGGACACACACACACACACACACACACACAAACACACACGCCGATGCTTAACCGCCCTCAGCTGTTCCCAGCCAGGTCTCTGCCCACGGACCACGGAGACCCCCGTCCCATCGGATCTGCTCACGGAGAGGGCTGTGCCCGGCTGCTGGGCACACACAGCCGGGCACCTGCTCACTCTCACCCATTCGTTACACGTTCATCGAGTTCCCACTGCGCAGGGGGCGGTGGGCCAGGCACGGGCAGGGCACGCAGCGGCAAATGAGACAGAACCCCCGCCCTCGCGGGGCGGCCATTCAGGTCCGCACAGACAGACTCGCACGCTGGGCCCGCCCCCTTCCGTGCCCACCACACAAGCAGCAGCTCACGGCGGCGGCGGCGAGGGGCCACCTGGGTGTCTCCACGCGGTCCGTAGAGCATAGATGCTGGAGTTCCACCCCCTGGGTGCACCCAGGTCTGGCCCCACCGGGCGAAGGACCTCCTGCACCTCAGTTTCCTCATCTGCACATGGCCGGGGGGAGAGTAAGGGACCCGCACACGTTGGTAAATGCCAAGTGTTTACAACCGCATCCCAAGGGCCACGCATGTCAGGGTGAGGAGGAGGAGGAGGATGGCGGTGGGGGTGGTGGACACGGAGGCCCAGGGAAGCTGTCAGTGAATTAGAGCGCAGGGGGTCATGGGACAGCGGAGTGGGGACAGCCCGTGGTGCACGCCCCCAGAGGAAAGCTGTCCCCCCGCCCCCTCAGCTCCCAGCCCACCCGCCACATCCCCGTCTCCCAGGTGCGCTCCTCCATCCCCGTGCCGCACATCCGCGCCGTGGAGCGCGTGGACGAGGGAGCCTTCCAGCTGCCGCACGTCATGCAGGTGGTGACCCAGGACGGCGCGGGGACGCTGCACACCACCTACCTCCAGTGCAGAGTGAGGCGCCGCCGCCGCCGCCGGGGTGGGGGTGGGGGTGAGCAGGGTGTCCCCCGAGTCCCACCTCACCCAGGACCCCCGCGCCCTGCAGAACGTGAACGACCTCAACCAGTGGCTGTCGGCCCTGCGCAAGGCCAGCGCCCCCAACCCGGACAAGCTGGCCACCTGCCACCCCGGGGCCTTCCGCGGCGCGCGCTGGACCTGCTGCCTGCAGGCGGAGCTCTCCGGTGAGCCTGCACCACGCGCCCGCCCCACCTGCGAATCAGCCGTCGGGGCTCCCGAGCCACACGGAGGAGCAAGTTAACGAACCTCTCTGTGCCCCTCGGGCTCCGGAAGGGTGGAAGGCGGTTGTAACAGGGCCTGCCTCCTCGTTTTGTGAGGATTAAATGCAGGGTGTGTTCCTGCAAAGCACCCGCTGCGCACCCAGGCATCTAGCGGTCCACAGACAGGCCACCGGGCCTGCTCTCAAGGGAGACAAGCGAATAACCAGACAGCTTGTAATACAGCTTCCTAAGAAGTGCCAGGATGAGGCTTTTGGGGGACCCAAGAATGGGTGGGTGGGGGGGGGGGTAAATCAAGGAGGGCTTCCTGGAGGAAGCGCCACTTAGATGTGACCTGAGGAAAGAAGGCATGGAGCAGGGAAGCTGGGTTCAAGGAGGGAGTAAGGGAGGATGTAAGGTAAGGGTTAAGTTAAGGCGAGCAAAGGGGAGCAGAGGCCTGGACCAGAGGCGGAGGGGCAGAAGGGTTAAAAGGGATCTGCGTGGGTGGTGCCTCAACTGGGGGAGGCAGGAGAGAGGTGAGGCCACTGCTCTGCTGGGCGAGGGTGGAGGCCACAGGGCTGGAAATAGAGGCAGAAGGGGCGGGGCTTGTGGGGTGGGGGTGGGGGATGAGGGGTTATGGGTGACGCCGTGTCCCCTCAGCTGCTGGTTGCAGCCACACACACTCGGCCGTCACCCTGGGAGACTGGAGTGACCCCCTGGACCCCGACGCTGAGACCCAGATGGTGTACCGGCAGCTGCTCCTGGGGCGGGACCAGCTCAGGTGGGTGCCCCTCATCCCGCTGCACCCCCGTGACCAGCTGGGCCAGCTGCCCACCGAGGCCCCCCTTACTCAACTAGTCATCCTTCCCACGCGCACCCACTGAGGGTGGGACAGGGGGTAGGGCAAACTCAGGGTGAGGGTGGGGAAGCACCCACAGGTGGACCCTAATCCCTGGATCTTAGCATCTTTTCTAACACCTGGGGCTCCAGAGACACTGGCCCAGACCTTAGCTGTGCCCCTTCCCCTACCTGGTCATTGTTATCCAGCGACAGAGATTTGTCCCAACTCATTACAGACTGGGTTCTGAAGCTGGCGTGCGCCGGTTCAAATCCCTGCCTGGCCACGTGCTGGCTGTGTGGTCGCGGGCAAGTTGCTTACCTTCTCTGGGTCATAGTTTCCACTCTTGGAAACTAGGGTTAGTAATAGTACCTGCCTCATGGGGTTGTCCTTAGGGTCAAATGCGCTAATATAAGATAGAGCCAGCCCTATGTAGGTGCCAGCCACGTAGGTAGCTTTCGATGAATGATGACTGCTGTGATGCTGTTATGTCCCTCTCTGTGTCTCATGATCATCGGTAAACGGAGGTGACAGTAAGCACCTACCTCGGGTCCTTTTTTGCGATAACCGAATAAGTTAACCCATGCGAAGGGCCGAGACTAGTGTCCGGGACTCTACAGACACGGGCTGTGATGAGGATGGGGGTGGTGCTGGTGAGTGAGAACCTGAATGTCTCCTGCAACCAGCGGAGAATCCCTACGGCAGGGACCAGCCTCGTCTTCCTCCCTCTCCATTTCTAGGATGAAATTCCTGGAGGATTTCAACGCGGATTCAAGTCCGGAGGCAGACAGGGAGGACTCCGGGGCCATGGAAGGTAAGGGTTAAGGCGGTCCCTTTCCTTCTCAGGCTCTGACATCGCCCACACCCTGCAACGCAATCCCTGAGACCTCCACCCCCTACTCTGGTGTCCACCTGCAGGCCCAAGGCTGTGTGTGTGTGTGTGTGTGTGTGTGTGTGTGTGTGCTAGTACCTCTACGGATTCTCACGGCACAAGGCAGATCTGGAGCCTGAGAAAGCCACGGGGTGTGGGATCTGGCAGCCTGCCCTGCCCTGGCTAAGCCCCCGGGCCCCCCTTGTCTCCCGCCCAGGGGCCTGCCCCGATGCCCTGGCCGGGCAGAGAGAAGCAGCGGCCCGCCTGCTGGAGGTGCTGGAGGACTTGGACCGAGCCCACGAGGAGTTCCAGCGGCAGGAGCAGGGGAAGGCGGCCCCGGGTCTCCGCAGGCCCTGAGGGGACGCCACAGCCAGCTGGGAGGAAGAACGAGGAGCCCCCGGGCCGGTCTCGGCACACCCCGACCCAGGAGTCTCCCTGTGGCTGTCCTGGACCTTCTTTATTGATGCTGAGGCTCCGAGGCTTCTGGGAACTTCCTAGTCCCACATTCTCTAAGCCCCAAACCTGGTGCCTGGAGGCAGGGGGCCAGCCTCGCCCCGAATGAGTCTCCCTCTCCGGGTTGAGGCAGACTAGAGTGGTTGGAATCAGGGACCTGACTCAGTCGGCTCAGCCTGAGGTCTCTGCTTCACGGGACTGGCCTCTACCCACCCCCACGAGGCTGCTCGATACAGCTGCACCTGAGTCCCTGATGCCCACGTGGCCTTGTTGCCCCAGGCAAGCACTAAATGGGCTCAGCCCTTCCTGTTTTTCACGTCTGCCAATCACTGTAACCTCACTGGTCCTCCTGAGCCGTACCCTTGGCGGACGGTCCTAACCACAAGTTTCCGGAATCAGGTGCCTCGGGAAGAATAGGCTGGGAGCACAATTGGCGAGACCCACACAGACCCTTGGAGTCTGGGACGCCTTCAGCCAGGCTCCTTGCCCCTCTTTGAGCCTCAGTTTACCCTGCATACAACGAGGAGGGAGTGGCTTAGAAATAGCTCCGGAACCAGGGGGGAGTTTCTCAGACTGTGGCCCAAAGTCTCTCTCTCCCCACCTCCGGTGTCTGCTAGAAATACAGCTCCCTGGGCTGCACCGGGAGCTACTGCATTACAATCTGAAGGAGCGTGGGAGGGAGGTGTCAGGATTCTTAACAAGTTCCTCAGGTGACCTGGATGATCATGGGGTCTGAGGATCACGGGGCTGGGCGATTTTACCTATTAAGAGTTTGTCTCAGAATGAATCCCAGAGGATAAAATGTTTGGAAACACCCAACAGGCAGACCTGGTAGGGCCTGGAAGGACTCTGGTTTTGTGTGATGGCTGTGTAGGGTGGGACAGAAACGGAACCTACCTGAATTGGGAGGTGGAGCAGGATGCGGCGCTATCCCACGTGTGGCCAGCAGGGGTCGCTCGGAGCCGCAGCACCCACAGCACCCTCCTGGGCAATTCCTGGCTGTTGCAAATGCTGATCCAGAGAAGCTTGTTGCAGAAACTGGGATGTGTCCCCGGCTCTTCTCTCGGTAGACAGAACCTGGCCCTCCTCCTCCAGGGCAGAGACTGGGGTTCGGAGGTACCCAGGAGCTGGCCATGGCGTCTCCCAGCTTTCTCCCATATTTCCCCAGAGGCTCTGGGCTCCCAGCCGAGCCCCTCGTTCCTAGTCATTGTGCCAGGGAGCACCGTGTGCCCGAGAACAAACCTCAACCTCTGTCCTCTGGGTAGGTCTGCCTCTGCCACCATCACACCCTCTGCCCAGGACAAGAGAATCATGGGAACCCTGGTCCTAGGGTCGTCATTTGTTGCAAGGCCCCCAGGAACAGAGCCCCCTCCCGCCCCCCGCCCTCCTTCCTTGGCAGGAAAAGACAGGGCGAGGAGGAGAAAGGCCGTTTATTTCTCCACCCACAGTGGGACTGGTAGTTTTTTTCAAAAGAGCAATCACTGGCGTCCCTTTCGTTCTTGGCTGGCTTCCACCGCGGCAGCCAATCCACAGAGGCGGAGCTGGTGCGTTGCCTGGGCAACAGGCCCCTGGTTGGTGGAGACCATCAGCCACCCCACGGCCCACACTCCCGAGCCAGGGGAGCGGACGCTCTGCTCTCCGGCCTGCTTTTTTTTTTTTTTTTTTGCAGACCTGCTGGCTGACACCAGGCCGCCTCCTCTCGCTCCTTAAGCCAGGAGCTCCAGCCTTCGGGGCTCCACATTGGAAACGAATTGGTGGGGAGGATGGGGCGGGTGGGCAGAAAGGCGAGCAGTGATTGCCTTCACCTGGGATGGACGGACAAGGGCCTGGGGATGGATGGGTGGGAGGAGGAGGAGGTCAGGGTCCCAGAGGAGGATGAGGAGACACGAGCACAAAGCAAGATACCTCTATCCCCCCTCTCTCTGGCCCGCCCCTTTGCAGAGCTGCGCCATAACGTGGGGGCAGAGACGGTGACACAGATGGGGGGGGGGGGGTGTCAGCGGGGCGCCCCAAGTGCCCCTTTGTCTCTCAGGAACCCCAGCAGGTCCCCAAGTGCTTGACCCGAGTCGTCCTGCTGGGAGACAAGCTTGTGCGGAGGTGACAGACACACATGGGGTCCACACGAAGGGTCGCAGGGGTCTCCTGTCTCTTCCCCTCCGGCCTGGGGGCAAGTAGAGGCACGTGGGTGCGCGTGCATGTGTTCACCGGGACACGTGTCTGTGTGAGGGGTGGGGCTCCGTCTTGGCGGTAGGGCAGTCGCTGTGGTTCCTGGTGCTCTCCCTGCGGTCCTCTCAGGGGTCGGTCGGAGCAGGCTGGTCGGCCTGCTGTCTTCCCATCATCCCCAGTAGCCACCAGCCCGGTTTCCAGGGCGCATCCGGCTTCTTCCACGGGCTCCTCCCCAGCCCTGGGCCTGGGCCACCAGGAGGCACACCTGGCGGAGGGAGGCCCGTGCCGGGCCAGGGGCAAAGCAGGAGGGAAGGTGGGCAGCCCGGGGCCTCAGGCTTTGGCCGTGGCCTCGGACACGCCCTGGGCTGTGAGCTCGGCCAGCACGTTGTCTAGGTAGCTAGCGTCCGGGTAGCCGTGGCCCGTGAGGTTGGATCCGAACTCGGTCTTGTGGTGGATCTCGTTCCACACCACGGTGTCCGACTCGCCCGTGGTGTTGGAGGTGCCGATGGTGAAGATGAGCCTGCGCTCCCAGGCGGTGATGAGCATCCGCAACACCTGGAGTGCCGGGTGGCGATGGGCGGGGTCACAGGCAGCCCCGCCTCCCGCTCCCTCCAACCCCGCCTCCCCTCCCCGGCCACCTGTGGCTCCCCGAGGCCTACTCAGCCCAGCAGGATGCCCTGTGGCCGCTGGGCTTGGCCGGTTCCTTCCCAGGACAGACTCATTCCAAGCTATCTGCCTGTTTCTTCTGGGGTGAAGGAAGGTGATAGATCCGCCCTTCCTCCAGTTGATGGACAGATGTAAACCCCACCTGCAGCCAGACATTACTGAGCACTGAACCACCAATCAGCACCTGCCAAATACCTTAACCCCCCCCCCCCCATTCCTAAGTCCCTAGGTCACCAATCAGCGTGTGCTGAGTGCCCTAAGCCCCACCCCCTATCCTCCCCTTAAAACTACATGGACCCCCCCTGGTTCTCTTCTGCCTGGGAGCAGCCGGCAGTGGTACTCTTCTCTTTAATAAAGCCTGTGTCCTGCCATCCTGGTCTCCGGCCCCTCTCTATTTCATCTTTCAGAAGGGTCTCAAAGGGTCTCTGCAGTTTGGTGTGGACCCCACACTACGTGACTCCGTTAGCAATATTTTTAAAAAAAATCAGAATTTCTTGCTCCTCTCGAAAAATAATAAGTAGAAGCAGACAACACCTAGAGTGAGGTGGTGAAAAGCCTGGACTGCGTGGCTCCACCACGTACTAGCTGTGTGACCTTGAGCAAGTTACTTGCCCTCTCTGAGGCTGTTTCGTCACCTGTAACATGGATCCAAGACCTTGGCCTCAGCAGGGCCTGGCAGGGCTAGACGCACAGGAGGCGGTCACGTCCCTGCGGGTGGGGGAGGCAGCCCTGGCCCGCAGCCCCGCCCCCTCACAACACCCACCTTCCGGCCCTTCTCGTTGTTGGGCAGGTAGCAGTGGCGCGGGAAGCCTCTGGCGGTGAACTTCTTGCCGGGGTTGGGGTGCTCAGGGCCCTGCGGGAAGGAGCAGCCGAGCTCAGGGGCTGGAACCGCAGACAGGAGTGGGGGGGGGGGGCTCTGGAGGGGGGGGAGGGGGGAGGGGGGGTCAGGGGCCCCGGGGGCTCACCTGGATGCCGGTAGGGATGTCGTAGACGATGCGGATGGTCTGGGTGTCGGCGAAGCCCGGCAGCGAGTGGGGGATGAGGTGGAACTCCATCTTCCCGGGGGGCTGCGTGCCCGTCTTCTCCCCGTAGATGGCCTTGCAGGTGGGGCACTGCAGGCTGCCGTCCTGCGGCGGGGGAGGCGGGGTGAGGTCCCCGAGGCCCCCGCCCCCCGGCCCCGTCGCCAGCCCCCCACGCTCCGCCCCCAGCCCACCTTGTTGCCGTTGGAGTACATGGCCACGAGGCACAGCAGGTGGTACATGTGGCCGCAGCGGCCCAGGCGGCCCACCAGCTCGGGCCGCACCCCCTTGCGTCTCAGCACGCCCTCGTAGCCGGACGCCGTGACCAGCCGCTCCATGCAGATGGTGCAGTCCTGCGGGCACAGGGCGGGTGAGGGCTGGGCGGGCAGGACTCCCTTCTCGGGCGCCCGTCTGTCACGGGGAGAGGACGCCCATCCACCAAAGTCAGATATGTGGCTCCCTCACCCCCTCCCTAGGGATTAAGGACTATCGGCAGCAGAACCTAAACACTATGGTGAAAATAAGATACAAACACGGCCCATCACCCAAAGACTGGCACCTGTGACTCTGACACTCAGCTTTCTGTTGACCAAAAGACGTTGTTGAGAAAGTGAAAGGGCAAACCCACAAACTGCGAGGAGGGACCGTAACAGAACCAGGAGGAATTCCTGGGGGGCGGGGGGGTGGAGAGAAGGGGAGAAGAAGGAAGGGAAGGGAAGGGAGAGGAGGGGAGGAGAGGGGAGAGAAGAGGAGGAGAAGGGAGGAGAGAAGAGGAGAGGGGAGGGGAGAGAAGGGGAGGAGACGGGAGGGAAGAGGAGGGGATGTGAGGAAGGGGAGAGAAGGGGAGAAGGGAGGGCAGAGGAGGGAAGGGGAGAGAGAGGGCCTCTGCAGGCAGGGCCGCCCTCAGCCCAGGTCCGTGGCCGCGGGCCCTCACCTCATCAGGTGGGTTCTTCACCTTCTGCATGTACCTCCGAACCACATCCTCAGGGTTCTTACCTGCAAGGACACAAGGGGGTGGGCTCGAGGGCGCCCGGAGTCTACTCCCAGGCCGAGGCGGCTCGGGGATGGAGTCAGGGGTTGCAGAGGTGGGGTTGCCAGGGGTGAAAGGTCAGGGGTTGCTGCAGGTGGGATGTAAATGGAGTTCGAGCAGAAGGGGTTGGGGGAACGGGAATTGAGATCAGGACATGGAGGTGAGGTCCTAAGTCCAAGAGCAAATTGGAGCTGAGCGCCGGAGGGATTGTGGTCCAGGGTTAGCGGGATTCAGTTCAGGGGTGGGGGGGTACGGGGGGCGTACTTTTCTTGAGGTGCTTCTTCTTGGTCTTGCGGCACACCCCGGGCACGCCGGGCACCGGCTTGACGTCGCTCTTGCTCACCGGGGGCGGGTGCAGGATGGGTTTGGGGGCCCGGGTCAGGCACACGGGCAGCCCAGCAGCGCAGAGCAGGATCCCGGTCATCCCTGGGGGCGTGGCCGTGGCAGTCAGGGGCGGGGCGTCCTCCAGGCCACGCCCACCCACACTTCCCACCCTTCTGCTATTGGGTGTAGGCATGGGGCCTCTCTCTCAGACTCCGCCCACCTGCCTGCATCCAGGGCTCTTGGGGTTCTCAGGTGGACGAGTGGGGTGTGCCCTGGGCCTCCTCCACCCCCTGCAACCCCACCCCAGATTGAAGCCAAGAACAATGCCTTGCTGAAACCGGTTTGGCTCAGTGGATAGAGCATCGGCCTGCGGACTGGAAGGTCCCAGGTTCGATTCCGGTCAAGGACATGTACCTTGGTTTCCGGCACATCCCCAGTAGGGGGTGTGCAAGAGGCAGCTGATGGATGATTCTCTCTCATTGATGTTTCTAACTCTCTGTCCCTCTCTCTTCCTCTCTGTGAAAAATCAATAAAACATATTAAAAAAAAAAAAAAAGAATGCCTTCTGCGGGCTCCGCCCACACAGAGGGAGGGTGTGAACTCTGGGCCCCGCCCACGAGCTCCTTAAGGGATGGAGGCATGAAGCCAGCAGGTGGACCCTATTCCTTGCTTCCTAGCGGGCTGGATCTCACCTGCCAGGGCCGGGTGGACCGGGCCGGTCCCATTCAGGTTCTTCACTGGGAGCGCGGGGACCCTGAGGAGAGAGGAGAAGAGGTTGAGGTCCCCACACCGGAGGATCAAGGGGCCCGGGCACAGTGTGACTGACAGCTCTGTGCCTGTCATCCAGACCGATCCCCAGGGAACTGCATTCCTACTCCCACATCCTTCTGTGGCAAGGTGGGTGTGGCCAGGGCCTCACCCCGTTATAATGGAACCAACCCCTAGCCGTGGTGCCGGCTCTCCCCAATTCTCCACCCGGCCTCCTCCCTGGTCAGAGCACCCCGGCTCCCGCGGCTCCCTCTCCCAGGCTGCTGTAGGAGGCACTAATCCCTATCAGAGGCTTTGGGAAAGAAGGATCCGGGGATCCAGTAAGTTAGGAAACACTTCAAAGTCTCCCTCCTGGGAAATTCACAACATACAGGAGCATGTTAAAGGCTCTGATAAGTCCTGCCTACGGAAATACGGCTGGCGATGGTACACCCAGGTTTTCCAAAGACTGGTAATGGACATTTTTTTTGCATCTCTGCGGTATCTACTGCCGTCAGGGCCCGAGACCCCGGCATCGTCCTCTGTTCACAAGAAGAGACCGTAGGAAAGTGCCGTCTGCGTGTCCTCTCCGCCCTCCCCCCAGAGGGCTCTGACTTTGGGGGCTGCTCTCATATCTCAGGTCAACCACTGTCCAGCTAAGTGACCCACAGCTCCTCCTCCTCCTCCTCATAAGCCTGTTTCCTGTGTAACATGGGGTAACATGGCACCTTCCTTCTGTTTGCTGTGAAAAGTCAATGAAATTCTACATGTTGCCGAAACCGGTTTGGCTCAGTGGATAGAGCATCGGCCTGCGGACTGAAAGGTCCCGGGTTCGATTCCGGTCAAGGGCATGTACCCTGGGTTGCGGGCACATCCCCAGTAGGGGGGTGTGCAGGAGGCAGCTGATCGATGTTTCTCTCTCATCGATGTTTCTCTAACTATCTCTCTCCCTTCCTCTCTGTAAGAAATCAATAAAAATATATTTAAAAACGAACCAAAAAAAGAAGTGTGTTCTGAAAGCCAGGGGCAGCCCGGGGGCCCGGGGGCTGTGCCAGAAAGGGGTGCAGGAAGGGGAAGGGGTGCAGGCAGGGAGGGGGCAGGGACGGTTGGGGACGAAGCCGCTGCAGCCCCACAGCCTGCTGGCTAAGGACTGAGCCTGCCTGATGCTGCCTTGTCCCCAGCCCCTGGCGGGCACAGCTGGCACCGGGGAGCTGGCTCCAAGCACACAGCACGCCTGGCTGACGTGGGGGCAGCTCCAGGCCCTGGTCTTGCCGAGCCTCTGGCCTGGGAGAGTTTTAGGTCTCGGCTTTCTTACGATCTGTGGCGCCCCTAAAGGAACCACAGAGCCCCGGGCTGCCAACGTCAGCCGCGCCCCTGGGGAGAGGGTGGGGAGTGGGGTGTGGCGGCGGGGCTGGTTTTTGTTTACCTATCGGGGATCTGGGGGACAGCCCCAAAGCGGCCCCAGCCCCTCCCAACCTGCAGGCTCCCTGCGAGAACCCAGGGGAGCAGGGTTCCCACGACACCGAGCGTGGGAGCCACCTGGGCCCCCCTTTTGATGTGGGGTGTGCGGCTTCCTCCCTGCCAGTGAGAACATCCTCCTGCCCCGGACAGGAGGCCACGGCCCCCGGAAGCGGGGCCACCCTCACTCTCCGCCCCGCCCTCCTGGGGCCCGGCCTGGCGGAGGGTCACAGGAACCCTCAGATCCCCCTGAAATCCACTCTGACCAGAAGCCAGGCCCCCCCCCCCATCCAGAGGAGAAATGGGTCCCGCAGCCACACTGGCCTTCCTGCTCTTTCCTCGCTCCCATCAGATCCCATCTGTCCTCCGCCCTCCATCCCTGGCGGTTCCTTCCTTGCTCAGAGCAAATGCGGCTTTCTTATACTATACGCGATAGCCAGTACTGAGCCCTGGAACTCCACTGCCCCCATGCCCACCCCCTGCCCCTCCACCCCTGCGTCCCAGGTCTCCCTGCTGCTCCTCTAACATGCCCGGCACATCCCCATCCCAGGGCCTTTGCACTTGCTGATCCCGCTCCCAGGATGCTCTTCCAGGTAGTCACATGTCTCACTTCCTCACTCAACACAGGCTTCTGCCCCAGTGTCTTTTTTTAATTAAAAAGAAAGGGTTCTTGTTGATTTTAGAGAGAGAGGAAGAGAGAAGGAGAGAGAGAGAGAGAGGGAGAGAGAGAAAGAGAGGAAGAGAAAAGGAGAGAGGGAGGGAGAGAGGGAGAGAGGGAGAAAGGGAAAGAGGGAGGGAGGGAGGGAGGGAGGGAGGGAAAGACAGAGAGAGAGAGAGAGAGAGAGAGAGAGAGAGAGAGAGAGAGAGAGAGAAACATCATTCGGCTGCCTCCTGTACTCCCCCTACTTAGACTCTATGGCAGTTTTCTTTTCTTTTTAAAGAAATATATTTTATTGTTTTTTTACAGAGAGGAAGAGAGAGGGACAGAGAATTAGAAGCATCGGTGAGAGAGAACCTTTGATCAGCTGCCTCCCGCACACTCCCTACTGGTGATGTGCCCGCAACCAAAGTACATGCCCTTGACTGGAATCGAACCCGGGACCTATCAGTCCGCAGACCGATGCTCTATCCACTGAGCCAAACCGGTTTTGGCTACAGCAGCGGTTCTTAATCCACAGGTTGAGAACCATTAGCAGGGTTGCCTAAGCCCTTCGGAAAACACAGATATTGACATTACGGTTCATAACAGTAGCAAAAATTACAGTTATGAAGTAGCACCGAAAGTAATTTTTATGGTTGAGGGTCACCAGAGCATGAGGAGCTATATTAAAGGGCCGCGGCATTAGGAAGGTTGAGAACCGCTGGTCTAGCACAGAGTAGATGCTCAGTAAACACTTATTTCGTGAATGAAGGAAGGCAGCCCGGGCTTTGGGGGGAGGTTCCAAGGGGACTCCTGTGCACGTGCTCAGGGACGCGGTCCGCATGGACTTTTCTGCAGATCTGAAGTGAGCCTGGAGCAGGAGTCCCGGGGACCCCCCTCCCCCCTGCAGCTGCTGGCCCTGGGAGGTCTCGGCCAACATGCATCCTAAGTGACTGCGCTCAGGGAGGGCATCCCGTGGGAACAGCCCACGCGAACATTCTCAAAGAATTTCCCGGAAATCCTCCCCATCCAATCCGAGGCAGGAGTTCCACGCAAGGGTTTGGGGAGCCCAGACAGGTCACACCTGCCCTCTGAAGACAGGGTCAGAGGTGACTGTCCTCGGGAGGCCACTTCGGACCCCCGTCACGCGAATTCACAGCCACGCCTTACCGGAAACCAATCACTGACTGACTCACGGATGGAGAGATGTGGACAGGAAGCCGGGGAGGCTGGTCAGCAGCCTTAACCACTCACGGTTTAGTTGAGGCATTGTTAGCTGAAGCAGCCTCCACCTCGGTGGTCTTAGGTGAATCTCTGTTATTTCCTGCCTAAGGGCTGTGGGTGTCTCCCATAGCCTCAAGGAAAGGGATAGCAGGGCCCGAGCAGTGGGTAGTCCGCCCCCTAGAGGTGGGCTCCCGCCTGGCCCCCACTATCGCCAAATTAATACATTTTCTAGTCTCTTTTCATTTGTGTGCGGCCTTCTCCAGAACCCGGACCCTGACCCGGAACCCTGAGCCACGTGGGATGTGAAAGGGATTCCTACAACGCCCCCTTTTCATTCCCAAGGGACTGTGCTTCTCCTCTCTTGAGGACTCGGGCATGTTCGCTCTTGCTTTCTCGTTGTGTGGTTCCTCCCCTCTCTCTTCCCCCAGACTGTGAGCCTCTGGAAGCGTCTCTGACCCGGGCCTGTGACCAGAGTGAGGATGAAACTCGCTCACATGGGTCCTCGGTACGTACTCAGTGGGGAAGCTGAGCCCCATGAGGAAGCGCTCTGCTAGCTCTGCAGTCTCCTCAGGGGGAGGCCCCGCATCTGTAGAAACAGAGGCTCCAACGC
The DNA here is from genome assembly GCF_964339955.1 of Pipistrellus hanaki. Classification (NCBI taxonomy): domain Eukaryota; kingdom Metazoa; phylum Chordata; class Mammalia; order Chiroptera; family Vespertilionidae; genus Pipistrellus; species Pipistrellus hanaki. Next base: position 17,548,849 of record NC_140521.1, on the reverse strand, counting down.
CAAACACAACCCCCCACCCAACACGAGGTTGGAGCAGGGATGGCACTTATACCACAGGTGTAGCACTACGCCCAGGACAGGCATCACCAATCAATCCCAGCACACCTTCCCATGAGCCAGGAACGCAACTGCAGAATCCCCCTCAGCACCCTGCTCTGGGGAGTCGCTGCCACGCGGGCAGAGACGGCTCAGGTGGAATCTGTTCGGCTCAGGTGGAATCTGTTCGTCACTTATTTTTGCAGATGATGGGACTGAGGCCCAGAGAGGGGAAGCGACCTCACTAGGGTCACCCAGCTGGCTCTGGGTCCCTGGAGCTGTGGGTCAGTGAGCAGGGTGCTCCCACCAGGCTGATCTGTGGGGCCATCTGGAGAGTTGCCAGCCTTCTGAGACCTCTGTGCCCTGCAGGGGGGCTGAAGCCTCTCCCCTGGGCCCTGGGGCCGGCTCAGCCCTGCGCGGGCTGCACAGTGGGTCCCTCTGTCTGCTCGGCCTCCCTGCTCCGGCCCAGCATCAGGGCAGTGCAGGGCCGGGGACAGGGGGAAGCCACACGGACACTCCCTGCGGGCAGCTGAGGTCCCCCCTCCACCTGCATCTGGCCTCCCTGCCCCTGGACATCCTGCCAGCGGTGTCACCGTCCCCAGATGATGGTTTCCAGGCCCCCCGATGAGTGTCAGAAGACTGGGTGCCCCATGGGCCAAGCAAAATGTGCCAGCCGCCTGGCTGCTGCCTGGAGGCCTTGCTCGCTTCCCCTTTCCTCGCTCCGGCACCTGTCTGCTCGGACAGGCCCAGAGCTTCCCTGGGCCTCAGTTTCCCCTCTGTCACACAGGGCCTCTCACCCCTGCACACCCGTCCACTCCTAGGGGTGAAAGGGGCAAAAGTCCCCTGGGGAGGCATCTTGAGGGGCGGTTGCCACTTGAGGGTCAGATTTACCCTGAGGCCTGGGGATCAGGGCCACTCTACCCCCCACCTTCTTGGTCTCCCTGCCTGCCCAGTGCAGCGCTCTGTGGGAGGAGCAGGGCCAGGAGGGAAGGGGAGGGAGGGGAGGGAAGGGGAGGAGAGGGCCGGGCTGGTTCCCACGGCCTCAGCGCCCTGTGCAGACAGGAGCCTGTGGTTTGGCCTCCCAGGGAGCGGGGCAGGAAGTGCTTCAGGTCTGCGGGGCGGGGTGGGTGGGTGTTTGGTTTGACCTCGTGATGAGGCTGAGGCGGTGGGGAAATGGCAGCCGTGGAGTCACAGCCCCTACACCCCCCTCTTCCCCGCCCCCCCCCTCCCCGCGAGGCCAGGAAGGGGGAGGGCGGGAGGCCAGGTGGGGACACATTCCTCATGGTGCGCTTTTCAGTTCTTTTTCTTTTTATTTTTTTAAAGCATTTCGATGTGACGCCTATTAAAGAACTGCAGGCACAGAATGCGGACTCTTTTAAGTGAGAACGTAAAATCACTGCTAGGAGTAAAAAAAAAAGAGGAGGAGCAAAAAACACACTCAAGCATCACCACCACATCAAAGCCCACCTCCCCCCCGCCCCCGCCTCCCGCTTGGCCCCACCTGCAGGCTGTTCTTAATCTCCAGTGACCCCGTTACAGCAAAGTCACACCCGTCTCTCTTCCCCGGCTCACAGCTCTGCGGGCTCCCGGCTCACACACACACACACACAAACACGTCAAAGCCCAAGTCCCCGACACAGCCCTCAGGGCCCCGGAGAACTGGCCCCATTTCACGTCTGACCTCCTCTCCCCCTGCTCACCCTCTGCGGCCTCGTCGGCCACACGGGCCTCCCCCAACATGCCAGCTGCCGCTGCCTCAGGGCCTTTGCACAAGCTGCCCCCTCTGCCTGGAGCTCCTCCTCGGCCTCCGTCAATCTTTGCTCAAAGGCTACCTTCTCAGGGGAGCCTTTTCTGGCCTCTTTGCCTAAAATGACATCCCTCTGCCGAAACCGGTTTGGCTCAATGAATAGAGCATCAGCCTGCGGACTCCAAGGTCCCGGGTTTGATTCCAGTCAAGGGCATGTACTTGGTTTGCGGGCACATCCCCAGTGAGGGGTGTGCAGGAGACAGCTGATCGATGATTCTCTCTCATCGATGTTTCTAACTTTCTATCCCTCTCCCTTCCTCTCTGTAAAAAATCAATAAAATATATTTTAAAAATAAAATAAAATAAAATGACATCCCTCTCACTGCTCCCTACATCCTTTACAAGTTTTCTCTTTTTCTACTCTGTAGCAGTTACGGCTCTGCCATATTCCAGAATTTATTTTTGTTGTTTGTGTGTTGAAGGTGAGCTCCAGGAGGGTGGGGGTTGGCCTGCTTCGTTCACGGATGCATCTCCAGGGTCCCGCCGAGCACCTGCCACACAGCAGTTGCTGAGGCGTGTGGATGAATTAACCGGGGAACAGGCGAACGCAAGGCGGAAGGAAGGGAACGAGAGACAGCAAATGGGGGAAAAGGTGGCGGGTACAGGGTCAGCGCCCTTAGCGCAGAAGGAGTGCGGGCGGATCGGTCTCAAAGCAGCAAACAGCCCAAGAGAAGGGCGAGCGGGAGAAGCAAACGATGGAAAAAGCAGGACCCGTGGGCGCCCAGGAAACAGGAGGAACCAGAGGTGCCAGGCACCGGGCACTGGGCACCGAGGAGGCTGGCGCTGGGCACTCCTCAGGGAGGGGGAGCGAGACGTACCCTCTCCCGCTGCCCCCGAGGGGATGTCAGTGGTGCAGACTTCAAAAGGCAGCCACTTTGCCCTGACCGGTGTGGCTCAGTGGATAGAGCATCGGCCTGTGGACTGAAAGGTCCCAGGTTCGATTCCTGTCGAGGGCATGTACCTTGGTTGCGGGCACATCCCCAGTGGGTGAGCAGGAGGCAGCTGATCGATGTTTCTCCCTCATCGGTGTTTCTAACTCTCTATCCCTCTCCCTTCTTTAAAAATAAAATAAAATAATAAAATAAAATAAAATAAAATAAAAAAGATGGCCACTTTGACATGTGGCCTCAAGCCGGTCAAGGACGGGTTGCCTGCCCCACCCCACAGGTGCGAAAGCTGAGGGCCAGAGAGGCATGGGCGCCGCTGGGCTCAGGGAGAGGAGATGTGGAAGCTGGGCCCACACGCAGCCTCTGCTCCGGGGCCGACACCCCCTGGAATCAGGGCTGTGGCGGGGGCTGGGGGTGTCTTGGGGACCACGGCTCGAAATGTGGAGCGGGCAGGCAGGAGGGCGGGACACCCCAATACCCTGAGGGGGGGATTCTGAATCAGAGTCCTCATTGTGCGAGCCTCCGTTTCCTGGCGTGCCACACGGGGGTCACGGGACCTGCCTCCCACAAGGCGGGAACCGAGAGAGGCGATCGCATGATCGCGTGTCCCAGCCGCACGCAGGAGGCTGGGCCGACATGTGAGCGCTCAGCACAGAAAAACAGGCCTGCAGCTGCCCCCTCTCCCTCCCTCCCTCCCTCCACCGCGTGGGGTGGAAACTCTGAGTCTGCCCACAGCTGTGTTCCAGAGCGCTGGACGCTGCCCTCTCGGGGGACAGGGCGGATCTTCCCCGCCCCTGCTGTCCCCCAGGCCCGGCCGCCAGCTGGCTCCCCGCCCCCGCCCAGGGGCGAGTGGAAAAACCCGGGCCCTGGAGGCACTCCCCGCTCTGGCTGTGCAGCCTGGGCCAAGGCAGTGGCCGTCTCTGGGCCTCCAGGCTGTGGCCCACCCAGGGCTGAGGGGAGGGTGGGATGAGGACGGACTCAGAGTGCTCCGAAGAGCCCACTCTGTTCCAAGCTGGCCACGCCGCATTTCCAGCCGTTTGGCAGAGGGGGGCCCGGAGGCCAGGGAGGGAAAGCTGGGTGCGCAGGGTCGCCCAGCGGGGACAGGACTGGGTGTGTGTGAGTCCCGCGGGGGGGAAAGAGGGAGGGTGAGAGCAGGGAGCAGGAGAAGGGAGGAGCTGAGAAGGAAACGGGGGCAGGAGGGAAGGAGCAGCAGACACAGACAGGCAGACAGAGCCAGGGAGACGGGAGGGGAAGAGAACAGACTCCGCCGTGAGAGTCACCGAGGCTGTCCCTGGTGCATGGCGGTCCCGGCCTCTCTCGCTGACCTCTGACCCCAGGCCCTAGACACTTGCAGAAGTGAGATGGGGTCCCTTGCAGAAGTGAGATGGGGTCCCTCGGGCGGGCCCTGTGTCCTTATAGAAGGACATTTGGACACCAGGACACAGAGGTGAGGCTGTGGGCGGGGCCGTGAGGACTGGGGGTGGGGGTGGGAGGCCTGGCTGCCTGGCTCCTCAGAGACCCCATCCCTATCCCCTCATTTGGCCGAACCTGGGCCTCCGATGCCTTGGCAACAGGACGCTGCAGGTGGGGGGGACCAGGGTCTGTCGTCCCCCCCCCCCCCCCCCCCCCGCCTTCCTCCCTTTCCCCTCACGGCAGCAGACTTGATGGGTCCTGCCCACCCCCCACTCTGAGCCAGGAGTATTTTTAACTGGCGTTCCTTGGAGATGAGGGTTGGGGGATCTCCAAGCGGCTTGTCTGGCTGGGGAGGGTAGGCCAGAGGGGCGTCGGGGAGACTGGGCGGCTCTGCCAGGCCAGGGCGGGGTGAGGGAGCCCTGTCTGGTGTCCAGGTCACAAACAGCTCCCAGAAGGAGGAGGAGAAGGAGGAGGAGGATGGACAGAAGGATACAGCGGGATAGGGGCACGTGGCTGAGGAGAACGTTGTTCTGGTAAGTTCTAGGGGACATGCGTTATGATCAGCGCCCTCAGGAGCCATTCTTCTCTCCTCACAGCCCCGTGAGCTCCAGCACACTCTGCGGCTCCCACTGCCGGCAGCACCACGCCCCCAACCTGGCTCTGTGGTTCCTGAGGTCCCGGCAGGAACCTCTAGCCCCGTGAGGTGCCCGGACCTGCTGGCTGCAGCCCCACCGCCACCCTCTGCTCTCACAGTGCCTTCCCCTTCTCACACCCGCCCCCGCTCACGTCCAGCCCTTCCCCGAACCAGCCACGGCCTTCTAGTGCCTCTGACGTCCTGCACGCTGTTCCCTCTGTGGGGAACAGCCTTTCTCGGATCTGGCTGCCTCCTCAGGGGTCTGCCCTGACCGCCCATCCCCCTCAGCCGCACTGCCCCCCCCCTTCCCAGCGCCGCCCCCCCCCCCCCTCCAGGGATTGTGTTCCTTTCCGTGTTTACCTGCTCTCTGCCTGTCTCCCCACCAGCCTGGACCCTGTTTGTCCGGTGTGCTCTGTGAACCTGCACCACGGTCCACAGGTGAAGGATTAATATCACACAATAAAAGCCGATGATCCCCAGCTGCTCTAAAACAGCGGCTTTCCCCGGTTTCTCAGGGACTAAGAGATTCACTTCACCGGGCAGCCCCTGGAGCAATGCGGCGATGATGCGAAAGGCTCCGTTCTCACTGGTAACGTGACCAGACGTCCCGATTTTTAACAATTGGTCCCGCGTCCCGAGGCGTTTTAAAAAAAGTCCCAATTTTTGGAAAGCATCTGGACTTTTTAAAAATGCCACGGGACGCGGGACAAATTGTTAAAAGTCAGGACTGTCCCGCCAAAAGTGGGACGTCTGGTCACCTTACACTATGGCTACGCACACACAGACCCGTGTTCGCTGCTCCGCCCTACGCCGTGCCATTCCACCCCAATCCCATAATCCGCCCGTGCGGGCACAGTGCAGCCCCAAAGAGAAGAAGGTTCCCCGTTCTTGCTGCCGAGGTCCCTGGACCTTCCCTGGTTCTGCCCGCTCCAACTCCCACCCCAGCTGGCCGTCCACTCTTCTTGTCGATCTGGGCCCCCCCAGCCCTTCCTCTCCCTCAGGAGCTGGAGCTAGGGTGCTGAGGACAGGGAGCTACAACAAACACACCAGCTCCCGGCCTCCTGAGGTCTCCTGTCTGCTGGCGCCGGGCCTGCCCCAGAGGAGGGGCCGGGCGGGGAAGGGAAGGGCGAGGCAGGCAGGTGGCAGCTGCAATCTTCCCATGGAAAGTTACGGCCCCAGCTGCCCTTCCCCCCCACACCCACCTTCCTCCCGGATAACAAAAACAGTCCCCGGTCACTGCCGGACGGCTGCGGGTACAGACGCCATGTTCAGGATCACAGCCTCTCCGCAGGGTGGGGAGTCCTGCTCCCATTTCACAGATGGTGAAACTGAGGCTCGACGAAGGGGAGGGGCGAGGCCCAGATCTCACAGCTCCGAAGCGGCCCAGAGGGGACCTGAACCTGAGCAGGCTCTCAAGAGGACAGAAGCCTGTCTCACGTTAGGGTCCCTTTCCCTTCTCAAGGCCTCAGTTTCCCTTGGTGAAATGGGAGGTCTGGAGGAGGTGGCCTCAAAGATTGGATCCAGATGTGGCCTTTGCTGGTCTCTCTCAGGCCGTCACGGCCAGTCCCCGGAGACATACCACAGCGACACAAGCAGTGCCCGCCCCTCCTCTTGGGCATCAGGATCCAAACGCCACCTGGTCTTTTCCCTTCTGGGCTGTCCCGAGGTCAAGGTCATGGCTCCTGGCTCTCATTCCCACTCCCTCAGGGCCTGGTCCTCTGCTGAGACAGGCTCACTGGGCCCCCATCCTGGGCTTGGATGCCTTAACGCAGGAATTCCCAATCTTGGTCTGACCTGGGTTCCCCTTCCTCGATGACATCCACTGGGAAATCCTGCCAGTTCATCAAAGATCCCCCCCAAAAAGGACCATTTTGGTTAAAACAAGAGCAGAGGCCGGTTCCTGGGTGTGATTTCTCCTGCTCGGTCACCCTCTCCTGCCACTGTCTCTGGCCACCCCCGGAGTCCCTGGAACCCAGTTTGCAAACCACAGGATTAGCCCAAAGCGGCCTCTGGGGGACTGTTTGGGGTCAGTGGCGGGTGCTTGCTGGAGCCTTCCCCTGAGATGGGCATGGACCGGGCTGGGGTTGGAAATCATCTAACATCACAGACTCCGGACCCTCCAGGCCTGCGTGTCCACCCCGCTCTCCACCTGGGGGACTCGCAGCAGGTGCCACACCCCTCCCGGCCTCAGCCTCTCCGTCTGTCTCGTGGGCACGACAGGATGAGCTGGAGCAGCAAACGAGACGATGCAGACCAAGCTCAGCAAACAAACACGGACGGCGTGCCCTTATTATCGTTGCTCCAGTCCCACCACTTGCGAACTGCGTGATCCCGGAAGTTACAGACCCTCCCCCTCCAGGGTCTTCACCTGTAACGGCGAGCGAACCGTACCTACCGCACAGGGTCCTCTGTGCGCGGAGATAAACAAGTGGAAACGCATGAAGGCGCTTAGTGAGGGCCTGACATAAAGCGAATACTTAATAGATGCTAAATATTGCCAAAACCGGTTTGGCTCAGTGGATAGAGCATCGGCCTGTGGACTGAACGGACGCAGGTTTGATTCCAGTCAAGGGCATGTACCTCGGTTGCGGGCACATCCCCAGTAGGAGGTGTGCAAGAGGCAGCTGATCAATGATTTTCTCTCATTGATGTTTCTAACTCTCTATCCTTTTCCCTTCCACTCTGTAAAAAAAATAAAATAAAATAAAAAATAAAAAATAAAAAAAATCAATAAAATATATTAAGCCAAGACCGGTTTGGTTCAGTCGGCCTGTGGACTGAAGGGACCTGGGTTCGATTCCGGTCAAGGGCGTGTTGCGGGCACATCCCCAGAGGGGTGTGTGCAAGAGGCACCTGATTGATGATTCTCTCTCATCGATGTTTCTAACTCTCTATCCCTCTCCCTTCCTCTCTGTAAAATATTAATAAAATATACTTAATAAATAAATAAATAAAATATATTTTAAAAAAATAGATGCTAAATACTGCTTATGCTTGTTACTGCGATTGTCATTCTCTGCACCTGTCCTCTGGGCGGCCAGGCCTGCGCCAGGGGAGAGGGGGGTGTCTTACCCGGGCGGGATGGAGGCGCGGGCGCTCCCGCCGGAGGCGCGCTGGGGTCCGGGCCGGTTGAGGTTGTTCTGTCCCGGGGCGGGCGCGCCGCCGGGGGCGCTGGGGCTCCGCGGGGGCGCCCCGGAGGAGGGGGGCGCGGGCTCGGCCGGGCTGGCGGCGGGCGCGGCCCAGAGTGCGGGGCCCGCGAAGGTGGCGCTGGGGCGCACGGCGGCGGGCGGGCCCCCGGGGGGCGGCGGGGGCGCGGCGGCCGGGGGCCCCCGGCGGCGCTGCGAGGCCAGGATGGCGTTGGAGGCGGCGCGCGTGCTGTTGACCAGCAGGCACTGCTGGCAGGAGCAGGGCTGGCCCGAGCCCGCGCCCACGGGCCACGACTGAGACTTGGGGATGGAGCCCACGGTGAGCGGGTAGGCCAGGTCCAGGCGGCGGCGCAGCCGGCGGCGCCGGCGCGTCTGGCGGTTCATCTGCGACATGCTGCCGAAGGAGATGAGGTAGCAGAAGCCGAGCGACGACAGGTCCAGCCAGGGGTGCTGCTTCTCGTAGGCGTTCTGGATGGTGATGCAGATGTCCATGTCGTAGGCCGTCCAGGCGCCGCCGTCGCTCTCCCACTCCCACACGATGCCCTTGCCCGGCGCCGACGACGGGTCGTAGAAGTTGCGCCGCACCGGCCGCATGGTGCCTGCGCGCAAAGGGGAGAGGGAGTCAGGCCGGGGGGAGGGAAGCTCAGAGGGCTGGAGGGGCCGCACAGGGGCGTGGGAGGATGCAGTGCAGGGCGGGGAGGAGGGTGCACAAAGGTGGGGTCAGGGCAGCACGCGATGCAGGGCAGCCAGGCAGGGCGAGGGCAGGGCAGGCAGGCTCTCTCCCCCTCCCAGGGGCCAGCCAGGCATGGCCCTGGGATGGGGTGTGGGTTGGGGTTGGGGGTGGGCAGCCCAGGCAAGGTCAGGCAGAGTCAGCACCCCTGAGGGCAGAGATCCATGCAGACACATGGGTGGTATGCAGACCCTCATTAGTTCACTCATTCATCCCGCCCTTCTACCCTTAGTGCAGTGTTTCCCAAAGTGTGGTACGCATACCCCCAGGGGCCGGGAAGAGTTTGGTGGGGGTACGCGTTGCACCGGAGTTTGGTGGGGATATGCACTGCACCGTGCTTAGCTGCGCCTGATTCTGTGTTCTCATGAGTACGATGGGCACTCAGCGTCACGGAAATTATAGAAGGGGTACCCATATGTCAAAAGTTTGGGAAACACTGCTAGCACATTCATTGCTTCCTGCCCTAATCCACACATTTATCCATTCCTCAGTTCCCTCATTCAGCAGCCCTCCCATGGGTCCCTTCACCCACGCCCACCCGCGGTCAGCCACCATGCTCATTCACACCTGCATTTCCTCTCGCCCCCGCCCTCACTCCATCATCCAAGCATGGCCGTTCCTCCACTCACCACCATCCCACTGTAAATGTGCACCCCTGTCCTCATTTTCCTTCCCCCCCCCCCCTCTCCTCCTTCCTCCCTTTTCTCCGCCTGGGATACTTCCTCTTTTACCTCCTCCTTTTGCTTCCTGCCTCCTCTGGCTGGAGTGTCCCCCGCCACAACGCAGGGACTTTGTTTTATTCGCGGCTGTACCCCTCCCCTCCCAGCACCTACCCCAGTCGGGGCTCACAGGTACTGGCTGACCGTAAGGGTGGGTTCGTTAGCTCAGACATGGATTCCTTCTCACTTCCCTCGGGCCTTTCTGCTTATCCCTGCCCTGGCCCATTCCTGGGTCCGCTGATGTGTTTTTTCCTTCCTCTGTTCGTTCCTCTGCTCCTTCCTTTCACAAACACTCGCTGACACGGGCTCTCTGGGGGACCCCGTGCTGAGTGCTCATTCGAAGAGAACGTAAAAAACGCATGGTCACCCAGCCGGGCGGATGCCCACGCCCCCATTTCAAAGACGAGGGCGCTGAGGCTTCGCTCCTGGCCCCTGCTCCCGGGCTCCCAGATCTCCAGGTGCTCTCCGAGAGCACGGCTCCAGGGGACACTGGGTTTAGCAGACATAGCCCCACGCCCAGGCTGCAGGACTTGTCAGAGCCTTCGGCCTGCCCCGGCCGGGGGCCAGCGTGGAAACACTCCGGCTGCACCCACGTGGCACTCCCGAGGAAGATGGCAGGCCTGCCCGCTCCTCGGCGGCGGGCAAGTCCCTTAGGACCCCCTGGGTTTCCGTGGTTCCTCCCCACCTCGCAAATGAAGGTGACGCCGGTTTGTGACTCACCCTGCCCCTCTCACCTCGGTGAGGGTTCGGTGAGAGGAGCCGCAGAGCACAGGGTGTGGGCAGGGCCCGGGGTCGGGAGGCAGGCAGGCTGACCTGATTTCAGGCCCCGACTGCCTGACTTCCCAGCTTCATGGCGACAGTCAGGTGACTCAGCGTTTCTGTGCCTCCCTGTCCCCATCTCTAAAGTGGGCACAAGCAGGCCTTCCTTGTGGGGCAGATAAAAGGAACCATCACCACAAACACTGCCTCGTCCCTGATGATTCCAAAGTGGGTCATTTCCTGCCGAAACCGGTTTGTCTCAGTGGATAGAGCCTCGGCCTGCGGACTGAAAGGGCCCAGGTTCGATTCCGGGCAAGGGCATGTATACCTTGGTTGCGGGCACATCCCCAGTGGGGGTTGTGCAGGAGGCAGCTGATTGATGTTTCTAACTCTCTATCCCTCTCCCTTCCTCTCAGTAAAAAAAAATCAATAAAATATATTTTAAAAATAAATAAAAATAAAGTGGGTCATTTCCCGCCACATCTTCCTCGCTGAGGGCCAGGCGCACGTGTCCGGTTGCCCCCTCGGCACCTTCCCTCCCGGCACCTTCTCAACCTTCAGTTCTGCGAAAGCACGGCTCCGACCTGTCCCCACCTGAGCCCGCTCCTCCTCAAGGCTTTTTTGTCTCGGTGACTGGAAGCTCCGTCCTTCCCGCAGCGTGTGCCCCCAAACCCCCAAATGTGGCTTCACTTCTTCCCTCACACCCCGACCTTCACACACAGCCCGCCTCGGACCCTTCCTCTCCCAGGCACCCATCCTCCCCGGTCCAAGCCTCGGCCTGTCCCCCGCCTGGACCATCACCGTAGACGCATGGCTGGTCTCTGCTTCCGGCCTTGCCTTCTGTACTGTGTTCCCCACACGGCAGCCAGAGGGACCCTGCTCAGTGCGAGGCAGCTCGCACCCGTCTCCTGCCCCAAACCCTCCCCTGGCCCCCATGGCTCCCTTGGCTCAAAAGTCCTGGCCATGACCTCTGAGGCCCTACATGGTCCACACAATCCTCCTCTCACTCCGCTCCAGACACCCTCACCTGCTTGCTGGGCCTCAAACATCCCAAACACTGCCAGCCTCAGGGCCTTTGCACATGCTGTCCCCTCACCTGGAAAAGGCGTGGCCACGCCCAGAAGCTTCCTCCTTTATTTTTCGATCTCTGTTCAAGACCTTCCCAGACCTCAGAACGGCTGCCCTCCCATTCCCAGCCTCCTGGCTCTTAGCACTGCCTGCCCTGGTGTATCCTCTGCACACTTCCTTCCCCCTCTGTCGCCTCCCAGTAGGCCGTCAGCCCACGAGGACAGAGATTCTTGACGGCTTTGCTCATGGCTGCTGTATTCCAAGCGTCTAGCACGGTGCCTGGCACACAGCAGGCCCTCATGACCGTGTTTCCATTGGTAGTTGGCATCCCCAAGGGGGCCTGGCCCAGGAATCTGCAGCCAGGTGGGTGGGGACCCATCATGATCTCCCCCCCCACACACACTCCACTTGCTTAGATTCCTCTGACTGTTCGCACTTGGGTCCTGCTCTCTCTCTGTTTGAATTTATTTTTTAATTACATTTTTATTGATTTCAGAGAGGAAGGGAGAGGGAGATAGAAACATCAATGATGAGAGTGAATCATGGATGGGCTGCCTCCTGCACGCCCCCCACTGGAGATTGAGCCCACCACCCCGGGCATGTACCGTGACCAGGAATTGAACCGTGACCTCCTGGGTCATAGGACAATGCTCAGCCACTGAGCCACGCTGGCTGGCTCTCTCTGTTAGAACTTAGAATCCAAGGGCTACGGACTTTCTCTACCCCAAGAGCTGAGGAAACCAAGGCACAGAGCCGCAGCTGTCGGTGTGGGAGCAGCGGGGAGGGGCTGGGTCCCAGGGCTCCTGTAATGTTCCAACCAATCACATGAAAAGCTCCCCGGGGCCCTGGGCAGCCTCCTTCTGATGCCTGATTTATCACGTTAATGGAGTGTGTGCAAATTGATTTTTTCCCCTTGACAACAGCGTTCCTCCAGGGCAGGCCTGAGAGGGGATGGCTTAGAGGGGAAATCCCAGGTCCTGTTCCTGCCTCTGCTCCCGAGTGCTGGCCTCCTCCTCCCAGGGCCTCAGTCTCCCTGTCTGCAAAATGGGGGACCATGAGAGATGATCTTCAGGTCTGATATGACTGAAGTAGCACCCTTAGCCTCCCACTGAGTGAGGGTCCAGGGGCTATGTTACCTGGATGGGAAGGGAAGGGAAGGGATGGGGACTCGCTTTATTCAACCACCTCTGTGTGCCACGTCTTGGGACCGGCAGAGCAGGGTGCGGTGTGGGAGATGCAGAGCGAAGTGGCTGAAACAACTCAGAAGTCTCACCGGCTATGTGCAAATTCTGGACCCACACACAGCCTCAGGGTTCTCATCTGGGAAATGGGGGCAGTGACACCAGCCGTGGGACACGGTGAGATAGTGTACGCCATGGGTGCTTAGTAGAGCGCTGGGCTAGAGTAAGGGCTCAGTGAATGTTAGTTAGCTAAGATGCTTGTTGTTAATATACAGTTACCCAGCCGAAACTGGTTTGGCTCAGTGGATAGAGCGTCGGTCTGCGGACTGAAAGGTCCCGGGTTCGATTCCGGTCAAGGGCATGTACCTTGGTTGCAGGCACATCTCCAGTAGGGGGCGTGCAAGAGGCAGCTGATCAATGACTCTCTCTCATTGATGTTTCTAACTCTCTATCTCTCTCCCTTCCTCTCTGTAAAAAATCAATAAAATATATTAAAAAAAATATTATACACAGTTACCCACATTCACCCTCTCCCAGCCCTTGTTCACTTTGCAAACTCCTATTCATACTACAAAACCCCCGCACGCTACTCTCCTCCCGGAAATGCTTTTCTGTTCTCTGCTGTATACAGCTTTTTTTTTTCTTTTTTCTTTTTTTTTCTGTCCTTGTACTGTGATGCAGTTATTCGTTTTTGTTCTTTTTTTTTTTTTTAAATGTATTTTATTGATTTTTTTACAGAGAGGAAGGGAGAGAGATAGAGAGTTAGAAACATCGATGAGAGAGAAACATTGATCAGCTGCCTCCTGTACACCCCCTACTGGGGATGTGCCCGCCACCAAGGTACATGCCCTTGACCGGAATCAAACTTGGGACCCTTGAGTCCGCAAGCTGAAGCTCTATCCACTGAGCCAAACTGGTTCCGGCACTTTCTCTAATTTCTAAATCCCCAGCTCCTCCACTCAGGAACCTGTCGTTTTCCGTGACGGACACGGGAAACAGAGAAAATGCCTACCACAGGCAGCCTCCTTGGCACACAGGTCAGGGCTCAGATGGCGTGGGAGGAGGAGGAGGCGGGTTCCTGGAGACCGGACCAGGAGCCAAAGCACACAGGGGACCCCTGGGGCCAGGGCTGGGGACGGGGCTCCTGAGGGCAGCCTTGGCCAGCTCTACCACACAGGATTCTGGGAACTGCTCTGGGCCAGGCCAGGGCCAGCCCGCCCCATCGGCCCTCTCTCCGGGGCTCTGTTTACCAGGGACCCATTTTCCTGCCTGTTTACTGGTAGTTATTAAAGGCTGCGTCCCCGGAGCCCTTTTCAAACGAGATTGGAACCCGGAGAGCGGGAGTAATTAGGGCAGCTGCCACCCTCCCGCCGGCCCCGCGCCCGCCCCTACGCCCGCTGCTGCCCGCCCGTCCACCTCGCCCGCCGGCACTGGCCCCGCACCAGGCCGAGGGGGCCAGCTGGCTCCCTGGTGACCTGCCTGGACTGCAATCTCGAGGTGTTCCAGGGAGCAGGGGCGGAACTAGGCCTTCTCCGCCGCCGTGGCCTTGGCCTAGATTTCCAGCCAGAACAATGGGTCTAAGACAGGCCGGAGGCTCTTCAGCCCGGGAGGCGGGGAAGGCCTCAGCCCGGCTGGGCTTTCTCACTGACCCGCTCCGCTGGGTGTCCTTGAGCAGCCCACGCCCCTCCTGCCACCGCCTGGGCCTTGAGGGCACCCAGCTGCGCCGGCCGTGAGGGCCCGTCCCCATGGCAGTGAGGAACACGGGTCAGGCACGCTCCGTCCCTGGGCCTGTGTTTGTGCGTCTGCTTCTGTGGTCTGTCCCCCGCCCCCTCCTCCGTTCCCTAGGAATGTTTGGTTGCAAAATTCCAGTCTTGTTCCAGCTGAACGGAGGGGAAAGAGGCTTTGGCCAAAGCTCAGCGGGAGGGTTGCAGGAGCTGAGACCGGGTGTGGGGGCGGCCGCAGCCACGGCAGCCAGTGACCAGTTCAGGCCTGGGGCAGAGACAAGAGAGAGAGAGATGGAGACCCAGAGAGAGAGAGAGAGAGAGAGGGAGAGATACGACAGAGACAGAGACCACATGCGAGAGAGACTGCCAGAGGCCAAGATCAAAGTGGGAGCCGCGGAGGCAGATGTAGGACAGCGGCAGAGAGAGGAGAGAGAGCCAGTGTGGGAGACGTAGAGAAACAAAATCCCCAAACGGCGAGGCTGAGACGGCAGAGTGAGAACGAGAGAGGGAGGCCCGGACACGGGGACAGCAGAGAGGAGAGACAATGAGGCCGACAGCAGCTACGGGACTATCAACAGAGCCAGTGTGCTCTGCTCAGTACAACGGCGAGTGCTTGTGCTCAGTACTTTCCTTGCACACACTCCTTTTATGCTCACACGGTCTCTTCCAGGGAGGGACCAGCACTTGTTTCTGTTTTACAGATGAGGCAAGGCCCAGAGAAGTGTAATCCTGGGGGCTGGGAAGGATGAGCCATGCACGTAGTCAAGGAAAGGCCAGAATTGGACAGGTGTGAAGGGGTGCAGCTCAGCTTAGTGGTAGCCCGGACTAGGATACCTCCAGTGCCGGGGAACTCACTCCCTCAGCTTTTCCCTCGGCTTTGCTGTGAGAGGTTCCTGCTCTGAGGACGTGGTTCCGACCTGACCCTCTGCCTGCAGGTGGCTGTGTGGGTGTCTCAAGACCCAGCTTTTTGCCTCAAGAAGAAGCTATCTCTGTAGAGCAGTGTTTCCCAAACTTTTGACACATGTGTACCCCTTTTATAATTTCCGTAACGCTGAGTACCCCTCGTACTCACGAGAACACAGAATTAGGCGCAGCTAAGCACGGTGCAGTGCATATCCCCACCATACTCCGGTGCAACGCGTACCCCCACCAAACTCTTCCCATACCCCTGGGGGTACACGTACCACACTTTGGGAAACACTGCTGTAGAGAAAGGGGGAGGGGGGCTGAGCCCTCCTGCCTGCCCCTCAGCCTCCAAAGGCTCCTTCCCCGGCCCAGCAGGGAGCCCTCCTGTGGGGGTGGCTTCCCGGAGGGAAGTGACCTCAGCGTGGGGGCCCGCAGACCCTGACGGGAAGGGGCCTGTGGGAGGCAGTCATGGGACATCCTGTCAGGTGGGGGAGTCCCGCTGCAGGCGGAGGCCTGGGACTAGGGGCTGGGCAGAGGGTTGAGCATGAAGTGAGCACCCACTGGGTGCCCGGGGCCCCAGAAGGGACTTGGCCGAATCTTCTACCAACTGAGAAGTGATCATAACAACTTTCATTCAGAGAGCACACTTTGTCACCCAGCATCTCTCCCTTACCCCCCCTCCCCAACTGAGGGCCCTCAGGGCTGGCTGGGACAGGGGCCCGGCTGGGATCAGAACTGCAGGCTGTGGCCAGGCTACCCCCCTCCGCCCTGTGATCAATAACTCCGCAGTGTTCTGTTTCCACCAAACTCTCCCAGGGGACTTGTCGGGCTGAGCAACAGCCCATTAGCGGTTTTTACACGTTTGAGGCTGGCCAGGCTCCGCTGAGGGGTCCGCTGGTTGCAGGGCCGGGGCGGTGGGGATGGAGGGGGAGCTGGAGGGGGGTCTCCAGCCGTGCCCATGCCCGGGGAGGCTGAGGGGCTGCAGGGCAGTCAGAGAGGTGACCGCATTCAAATCGGGTTCCAAAGGCCCTCACCCTGGAGGCCGCGGGCAGCCGGAAGCCGGAAGCCGGCTCTCCCCACTATGTGGTTCTGTGTGGGGTCTTCCCAGTCATCTGGCTCCCAATCCATGTGGGTTTTTAAAATGTATTCTTATTTTTATTTAAAAAAAAAAAAAATATATATATATATATATATATATATATATATATATATATATTATTGATTTCAGAGAGGAAGGGAGAGGAAGAGAGAGAGAAACATTAGTGATGAGAGAGAATCATGGATTGGCTGCCCCCTGTACACTCCCCACTGGGGATGAGCCTGCAACCCGGGCATGTGCCTTGACCGGGAATCGAACCGTGACCTCCTGGTTCATAGGTTGATGCTAAACCTCTGAGCCACACCGTCTGGGTTCCATTTGGGCTTAGACCCCCTGGCATAGTGGCAATGACCAGGCATTTAAACATTGGGGTGGACTCGCTCAAGCCTGGATTTCAGCGATACCAAAATATCCAGAGATGTGGCCACAGGGATTGGCCTTTTTGGCAACAGCTCATGGGAGCTGAGTCACAGTGGCCTCACTCATGTCTGCAGGTATTCATTGAGTGCCTACTGTGTGCGGGCACTAGAGAACAACATTTTGAAAACCTTTGCCTTCCTGGCCACTGCACACACTTCTGTTAGCTGCCCAGGCCTGTAACCATCTGAGTTCTCAGTCTCTGTCTAGATGGGGAAACTGGTTCAGAGAGAGAGAGAGAGGAGAGAGAGAGAAAGAGAGGGGGGAGGGGCATGGCCTAAATCCCTTACAAATTAGAGCTACACCTCGACCCCAGGCCCCCTGTCTGCCATTCCCACAGGACCAGGTGACCAGCACGTGGGATGAATGAAGCTTTGTTCCCCAGAGGAGAGGAGTGTGGGGGAACCATGGTGCGATTTCGGGTAAATTCCAGGCTTCCCCTGGCGCTCGGCTTGCCGTCGGAGGAGGGAGAGGGCACGGGGGCTGGTGGCAGCAGGGCCAGCCTGTCGCCGGGAGCAGCGGTGGCTGTGCCGCGGCTGCTGGCAGGACGGTGGTGGCCGCCGGTGCTGCCTCCTTTGATTGCCTCGTCCTTTGTTCTGTGTTTCAGGGTGCTCAGCTCCAGGCTGGGTGCCCGACTCCCTCCGGGACCCCGTCACCCGCTGGCCACTCCTGCCCAGGCAGGTGGAGGGGGCAGCCTGGCGCAGCTCCAGGGAGACAATGGGAAGAACCCAGAGGAACAGGCACTGGGCTCGAACAGGCGCAACCACACAGGACTGGGGGCTCCTGGGGCCCCGGGGGTCGGAAATAGCCCCGCGTCCAGGCATCTCCTCCGTGTGCAGCCTCCTTGGCCCCGGCCACATCACCCGCCAGCACAGAAGGCTTCGAGGGCAGCCATCTGTGTCTTCCTACTCACCCTGCACCCACGGCACTGAGGACCGAGCCTGGCACACAGTAGGTGCTCATTAAATTCCCGTTGAATCAATGAGTGAATACCGACCACAATCCCACGGGATGGGTGCTGTCGTTGGACCCACATTAGAGGAGAAAACGGAGGCTGAGGGAGGGAATGTGGTCCATTCACCCGGAGTCACACCCCTCCCCGCCCCCATCCCTGGAGAACAGCTAGGAAGTCTGGAGTCCGGGCCTCACCAGCGAGGCTCCCTGAGGCAGACAGATCCAGATCCCGGGCCCCATGTTCTTGGCTGGTATCGGTCCGGGGCAGCTGGGAGGCTGGATGGGATGGTGGGGGTGGGGGTGGGGCAGCTGTCCTGGGGAGTGGTTCCCTCGGAGAGTGATGAAGGCATGAGGGGAAGGAGGAAGACACAGATGTGGGGGAGGGAGGCCTGGAGGGCTCTGGGCACCTCCGCACCCTGACAGCTCCACGCCCAGGAGGAAGCTGGGGACCCGTGGTCCACATCCTGAATGGGCGCCTCCCCCGGGACCAGCTCTGCCCTCCCCCTTCCCACGCCAGCCCCTCCTCACCACCTGCTCACCACATCCTCCGCCACCTCCCCTACACGCTCACCTTCTCCTCCGCCCTGCCCTCGGCTGCAGCCTCAGGGCCGGGATCCCGGCTACCTCTCCGGTCACCTCCCCAGGACAGACAGACTGTGCTGCTACCCTCCCCACCTGACCTGCTCCTTCGCGCCCCTCCCCCCACCCGACCACAAATAGCTCCAATCACAGCCTGTGGCCTCTCAACAGCAAACCCCCCCCCCCCCTCACCCCAGCCAGCTCTCCTCACCTTCCCCATCACCTCCCTCCTCCACAGCTCTTAGCACCTCCCTCGTCTCTAGGTCAGACCCTACAGCTCCCTTAGACCCCTGAGGCTGGAGGGCCGGGGGAGAGCAGGAGGGGATGGAGCGGGGAGAAGGGGGACAGGAATGTGAGGGGAGGAGGGTCTGACCCAGGATCCCTCAACCCTAACCCTGCAGGAGCGGGCAGAGCCCTGACGGCGCTGTCCAAGGTGCTGGGGCTGGCGGGGTGGGCGCTGCAGGCCTGGATCTGAATCTCCAGCCCACCTCTCCCTTGCTTGGGCCGGTGGCTCTCCCTGCGCCTCAGCCTCGCTATGTGACAGTGGGGCGCGGCCGGGGAGAGAGCCCGCGGGCTGTCAGAAGTGCCTGCCTGCTCTGCTCCCGCTGCGGCCTCTGAGGGCCCTTAATTAACAGGCTGGTGCTGCAGCCTGGCTCCGGGTCCCCTGGGGCCTGACCACTAAAAAGCAGCAGCCGGCAGCCCAGCCCGGCCCCAGGGGACCCACGAGGCCTCCCTTCCACCACCCCCCCTCCTCCTCTCACTGTCACAGCCTCCCTTCCCACCCGGGCCCCGGGCCTGCTCCGGGATCTTACTGACGCAGTCCTCTCTGCCTCAAAGGGTTCCTCAAACCCTACAGGCCTTCCGAAAACTCCCCCCCAGGAAGTCCTCCCTCTCGGGGGCCTCAGGCACACGCTTCCCCCACCGCCCGCCAAGGGACCTCTCCTACGAGGCACGTACATTTTCCCTCCTCGAGCGGGAGCGCTAACTATGTGGTTACCTGTATCGCCTCATTAGTCCTCCCGACAGCCCTCACGGGCGGGGCCTATTCCTGTTCCCATTTCAGGGCGAGGAACCAAGGCTCCGAGAGGTGGAGGGGTTGCCCGTGGTCACAGATCCCGTGGCCAGGATCTCTCTCTGTGGCCTCCCCGTCAGAGGGCTCAGCTGCTATATTCCCATCACTGTCTCTGCCTTCGCCTCCACTGGGCTCCTCCATCCATCAGGCAGGGGTCCCCGGAACCCCGCCCGGGGCCCGGCACCGAGCAGGCACCTCTGACTGTAAACAAAAGTGAGGATGGACGGACGGTGTCAGGAGAGACTCTGGAGCCGAAACCGGTTTGGCTGAGTGGATAGAGCTTCGGCCTGCGGACTGAAAGGTCCCGGGTTCGATTCCGGTCATGGGCATGTACCTTGGTTGCGGGCACATCCCCGGTGGGGGGTGTGCAGGAGGCAGCTGACCGATGTTTCTCTCTCATTGATGTTTATAGCTCTCTATCCCTCTGTCTTCCCCTCTGTAAAAAATCAATAAAAAATTAAAAAAAAAAAAAGAATTAGTTGGGGGTTGGAAAAAAAAAAGAAGAGACTCTGGAGGCAGATAAGCAGCCAGAGGCCAAAGGGGGGAGGGAGGGGGACGGGGGGAAAGGCCCTGGGATGGTGGAAATGGAGGCAGTGTGACAGGTGGGAGTGAAAGACACCCACGTGTGGACAGACGCCTCCCCACCCAAACATGCAGAGTCCTCTCGCCCTGATGTCAGGCCCAGCGCCCTGGGCCTCCGTGCGTGGCTGGGAGAGGGCCCCACAGGGTCCTGCAGTGAGGGAGCCGGCCCCAGAGGCCTCTGGGTTGCACAGGCTGTTCCTGACTTGGTAGAACCCCCGACAACAGATCCCAACTCAGCTCTCCAGCGGGGAGGGGAGAGGGCCTTTCTCAGCCCAGCACTGAAGGTCACCTTGCTCGTTACCCCTGAGAACGGTTTGGAAGGCCTGGGTTCCAGCGTGGGGTGGCTGGGCTGTGTGACCTTGGGCAGGTTACTCACCCTCTCTGAGCCTCCGTGTTCTGCCTGTGCAATGACCTGCCTGGGAGGAGTCTACATTCCAGCAGCGTTTTCCCTGGTGATGACTGCTCCTCCCTCTGGGCGCTCCCCCCTCCTCTTCCCCGGCTCCCCCAGTCTCCAACAGCCCGAGGCGTCTCCAGACAGATGTGCCCGTCTCGAAGCGGGGACCGGGCCTGCGTGGAGCCCAGGCCCCCCATCCGAGGGATGCCGTCGGCCTGGGAGACGCGGAAGCCAGGGGCCACCTGTGACTCCAGCCCGGCAGCTGGGAGCGCAGGGACAGCAGCTGTGGATGGTCCCCAGCCTGGCCTCCCCCGGCCTCCGCTGTCCCAGCTACAGAATGGGCAGAAGGCTGCCATCCGTCCCCCAGCCGCAGGGGGGGCGGGGAGGGTGGGAGACACCACAGTCAGAAGGGTGCCCCTCCGCCCTGCCCCCGCCATGGGAGCCCAGGGAGGAACTGGGAATTGCCGGAAAGCGGCTAAGTCACATCGCTGTCCAGTTGTGGGGACCACGTGGAGACCCAGGCTCCGGGGGAGGGGGTGGGGCTGGCAAATGCCCCTCAGGGAAGCTGTGGCCTCACGGGGGGGAGGGGGGTATGTGGCCCAGGGTCACAGCATTCCCCGCCACATGGACCTGCCAGGCTTCAAAGGGAACCTCACAAGCCGCGGGGAGCGATGGCAGCCGCCCATGAGGGAGGGGTGAGGGGTGAGGGGGCGCCGGCTGAACAAACAGCAGCCCCGGCCTGCGGCCCGAGCCCGTCACCTGGACTTCCTTTCCTGGCGGCGTTCACGAGGGCCAGTGCTGTGTGTGTGCCATGCACGCGCGCGCGCACACACACACACACACACACACACGGGCACCTACCCCGGCACACACCACAGGCGTGCCTCTCGGCACACGCCGTGCCGGGCGAGCCGTGGCCCCGGCCCTGCCTTGCCCCACGTGCGGGATAAGAACACAACGGGCAGAGGCTGGCACACACCAGCCCAGACCACGGCCTTCCGCCTGCTTTTGCGCAGCCCGCGGCTGAGCGTGAGAACGCGGCCGCGTTCATTCATCAACACACCGTCCCCGGCTGCTCCTACGCCACCACGGCGAGAGGAGCTGGTTCGGCAGAGACCGTGGGGCCCACACAGGCCAAACTGTGTCCTGTCTGACCTTCCTGGGAAGCCTGCTGGCTCCGATGTTTGGGCACTAGCAAGGCGGGGCAGGCCGCTGCATCCCCCAAGTTCAAGTTCAGCCTCAAGGGACGCGTCAAGAATTTTACAATGACAAGATCTAGATAGCTGTGTCTATCTCAGTACATATATGCAAGCTTTGGGTTTTACAGCTTTATACTGTTTTGTGAAGGGGAGGGAAAAAGGGAGGGGGAGGGAGAGAGAGAGAAGAGGGAGAAGGGAAGAGAAGGGAGAACCTTTTTAAGATTTAGGATCTGCCACTCGTCCTGTGCGTCTATAATATTTAGCAGACGTGAGACACATGGTAGGTGATTAGTCAAGGTTTCTGGGATAAAACAACAGGTTTGGTTCTTTCCATCAACCCAACAACCTTCCTCGCAAAGCTGCTGGCGATGTCACAGATGAGGAAACTGAGGCCTGGAGAGGCGAGGACGCCTGCCTGAGGGTCTCCCCTGGACCATTAGCAATGAGGACAGGATGTCCCGGGAGAAGTGGGGCACACACACACTAAGACACATCCGGTGGGGACGCACCGCACCCCTCCCTCTAGCAGTTTGCCCGGCTTTCGAGGTCCCCCACCCGCCCCCAGGGTTCCCAGTCTTCCCCCTCGCTGGGGTCTGGGCAGGCTCCCAGGAGCCAGCCGAGGGAGGGATGAGGGCTTTTTTCCCTTTTCCGGCAAACAGGGGCAGGCGCGGAGTGAGCCGTTCCAGGAGAGGGTGTGGCAGGGGTGCGGCGGAGAGGAAGGGCCTGCTGAAGGGGGGGGGGGGGGTGTTGGAGGAGCGAGGACCCCAAGTGGGGGTGCTGTGAAGAGAAAAGGGCCCCAACATGAGGGGAGGGCGGAATCAAAGATAAATTGGCCAGCTCGGCGGCCTTGGGTGGGACTACCCCTGTTCTAAGGAACCCAAGTCCCCACACCAGACCCTGGTTCCGTCCAGCACAGCTCTGAACCTGCAGGAAACACCGAACTCGGAGCAGCGGCGAGAAAAGCCACCTCCTGCGGGCGACCTCGGCCTCCGGGAGGAACCAGAGCGTGCGGCACTTCCTGTTTCCCTCGGCGGCACCGGCCTTGGAAAGAAGGGGCCCGAGGATGCGACGGTGATTTGCTCCAAACATTTAAAGTCCTCCTCCTGGCCGTCCAGGCCGGGCTCCCACCTCATCCTGTGTCGCCTTCCCCACCAGCACGGCACCAAAGGCAGCGGATTTGAACGTCCTCTCCTTCCTACCACAGGGCCTTTGCACGCCCCCCCCGCCCGGAACACGGCGCCCTTCACTCACTCTCCTAACTCCTGTTCTAACAGCCCTTCCTCAGTGAGCCTTCCGTGACATCCCCCCACCTCTCCCGAGACCAGGTTTATCTCTCGTTCGCAGGCCTGCAGCCGATTATCTGTGAGATTACGTGTGTGTTTGCTCCCCGACTACCCCAGCTCCACCGGGACCTCCAGCCGAGGGCCCCGTGGCGACCCTCTGCTCAGGGCCGGCTCCTCGCCGTGGCCCGGTGCCCCGCGCAGGGTCGGACACACAGCGGGACATGAATACACGGTCACGTGGCGGCGGGAATGGAAGCTCGCACACACCGGGACCCGCCGTCAGGGCCGGGGGTTACGGGGACGAGGATGAGGTCACGTCCATAAACAATGTGTCGTGGGCCCGCCTGGCTTTCACCCTCAGAGACCACCGGCGAGCCCCGTGCTGCGTTCTAGAGCAGGTGGCCCCCAGCCCGTGGCGATGATGGCCTGTTCTGATCTCCCTGTCCCGCAGGTGGCTACCAAGCACTTGCTCGTGGCTAGCAGGACCGCGGGGCTGAATTTTAAATTGCGTTTAACTTTATCTCACGCGAGCTTCAATAGCCACCCGAGGCTCGTGGCTGCCGTGTGGGGACGCCATAGCTCTCGAGAGAAGGGACGTGTCCTCCTGCCTGTCCCATGTGGTTCGGCCACCCAGGGGTCCCCCGGAAAGCCCCCCGAACCCCCACCCGCTGGCCCTCGGGGTCGAACAAGACAAGGAAGGATTTGCCGGCAGCCTCCAGGAGGCCGGGCCTCACCTCCCCACCACTGCCCACCCGCTTGGCACAGAGACCACCTGGCCGCGGTGATGGCACGTCTCCGGAACTGTTGTCACGTCTCACACCATGGCCAAGACTGCCACCAGCCTCACTCTCTCCATCAATCATCACCCCATCTCACCGACCCCCAGACAACCACCAGCACAGCCGTCAACACCACAGTCACTACTCCCACCACCAACTCTACCTCCTCCGTCTCTACGGCCCCGCCCCCTCCCACCAATGCCACCAGCATCCTACCATCCCCACACCCGCCACACGGGGCACCCGCTCAGAGCTCCGGCTGAGGGAGTCAGTGGCCTGGGCCTGAGTCCCAGCTCTGAGTTCAAACCCCTTAGCTGCCTCTGCGAGCCTCAGCTGCCTCCTCTGTAAAATGGGAGGACGGCTGATACTAAACGCAATCGTGAGGCGGAACCGCCCGCGATGGGGAAGAACCCAGTGAGGAAGTGCATGGCGAGTCCTTTCGCCGCGATAACGGAGTGCCAGCGTCCTACGTTCTGTGCTCAGCGAGCCCAGGTTCGTTCCATCCTCACGCGGCGGTGAGAGCTATGGACCCATTTTACAGATGAGGAAACTGAGCCCCCGGAGAGGGGATGATGTAACTTGCCCAAGGCCCCGCAACTGAGAGGCTGAATCGGCACTGAACGCTTACCCTGGACGAGGCCAGGCTGTCCCTTTTTTGGGGGGAAGACAAGGGTGGGGGAAAGACGGGGGCGGGGGGGGGGCGCGGTGGCGAGGAGGTGGAGGTTGGATCAACAGACTGGCCTTTCTGAAGCCCCAGGCTCCCTCCTGAGGGATGCTGGGGGGTTTCGGCATCTCCCCAGGAGAGGTGGTGTGAGGGAGGGAGGGATGCTGGTGGCGTTAGTGGCTCGGCCTGGCCCGCGGGTGGGGTGGGGTGGGTGGGGTGCCGTCCGCTCACCTGTGTCCTGGCGGAACTGGTGCATGGACTGCAGGTCGATGACGTAGGGCACCAGCTGGGCGTCCACCTGGCCCAGGACCACGGAGCCGCGGGCGTCCTCCTTGAGCACGTTCTCGATGTGGTGGCACAC
The DNA here is from genome assembly GCF_964339955.1 of Pipistrellus hanaki. Classification (NCBI taxonomy): domain Eukaryota; kingdom Metazoa; phylum Chordata; class Mammalia; order Chiroptera; family Vespertilionidae; genus Pipistrellus; species Pipistrellus hanaki. The sequence continues at coordinate 17,524,456 of NC_140521.1, read as the reverse complement.
GGTGGCCGAGTAGGGCCGCCAGCGGCTGTGCTCGTTCAGCCACTCCCACACCACCACGCGGGCCACGTTCTGCGGCGGGAAGCCCAGCCCGCTCACCGGCATCAGCACGCCCTGGCCCGGCCGGGACATGGCCGCCGCCTCAGGGGCCAGGACCCCCGGGGGACCGCCCGGCGCCTGGGCCGGGGCCGGGGAGCAGGCGGGGACTTCCCCTCTCCCCAGGGAGGCGGCCGGGCCTGGGTGGCCTCCGGGCCCACGGCCTGTCCTCCGGGAGGCCCCGGGGCCTCGGTCACAGGCCTGTGGGAAGTCTCTCCAGGTCCCCGCCGCAGCCTGTCTCAGTGACAGCAAGTGTCCTTATGACAAACGCTGTTGCTCTAAATTCCTTGGATCCCTCGGCTCAGCCACGGGAGAGAGGCAGCCGCCCCTGCTCCAGGTCCAGCCTCTCGCCGGCTGGTCTGTCCTCCTTCCCGGCTGGTCTGTCCTCCTTCCCGGTCGGTTGGCCCAGGGCCTGTCCCCAGGGCAGGCGGGGCCCAGCCGGCCGCTCTCCGCGGCGCCCGCCAGCCCTCTGCGCTCCCGGCTGCGTCCCCGGCCCCACCCGGGCCCCGCAGGGCCGCTGGCCTCCTCCGGGCTGCCCCACCGACGGCTCTTGCTGGCAGGGGTGTCCCTGTCCCCGGGGCCCGCTCCACGCGTCCTGGAAGGCCTGAGCGGCTGAAGAATCCACAGGGATGGAGAGGAGGGGGAGACGGCGTGTCCACAGCCACCTTCCGCTGCGGCTCCGGAGCTGCGCGCAGGGCCCAGGGGGCGGGGGCGCGGGCACGCCCCACCCCACTCGTGCTCGCGACCTTCGGGGAGAGAGACCAGGAGGAGAGGGCCCTTTAAGAAGAGCGGCACCCCTTCTCCCCTCTGCCTTCCCCCGAGCGCGAGCGATCGCTGATCGCTGCCAGAGAACAATGGGGAGCGGGTGGGGGTGGGCAGCGAGAGGGGGAAAGGGGTACCCGCCCGCGGTCCCCAGGGGCGGGCTGAAGGCCGGGGCAGGGTTTTCGGGGACTCTGGCCTGCGAAGCCCCCTCTCCAGTCTCCCCTTCCCCCCCCACCCCGTGCGCTCCTCCCCCTGCCCGGATGCGGGGTGCGGGGATGCGGGGTGCGGAGATGCGGGGCGCGGGGATGCGGGGATGCGGGGCGCGGGGGTGCGGGCGCGGGGATGCGGGCGCTGCAGGCCGGCCCAGGCCCCTCGGGGGTCGCGTCCTGGGAGAGGCGAGGCCGGGGCTGGGTCGTCCTGGCTCCCCGCCTGGGGGTGAGAGCCCCCCGCCCCAGCCCAGCCCCCCCAAAGCGCGTGCGGGCAGCAGGAGTCAGGGGTGGGGTCCCGCACCCAGCGCTCACCGCCTCCCTCGGCCTCGCCTCGGCCTCCGATCGCGCTCAGCGCCGCCGCCTCCGGAGCGGGAGGAGCCGCGGCGCCGCCTCCGCCCTCTGCCCGCGGACGCCGCCCGCGCCGGGCTTCCACGCGCGGACAGACTCCGCCGCCGCCGGAGGGACGGACGCGGGAGCCGGTGCCGCCGCCGGGATCCCGCGGGTGGGAGGCGGCCGCGCCGCGCTCAGAGGCGGGGAGGGGGGGGGGGAGGGGGCGGAGGAGGAAGGGGAGGAGACAGATCGCAGCCCTGAGGCTCACACACAGTCCCTGGGGCGCCCTACACCCCAGTTAGGCTCGCGGGGGACCCAGGAGGTCCCCTCACCCTGGGGCAGGCGCCCGGCATGGGGTGAGGGGCCGGTGGGTGGGTCGCCTGCTTGGAACCGGGTCATCCTGACATTCCCGTTGCCCAGCCCGGGGCCTGGCATAGACTAGGTGCTCAGTAAGTGCTTGGCTGAATGAATAAGATCCTTCTTATTATCTAAAGAAGGATCTGAATACCATCCTAGAGAAGCATTCTTCTCTTCAATCATTCTGAGGGCGGGGAGTGAGGTGGGGCCGGTTTCTGAGCAGAACGGAGGAATCACGGAATCGGAAGTGTGCACAGAGGGACACGGAGGCCCAGAGAGGGTCAGAAACAGGCCCGGGGTCACACAGCAGCTGAGAGCAGTGCCCAAACACCAACCCAGAGCAGATCCTCCCAGAACCCAATTCGCCAGCCCAGAGCTCACGTCCCCGACGCCCACACCCGCTCCAGGTGAGTGGGGTAGCGGCAGGGGGTGTGGCGGGGGACCCAGGCCAGGAGGCAGAGACTTTCGGAGGGAGGAGACGAGGGCAAGCCCTCCTCATCTCATTCGCAGATGCTTGCAAACACTAGGTGCTCAATAAATGCGGGGTGAGGGTTGGCTGGCGGGAAGGGTGTTGGCAGGTGTCAGGTGACGGCAGCAGCTCCAGTGAGGATGGGATGGCCTCCCCCTTCCCCCCCACCTCCGGCACGCTGGATGCAGCTGAGGACATACATCGGCTGGGCGGGGTGGGCCTCCCCGGGCCGGCGGGTGTTTGGATTAGGGGAGATGAGGGATGCATCCGGGAACTCCGGTCTGGGCAGCAGATGGGGGTCAGTGGCCTGTGTGGGAGCCTGCCCAGGGCGGCCCACGCTCCCCTTCCTCCCCCAGGGCAGACGGCGATAAACTAGTTGAGGTCACGGGCAGGCTGCTGGGGGTGGGGGGTGGGGGGTGGGGGGTCTGCTTTCCCAGAACCTGAACTCCGGTTCCCCAGCCAGCCAGCCGGCGTGACCGCCCCTCCCCAGGCCCCTGCTCTGTCCGCAGCCCCATGCCTGATGGGCTTTTCCAGACTGGGTCAATGCTTCTGCTTGCGTGGGCCTGCGCAGTCTAGAAAGAGAGAGAGAGAAAGAGAGAGAGAGAGAGAGAGAGAGAGAGAGAGAGAGAGAGAGAGAGGTTCTGTCGGGGGGCAGGGCCAGCGCTGCAGGGATAAGGCTCCCCAGGACCCCTGAGCTCTGGGATGTTAGCTCGGCCCCAATGGCTTTCAGGGGGTCTGTGAAGGCCTCTGCCCCCCTTACACACAGACATGTCTGTGCATTTTTCTGGGAAGATGGGCTCTGTCTTTCAGAGGTTCTTCTTCTTCTTCTTCTTCTTCTTCTTCTTCTTCTTCTTTTAAAATATATTTTATTGATTTTTACAGAGAGGAAAGAAGAGGGAGATAGAGAGTTAGAAACATTGATGAGAGAGAAACATCGATCAGCTGTCTCCTGCACACCCCCCACTGAGGATGTGCCCACAACCAAGGTACGTGCCCCTGACCAGAATCAACCTGGGACCCTCCAGTTCACAGGCCGACACTCTATCCACTGAGCCAAACCGGTTTTTGCCAGAGGTTCTTCTTAAAGGAGGCTGTGACGCTCAACCACCTTATGTTAGAGAAGGGCATGGGGGACTCCAGGGTCACATGGAAATTTAGCAGGAAGTTGCCAAGAAGAACCCAAGACAGCAGACCCTAGAATGCCATTTCAGGGTTGAGTCAATGCCACCGCCTCCGGGAAGCCTTTCCTGAACTCATCCCATTTTCCCTTCTCCTTTCCCCATGCCTGGAAGGGACACACCGTACCACCATTAGCCACTCACCCCTGCTGGCGTAAGACACCAGGAGGCCAGGGCCTGGGTCTTATCCATCATGTACCCTGTGGCTGGGGCTCTGTATGTGATGGTTATCGGGGGTCGCGTACCCATCATGTGTCAGGCACTTACAAGCCAATGGGACAAACCCTCAATCGTGAAGTTAAAAAAAAAAAGTGTATGTATTAAATCCCTAGAAAAAGAATCCCAGGGTTTTCTCTTCTGTTTTCATCTTGCTTCCTCGCAGCCATGATGTTAGTACGTCATCGGTACGATGGAATCACACTGACGAGGAGAGAGAAGGTGACCCGGCCATGTTCCCGGGCGTCCGAGCTCCACATCAGATCCGGGGCCGATTGCCATCAGCTCAGCGGCACGTGAGTGACGCTCGCAGTGATGTCCTCTCTCTGGTGCGGGCTTCTCAGGAGAAGATGCCAAGTGGAGAGCAGGCGCTGCACCCGGGGACCACCCTGGGCGGTGGGCGGAGACCCAGGCCAGCCCTGATGTGGTTGTGGGATGGGAACCAGCCCGTTCACGGAGTGCTTTCTAGGCATCATATTTAAGATTTACTTTTGAAATATATCTTTATTGGTTTTAGAGAGGAAGGGAGAGGGGGAGAGAGAGAGACAGAAACATCAACCATGAGAGAGAATCATTGATTGGCTGTCTCTTGCATGCCCCCTACTGGGGATCGAGCCTGCAACCCAGGCATGTGCCCTGACCAGGAATCGAACCCAGGCCTCCTGGTTCATAGGTCGACTACTAAGCCGCGCCGGCTGGGCTTGGGGGACTTTATGAAGCAATTTCAATCCTCCCAGGTGTTGGTACAGATTTCCCAGATGAGGAAACTGACGCCCACAGAGGTTGTGACATGCTCCGGGAGCAGCCGAACCAGAAAATCCTTTGGCGCCGTTGGCCCTGGGATAGGAGGTGTGTGGCCCATTTCCAGTGTGAGGTGCCCTCATCTTGGGTCCCCTGGGGCAGAGGAGTCCTTGTCACCCCTCCCTCTTCTCCAGCGCCTGGGTCATCTGGAGGCCTGGGAGCAGCTGGGCGGGTGGGCACCCAACATCCAGGACCCCTGCGTCTCTAACAGAAGGCAGGGACCCAGAGGGAAAACGGGGCTCAGAGCGGGGAGGGACAGGGATGTCTCTGGAGTGCTGAGCAGATCTGGAACAGCTTGGAGACAGGGTGAGAGAAGAGAGAGGGAGAGAAGAAGGAATGGAGAGGAAAGGAGGGAGAGGGGGTGAGGAGGCAAGTGGGAGAGAGGGGGAGAGGAGATCTAACTTTCTCAGGGACCTTGGTGTTCCCCCCCCCCCAGAAACTATATACCATTGAAATGATATAGGAATGGGTGCACTGCGCCTCCTGGTGGTCATTTTGGGGCCATTTTGCTCTAAAGCTGGAAGGATTTCCTGGTAATTCGTCTTTATTTACTTTTTATTGTGGCAAAAACAATTTTATGTGGTAACATAAAATTTACCATTGTATGGATTTCTTTTCTTTTTAAAATAGATTTCTATTGATTTCAGAGAGGAAGGGAGAGTGAGAAAGAGGCAGAAACATCAATGATGGGAGAGAATCATCGATCCGCTGCCTCCTGCAGGTCCCACACTGGGGATCGAGCCGGCAACCCCGCATGTGCCCTGACCTGGAATTGAACCGTGACCTCCTGGTTCATAGGTCAATGCTCAACCTCTGAGCTATGGCCGCGGTGCGTTACTATTTCTAAGTGTGCATTAAGTAGTGTTAAGTGCATTCACATTGTTGTGCAACCAATCTCCAGAACTTTCTCATCTTGCAAAAGGGAAACTCTGTACCCACTAAACCCTAACTCCCCATTCCTCCCTTCCCCTGGCCACCACCATTCCCCTTTCTGTCTCTCTGACTGTAACTACTCCAGGTACTTCATATACATCCTATTATACAGCATTGGTCCTTCTGTGACTGGCCTTTTTCCCGTAGCATGATGTCTTCAAGGTTCATCCATGTTGTAGCATGTGTCAAAATGCCCTTCCTTTTCACGGCCGAGTAACATTCCATTTGTATGCAGACACCACGTTCTGCTCAGCCACTCACCTGCCCATGAGCACCTGGGTTGCTTCCACCTCTCAACCCGGAAGAGTGCTTCGATGAACATGGGCTTCCACGAATAGGTGAGTGACAGGCCTTGGTTTCCACAGTTCGTGAGGGTGGGAAGGATGTTGGGGACCCGGCTCAGCCGGGGGTACCGTCTCCAGGGATCAGACGCTGGCACATAGGTGGGTGCTGTTTCTAGCAGCTGCTCAAGCATGGCACGGAGGACCCGTGCTTGTACTGGTGAATTGCCACACTGAGTACGGTGGCTCTGGGGACTCAAGCTTGTCCCTTATCCTTGCTAAGTGCCTGTCGCACCCACAGACCTGATAGCACGTTCGAGGCAGTGGCCAACCGAGGCCGCCCCTGTGTCGGGAACACGGGAGGTTTCTGGAGACCCCAGCACACTGCCCCTCACGTCCCTCCGAGTCCCATGGCCAGCATGGAGGCTCAGTTGCTTAGAGCAGTGTTTCCCAACCTTCTCTCATGATGAGAATCACCTGGTGGAGTTGTTAAAACACAGATTCCTGAATCCCAACTAAGAAGTGCTAAACTAGAATTTTTGAGAACATATAGGTAAAATTGCATACCTAACTTAGTGCTCTGTATATAACATCTGTGTTAGAGCACTAGTTAAGTATACAATATTACCTATATGTTCCCAAAAATTCTAGTTTAGCACTTCTTAGTTGGGATTCAGGAATCTGTGTTTTAACAACTCCACCAGGTGATTCTCATCATGAGAGAAGGTTGGGAAACACTGGTCTAATACGCCAAGGTTGTGGGTTGATCCCTGGTCAGGGCACATACAAGAATCACCCAATGAATGTGTCAATAAGCAGGCCTTTCTCTCTCCCCCATCCCCTCTTTCTCTAAGAAATCAATAAAAATCTTTATCAAGCCGAAACTGGTTTGGCTCAGTGGATAGAGCGTCGGCCTGCGGACTGAAAGGTCCCAGGTTTGATTCCGGTCAAGGGCATGCACCTTGGTTGCGGGCACATCCCCAGTGGGGGGTGTGCAGGAGGCAGCTGGTCAATGTTTCTCTCTCATTGATGTTTCTAGCTCTCTATCTCTCTCCCTTCCTCTCTATAAAAAAAAAATCAATTATATATATATATATATATATATATATATATATATATATATATATATAATTTATCAACGAAGCTGTGTAAGGGCCATGGGCTGGCTTGTCCTCCCCTGCTCCTAGTGAGCACGTGGGCTCTATGTGGAACTAGCAGATTGATAATGAGGCCTCACTGCAGGGGTCACGATTTCAAATGAACCCCCACTCCAGACCATGGTACTGGGGCTTCTGGTGGCAGGCCTCCTTGTTCCCAAAGATGGGCCTGCTTCCTGCTCAGGAGAATTTCATTCTGATGTCGCATGGTGGCGGTCAAAGCTGGGCTGCTAAGGGCAGCTGCAGGAGTAGCCCACAGGTCCCACAGGGAGGGAGATGCAGGAGAAGGACTGAAAACGGAGGAGGAGGGTGTAGGGAGGAGAGGGGGACAGAATTCTGTGTGGATGGCACCCTGGAGCCGCACCCTGGGGCGTGGGGGTGGGGGAGCTGGGATGCTGACTCTGAGTGCGAATTTCCCCACCCAAGTGGGTTTACATGAGATTGTTAGAAATCCAGTATTTTCCTTTAACAGTGGGAATGGGGCAGCAAGGGGGAAATCTAGGGGAGCAAGAACCCCCTCTCCTCTCCCTCCCCCGCCTCCCACCCCCACCTCGACCCCCACCCCCACCCCCAGCAACACGTGCAGGCCAGACTTGGGGGAAGGTCTCCCTCCCTGCAAGCTAGGAGGCTAGCCTGCACTTGCGTCACAGCTTTTCTAAGAAACCGGTGGTCCAGCAAGCAAGCTGCTTCTCGGAGGGCTGGGAGCTGTTCCCGAAAAGGACTGGAGCTGAGGAGGGGCTGGGGACTCCGGTTTGTAACACGCCGGTCAGGGACCCCGGAGGCCAGGACTCCCGTCTGTGTCTGCAGGGGCGGCGAGGGGAGGGCGTCTGCGGGACTCAGTCCTCAACCTGCGGCCTCGGACCCTGACTCCAGGCGGACTGTGTCCGAGGCCGATTGAACTGTAGGGCGCCCAACCGGTGTTGGGGGGTTGGCCAGTGTGGGGACCCCTCTCCCAAGTCTGGTGTCAGGAGAATGGAGGGCAGACTCCCCCCTCTCACACGTGACTTGCCTGCCATGGGCACTGCTGATTCCCCACCGGGCCCAGCCCCAGCCCCCAGTCCCCCGCCCCCTGCCCCCAGCCCCCAGGGCCCAGCCCCCTGCCCCCAGTCCCCAGCGCCCAGCCCCCAGTCCCCTGCCCCCAGCCCCAGCCCCCAGCCACCAGCCCCCTACCCTCAGCCTCCAGCCCCCTACCCCCAGCCCCCAGCCCCCAGCCCCCTGCCCCCAGCCCCCAGCTCCCAGCCCCCTGCCCCCAGCCCCAGACCCCAGCCCCCAGCCCCCTGCCCCCAGCCCCCAGCCCCCTGCCCCCAGCCCCAGCCCCAGCCCCAGCCCCCTGCCCCCAGCCCCCAGCCCCGCAGCGCTCACTGCAGCCCGCCCCTAGAGGCTGGTAACTCCCCAAATGGCTGCACATCCATCCAGGGACTCAAATCAAGGTGAGCTCATTACCTCACAGCCCGCAGGTGGAAGCCTGCAGGCCTGTCCGGTTTCTCTGCTCTGGGTCCCCGACTGGAAGCTCCAGGTTTGCCCGGGTTCCGGGTTCGCCCGGTGGTTGGAGCCCGTTTCCAGTGACCGCAGGCCTGGGGTCCCCGTGACCTGGCTGGCTGCCCGCGGGGGTCCCTCTCTGCCTGCCCTCCCAGTTCACAGCTCTGCCCCTTCCTCCACGGGGCCTCCAACGTCAGGTGGGGCGGGAGCTCTGCGTAGGGCTGGGAGACGGATTGGGCTCACCTGAGTAACCCAGGACACGCCCCCTCGTAGATCAGGGAACATAGCCGCAGGCTCAGGGGTCAGCGTGTGGACATCTTTGTAGGGTTGGGGGACTTCCCATCAAACTCTTCCCAGACTCCTCCTGGGCGAAAATACTTGATGAACAGTGCTGTGTGCCTCACACCAGCAGGACCTCCGTGCCTGGCTGTCCTTTTGGGGATGCTATGATGATACCGTGACGGTCTGCCCCCGGCTGCAGGTCATCAAATGGTCTCCTCCATCGGTCGCCTCTGCCCAAACCATTGGTTTCATCGGACGTTGCAAAATGGTGGCTTCTACTGTGTCATCGCTTTCCCATACAGTAAATATACACTGAGTGGCCTCGGCCTCTCGGTGGGGCCGGGCCACTCGGATCCTCACATCCTGCTTCTGCTGCCGTCCTCCCACCGGGTCCCCCACTCCGCGGGGCCCGCTCACACAGGGAGAGCTTTCTTCAGTCCCCGGCTCCGAGGCTCCTCCCAGCACCGGTGCCAAGACATGGAGCTGCAGAGCCCGCCGGCCTGGCTCAGTGATGGAGCATCGGCCTAGGAACCAGGAGGTCTCGGTTTGATCCCCGGTCAGGGCACATGCCGGGGCTGCAGGCTCGATCCCCAGCCGCGGGGCGTGCAGGAGGCAGCCGATCCATGATTCTCTCTCATCACGGATGTTCCTCTCTCTCCCTCTCCCTTCCTCTCTGAAATCAATAAAAATGTATTTTAAAAGAAAGAAGAAATTGCGCTGAAGAGTGACAACGTGGTTGCCTGCTCAGATGTGACGCGGTCAGCCAGAGGAGCCTCACCGCAGAGCAGCTGTGGCTCCCAGCATACAGGCTCCAGAAAGTCCCTTCACTCACACATTCTCCCCACGCCTGGTCTCGTTCATGGTCTCCCCATCAAACTCTTCCCAGACCCCGCCCGGGCCATTGGCCGCTCGCCACGTGTGGCCCTGCTTCTGATCCTCTCTGACTTTCCCTGACGTAGTGGGGCCCTCATGGCCAGGGTAACCGGGAGTGGACGAGGGCCTGAAACTTCGATGTCTACTGACTGCTGAGAAGACACGGCAGGAAAGAGAAGGGTCCCTCCTGACTCTGAGGTCCTGGGGAGGTCACTTACTGTGTGACTGAAAGTGGCCCTTCGTCTTCGTTCAAGGGTAACGGGGTGTGTGCTAGTCCCTCTGGGTCACCCTCGCCCTTTGAGGAGGGGCAGGGTCTGAGAGTTCCTCCTTTATGTGTCTGGGGCAAGTGTGCGCGTCTCGAAGGGAATGGTACCTTACCTAGTTGCGGACTGAGTAGAGGTCCACATAAGGTGGTCCTTCTTTCCTTCTTTAACCGCAAGTCATAGCTGCTCTCTTTGTCTTTCTCTAGATGGGCACAGGGGTACATTCTTTCCTTTGCTTTTCTTTTTTCCTTTTTTTTTTAAAGGTTATTTTATATTTTATTGATTTTGTACAGAGAGAAAGGGAGAGAGTTTGAGAGTTAGAAACATCGATGAGAGAGAATCATCGATCAGCTGCCTCTTGCACACCCCCTACTGGGGATATGCCCACAACCAAGGTATTGTACATGACCTTGACCGGAATCGAACCCAGGTCCCTTCAGTCCCCAAGCCGACGCTCTATCCATTGAGCCAAACCGGTTTTGGCTTTTTTTTTTTTTCTTTCTTTTTTAAAAAAAAAATATATTTTATTGATTTTTACAGAGAGGAAGAGAGAGGGATAGAAAGCCAGAAACATCGATGAGAGAAACATTGATCAGCTGCCTCCTTCACATCCCCCCCCCCCCAACTGGGGATGTGCCCACACCCAATGTATGTGCCCTTGACCGGAATTGAACCCGGGACTTTCCAGTCCGCAGGCCGATGCTCTATCCACTGAGCCAAACCACAGTGGTGCGTTCTAAAACCTACTCTCGGGCACTAACAGGGTGGCCCACAATTCAGTTCAATCCTGACCCCCCCCCCCCCAGAGTTAGTGCAGAACCCACCGTTCAAGGGCCAAGGTCCCGGCAAGACCGTCCACACTTCACCGCATCAGGTGCCAGCCGCCCGTGGGGTCCCCAGACCACCTGTACGTCTGCCTAACGTGACTCCACCTTCAAGGTCAGTAATTCACCAGAACGACGCGCACGGAACTCAGGAGAGCCTTCTGCCTGCAGGCACCCTCCTGTGGCCGAGGGCACAGAGGAACAGCCAGGGAAGAGGCCCGCAGGGGTGAGGTCTGGGAGGGTCTCTGGCAAAGAGCGTCTGCCCCCGTGGAGTGTGCCATCTTCTCAACACATCGACACGTTCACCGGCCAGGAAGCTCCCCACGCTGGCCGTCCAGCGTGTTTATTGGGGTTTAATAATCATTAATAATCATTAATTGGTGAACGATTTAATCAATCATTAGAGAGGCAGGATTGATGAAATCCCTGGCCACATGCTTGAGCTCCATCTCCAACCCTCTCTCCTCTGGGGAGTTCAATCCTCTAATCACGAGGTTGGCATTTCTGGCTTGATCTTTCCCGCGCGGCCAGCCCCTCCCTTGAAATGTAAGAGCCCAGGCCTCATTAGCATAAACTCATTAGCATAAAGTGGCTGGCTGGCAGGCGCTCATTATGAATAGAAGACAATCCTCTAGGAAATGGCAAGGGTTTTTGAAACTCTGTGCTAGGAACTGGGGATAAAGACCAGACATATTTTTTGTTTGTTTGTTTGTTTTTAATCCTCACCCCAGGATACTCTTCCCACTGATGTCTAGAAAGAGAGGGAGGGCGGGGGGGGGGGGGGGGGTGGGGGGTGGGGGAAGAGAAATATTGAAGTGAGAGAAACACATCGATTGGTTGCCTCCCACACGTGCCCTGGGGTGGGGGGGAACCTGCCATGGGGGTGCATGCCCTTGACTGGGAACCGAACCCATGGCCCCGTCGGTCTGTGGGCCTATGCTCTAACCATTGAGCAACCCGGCCAGGGCCAGGCATTTTTTTTTTTTTTTTTTTTTTTTTTTTTACTGCATGACAGTTGGCATGTGTGAGAGTAATAAGACTTTCAGAGGATACCTAGGAGGCTAAAACACTTGGACCTTCACGTATCTTTGGAGGAAAAGCCAGAGGATGAAGCCTTCAGATTTGGCCACTCCTGGGTGGGGACTAAAGGTAAGCTCAGAGGGAGGAAGCGGGAGGTGAATATGGTTCCACAGTTGCCATCCAAGGCTCAGGAGAGCTGGATGGTCTTCAGAGAGGCTGGTTTGCTCCTGGCTCAGGAGGCCTCCGACCAGCAGGCACAGGTGGGTCTGTGTCCAGAGGGAGGTGGGAGGTTACGAAAGCAGGATCTCTGGCTTATGGGAACCAAGGGGCAGGCCAGGGGCTTCATTCTCAGGGAGAGAATCCTCTAATAAAACTCGAAAGAAAAGGAAAGAGCGAATGGGAAAAATACGGATGAGAGCAAATGTTTTTAATAAATCAGGCCAGAGTTAGAGCCCAGCAGGGCGAGCATTTACAAGACTTTCTGAGAAGGACGTGGCAGTCTTGATGGGAAGAGGCATCTGAGAAAAACCAGGGAAGGAGGGGGAGGGGAGAGGGGAGAGGGGGGAGTGGGGGAGAAGGGACCTGGGATATGCGTGTACACAGTGAACTGGTTCTTCAGGAGCCATTGTCAGGTGACCTCCAGAAGCTTCTCCTAGCATTTCCAGTCTGGGATTCCACGGCTTCTGCATGAGAACATCTCATGGACAACAGGACCGACACCAGCCCCACAACTTCCTGGGGTCTGCACGGTCTGGGAAGAAAGAAATAGATAATGTGTGAACAAGACTTCCTAAGCATTAAACACCCCTTGGTTAAAAGGATGGGGCGGGGGGGAGGGGGGGCAGGGAGGAGAAGGAAGTGTCTCTGAGAGGGTAAAACGTTATCAGGGATAATTGTGGGGTGCTTGTTGATAGCACAGATCTAGCTAACTAAAGCTGGCCCTGGATTGGAATGGAGTGTGTGGGGGGGTGGGGTTCAGAGCAGGCGATGTTGCCTCCACAGGACATGAGGCAATGTCTTGAGACATTTTTAACGGTCACAACTGGGTGCCATCAAGTGGGTGGAGATGGTTGCTGCTCGGCACCCTACAGCACACAGGACGGCCCCTGCGATAAAGAATCACCTGGCTGCCGAGGCCGGTGTGGCTCAGTGGATAGAGCTTCGGCCTGCGGACTGAAGGGTCCCGGGTTCGATTCCGGTCAAAGGCATGTGCCTTGGTTGCGGGCACATCCCCCATGGGGGGTGGTGCAAGAGGCAGCTGGTCGATGTCTCTCTCTCATCGATGTTTCTAATTCTCTATCCCTCTTTCTTCCTCTCTGTAAAAAAATCAATAAAATATATTAAAAAAAAAATTCGAGCCAAACCGGTTTCGGCAATCGGGACTTTTTTGAAACGCCTTGGGACGAGGGACCAATTGTTAAAAATCGGGACTGTCCTGCCAAAAGCGGGATGTCTGGTCAACTTAAGCCTGTCACAGAGCAACCCCCAGACGCCATGGCCTCAAGGTTATGCTTACCGGCACTTCCCACGAAGGGACGGGATCTCCGGTCCCATCCTTGAAGCAGAGAGAGGAGGACAGCCATTCAGCCGCTTCGTTGGCCAGGCGATGCCAGCACCAGCGGTTCCCTCCGCCCACGTCGCCTGTGGGATCGGCCGGGTCCAAGATCACAGGCCTGGACGAGGGGTGAGACGCGTGAGGGGCATGCTCCTTAGAGTCAGCGGTCTCAGGGTTGGGAGCCAGGTGACCTCCAGAGATGTCTCCTCTCAGCAATAAAACAACGTGTCCTTACTACTTGGATGTCAAGAATTCAAGTATACTGCTGAAACCGGTCCCAGGTTCGATTCTGGTCAGGGGCATGTACCTTGGTTTCGGGCACATCCCCTTGTGGGAGGTGTGCAGGAGGTGACTAATCGATGTTTCTAGCTCTCTACCCCTCTCCCTTCCTCTCTGTAAAAAATCAATAAAATATATTTAAAAAAAAATAAAATAAAATAGATGAAACGCTCAGTGGATAGAGCGTCAGCCTTCGGACTGAAAGGTCCCAGTTTCGATTCTGGTCAAGGGCATGTACCTGGGTTGTGGGTACATCCCCAGTAGGGGGTGTGCAGGAGGCAGCTGATTGATGATTCTCTCTCATCCATGTTTCTCTCTATCCCCCTCTCTTCCTCTCTGTAAAAAAATCAATAAAATATATTAAAAAAAAAAAGAATTCAAGGGTACTTAGACTGTGCAAAGTAATTTTCAGGAATTAAACGATAATTGTCGAAAACGTCTTGAAAGCTACTGATTATTATACACGTGAAGGCATCGTACAAACGCCAGGCCAACCGAACGACGATGAGTAACCATAACCCAATGGAATGTTGCTAAGCGGCCACCCCCATGGTAGGCAGCCCAGGGCATCCTGTTCTCTTTCTTCTTCCCTAGACTCTCCCCACACTCCTTGCTTTTCTCCCATTTCCTGTTCTTTTGCTTCCGCTGTTTTTGTCCCTGGCTGGTGAGATGAACTGAGATGCCTTCTTATCCCTGAAGGATCAAGGTTTTGTGGGATTCGGCCCTGAAAGGGCGGGTGAAAGCTGACGGTAAGAAGCCTGTAGGATCCGTCAGCCTGTGAACCACACCCTTAGTTCTCAGGAACACACTTGCTCTGCCTCGTAGGCCTGCTAACCAGTCCTTTTTCCTTGTGGCTGAGAAAGATGGATGCTACGCAGGGGCCTGGAGCCTGGGGCCCTGGGCCTGGGGCCTGGGGCCTCCTCCTGTCCATTCTGGGTGACATTTCCTCCCGCCTCCCTGGGGCTTCTCTCTCTCTTATGGGGAGAACCCCGTTCTCGGAGGTAGGGTGGGAGGGAATCAGGCTAAGAAAAGGCGAGGGGAGGGCTCGGCGCACCTGGGTTTCTGGAGCTGGCTCAGCAGGAAGTTCCTCACAGTCTCGTTCTCGAAGTCGTAGTTGACAGTCCAGAAGACACAGAGCTGCTGGTACCGGGTGACCAGCTCCAGGACCGTCCGGAAGCCTTGAGCGGTGTCAAAACTCGTGGCCCCACTGCCCTGCTCCCAGGCGTAGATGGTGAGCAGCTCCAAGGCGTACTTGGGGGGCAGCGACCCCTTTTTCTTCAGTCTCCTTTCACACTGGAGGGAGAGGGAGATCGTCGGATGATACTGGCCCAGGCAGGGAGGCGCACTGTACATTAAAGAGCCATGGCAGGCCAGCGAGTCCAGGAGTGGCCTGGGGAGGTGTGAGCGGGCTGTGTGGTGGGAGTGGCCTGGGCAGGTGTGAGCGGGCTGTGTGGTGGGAGTGGCCTGGGCAGGTGTGAGCGGGCTGTGTGGTGGGAGTGGCCTAGGCAGGTGTGAGCAGGCTGTGTGGTGGGAGTGGCCTAGGCAGGTGTGAGCAGGCTGTGTGGTGGGAGTGGCCTGGGCAGGTGTGAGCGGGCTGTGTGGGTGGGAGTGGCCTGGGCAGGTGTGAGCGGGCTGTGTGGTGGGAGTGGCCTAGGCAGGTGTGAGCGGGCTGTGTGGTGGGAGTGGCCTGGGCAGGTGTGAGCGGGCTGTGTGGTGGGAGTGGCCTAGGCAGGTGTGAGCAGGCTGTGTGGTGGGAGTGGCCTAGGCAGGTGTGAGCAGGCTGTGTGGTGGGAGTGGCCTGGGCAGGTGTGAGCGGGCTGTGTGGGTGGGAGTGGCCTGGGCAGGTGTGAGCAGGCTGTGTGGGTGGGAGCGGCCTGGGCAGGTGTGAGCGGGCTGTGTGGGTGGGAGTGGCCTGGGCAGGTGTGAGCGGGCTGTGTGGGTGGGAGCGGCCTGGGCAGGTGTGAGCGGGCTGTGTGGGTGGGAGCGGCCTGGGCAGGTGTGAGCGGGCTGTGTGGGTGGGAGTGGCCTGGGCAGGTGTGAGCGGGCTGTGTGGTGGGAGTGGCCTGGGGAGGTGTGAGCAGGCTGTGTGGGTGGGAGTGGCCTGGGGAGGTGTGAGCAGGCTGTGTGGTGGGAGTGGCCTGGGCAGGTGTGAGCGGGCTGTGTGGTGGGAGTGGCCTGGGCAGGTGTGAGCAGGTGTGGTGATTGTTGGTTTTGATCAGTATTTCCCAAACTTCTCTCATGATGAGAATCACCTGGTGGAGTTGTTAAAACACAGATTCCTGAATCCCAACTAAGAAGTGCTAAACTAGAATTTTTGGGAACATATAGGTAAAACTGTATACTTAACTAGTGCTCTAAGACAGATGTTATATACAGAGCACTAAGTTAGGTATGCAATTTTACCTATATGTTCTCAAAAATTCTAGTTTAGCACTTCTTAGTTGGGATTCAGGAATCTGTGTTTTAACAACTCCACCAGGTGATTCTCATCATGAGAGAAGTTTGGGAAACACTGGTTTAGATGAATCCACGAAGCTTCAGGAAGTGAGGGGCTTGCTCCAGGTCAGCCTGTAGCCTCACCCTCAGAGCACCCTGCGGCTGGGGGGTGTGGCAGGATCTCTCTAATGTCTGGGCTGGGGGCACAGAGCTCAGGCTTCAGCTCAGGGTTCGGGGAGCCGGACACAGGAAGGAGACAGTTTAGCAAGAATGGATATCATGCCTGGCGCCTGCTGTCGAAAAATACTCAGAAACGACCCTGTCTGCAAGACGTGATGAAAGTGAAGGTGGGCCCTGGCCCGTGTGGCCTGTGGACTGAAGGGTCCCAGGTTCGATTCCTGTCAAGGGCACATGCCTGGGTTTCGGGCTCGATCCCCAAATAAGGGGCGTGCAGGAGGCAGCCAATCAATGATTCTCTCTCATCATTGATGTTTCTCTCTCTCTCCCCCTCTCCCTCCCTCTCTGAAATCAAGAAAAAAAAAATGATATAAAAAAGTGAAGGCGGGCTAACCAATAGGACATGCAGCCCCTGGACCACCTGTAGCTCCCACCTGCCTCCAGGAGATGGCGCCAGTATCTGTCCGTTAGGGGCTCGGAGCAGCAGGAAAGCTGGGCTGGCACCTCGGAGGCATGCAAGCCCCTGGCACCTGCCCTGCAGGCAGGGTCACGGGCGCCCTGCAGAACGCTTTGGGTGGTAGAGCAAGGGCCAAGGAAACCCCAGACAGCAGCTTTGACGGCAGGAGACGCTCTACGCCCAGCCCGACTCCATGGGGTCCCGGAGGAGGATTCCTCCACAAAGGTCCCCGGGGGAAGGTGGCCGGGCCGGCCTGGCAGAGCGTGTGCGTGCAGGGCCTGGGTACATGTTGGCTTCCCCGCCCGGGCACACCTGCTTGTACCAGTGCTTCACCAGGCGCAGCAGGTCCTTCAGCTTGGTGGGCCGGGAGCTGACGAAGTCTCGCTGCAGCTCGGTGAAGCAGGCCGAAAACTCGCCCCCCGGGGTGTCGGGGTGCTCTTGGTACTGAGCGATGAGCTGGGCGTAGACCCTCCAGAGAGGCCCCAGCTTCTCTGCATGGGGGAGAGAGAAGGTTAGGATGCCTCACTCTACGGGGACAGGAAGTAACGGTTTGACAACTGTATTCGATCCTGGGATCCCGGCTTGAATTCTATCAGTGTCCCTGTAAGATACTGGGAGCATCTCTCGAGTAATGACACTACAGATGATGTGCTCTGTATCTTTACTAGTGGTATTATTAATATTATTATTATTTTTGGTTAACCCTTTCCCCAAGACACTTTCCCATTGGTTTTTAGAGAGGAGTGGAAGGGAGGGGGAGAGGCAGAGAGAGAGAAATCATTGATGTGAAAGAGCCACACCGACTGGTTGCCTCCCGCACGTGCCCCGACCCGGAGCACAACCCAGATATGTGCCCTTGACTGAGAATCCAACCTAAGACTCTTTGGTACTCGGATCGATGCTCTAACCATTGAGCCATGCCGGCCAGGGGTCCTTGGGTTCTTTTAACACCCTGTTATGTTGCTGCCATTACTCATGCCACCTGTGGGGGCCCTGGCCCCGTGACCCGTCCCCGAGTCCTGTGGCTTTCTCTCCGCCCCCTCCCACCAGCGCTCCAGATCCTTCCCCCTCCAGGAGCGAAGGCAGGCGTGGGGCCTCACCCAGCGCGTTGAATGCCGGCAGCACGTCCATGTCCACGGGCCCGGGGAGGCGCCTGGACTTCAGGGAGAAGCTCAGCACCCGGGGGGCCTCCCACTTGGAGATCTCGAAGGTCACTTCCAGGTCCGGCTCGGCCGCCAGCTGCTGCTGGGCCTCCAGCTGCTGCTTGATCTCCTTGATGACCGCGTAGCGCTCGGCTCTTTGGGACGGGAAGCTGGTCAGCGAGTCCACGAACACCACGAGGTCGGCGTCGGAGCCTGTCTTCAGGGCGGTGCCTTTGCCGGCTGCCCCTGCCTGGCAGGACAGGCAGGTGGAGACCCAGTGAGAGCCCCTCACCACCATCCCCTGGGCTCCTACCCTGTTTCCCTGAAAATAAGACAGTGTCTTTTATATTAATTTTTGCTCCCAAAGATGTGCTAGGTCTTATTTTCAGGGGATGTCTTTTATTTTTCCATGAAGAAGAATACGGTACACATTTATTGTTAAATGAAAATCAAGGAAATGTATTACCTGTCTACGGTACGGTAGTACGGTAGTTGTCAACACAAACCAGACAAACTGTGAATCCTACAGGATCAAGAATGTACTCGTTTATTCAATGACGATCATGTCATCCTCTTCTGGAACATCATCATCACAATCCAATTCCTGAATTTCCTGGTGAATTTCTTGTGACTCCATTTCTTTCAGAATCAGTGGACCAAATCTTTCATGTTTAGCCTAGGGGGGGCCTTATTTTGGGGGGGGAATGCCTTATATTTCACTCAGAAGGAAACCTGTAAGCAGGTCTTATTTTCGGAGGATGTCTTATTTTCGGGGAAACACGGTACCCGGTACCCATGAGGCTGAGGAATGAGCGTCCGAGCTGGGGTCCAGTGAGGGCTGAGTCCCTGGCAGACTCTTTGCTTTTTCACACCCTTTAGAACAATGGGGTTCGAAAGCAGCAATTCTCATACCCTTTGAGGTGCTTGTGTACACTCCCGGGTTGGTTATAAACCACCCACGTCTCAAGTCAACGCCCCCACCACGTCTCCTAACCCAGCGGTCGGCAAACTCATTAGTCAGCGGAGCCAACTATCAACAGGACAACGACTGGAATTCCTTTTGAGAGCCACATCATTTTTTTAAAACTTAAACTAGATAGATAGGTACCTTGTTGTTCACTTAATTAGGGTGCGTGGTATTTTGTGGAAGAGCACACGCAGGGGGCCAAAGAGCCGCATGCGTCTCGCGAGCCGCAGTTTGCCGACCGCTGTCCTAACCTAAAGCGTACTTGGCTTTCCATTCCTGTGACCTGAGAGAAATCCACCGGATGCAGTCCCTGGGATGACGTTCCTCTTCGGTTCCCCGGTTCATTGCTTCCTCCTGCAATCCGGGCATCCGTTGGGCGAATCTTCATCATTGAGATACCGGGTTTGGCAGAGGTTGGATAAGGGGTTTCTCCACTTCCTCCTTCCTGCCTTTTCCCCATCCCACCCCCCTTTCCTTTCCCAACAACTCTGTGAAAACGTAAAAACCAGTCTGAGCTCAGGGCCCTGGTTTGTTTGTTTTTAAAAAAATATATATTTTATTTATTTTTTACAGTGAGGAAAGGAGAGGGATAGAGAGTTAGAAACATTGATGAGAGAGAATCATTGATCAGCAGCCTCTTGCACACCCCCTACTGGGGATGTGCCCGAAACCCAGGTACATACATGCCCTTGACCGGAATCGAACCTGGGACCTTTCAGTCCTCAGGCTGACGCTCTATCCACTGAGCCAAACCGGTTTCGGCAAGGGCCCTGGTTTGACGGCCCCCAGGGGAGCTGCCAGGCCCATTCTGTGTGGAGGGGCTTGGTCTGCAGGCTTCTCTGAGGGTTGGGGGGGGGGGGGCGCGCGGAGATGGAAGAAACAAGCCCCTGATTCATCTTCACAGAAAAGAAACAGCATGTGGCCAGGGGGTGACTGAGTCTCCCCAGAGCAAACCGGATATGGGGGGTGGGAGATGGGGAGAGGTGTGAGAGCTGTGCTCAGGGCTGAGAGCACTACACAGAGGGCGGCGGAGCAGGCCAGGAAGGTCTCAGGCTGATACTTTAAATGGCCCAATGGGAGACAGCAGGATGTAGGCAGCGTATTAGGAAACAGGTGACCAAATAGGACTCAGCCAGTGAGGAACCGGAGGAGGGACTAACTAAATAGGCTGTGTTCCCTGCCCCAGGTGTGTTCCTGTACCCTGGGGTGTGTGTGTGTGTGTGGGGGGGAGGGTGGGGGCTTTAGGAGAGGTATTAAAAGTATTTGAGCCAAAACCGGTTTGGCTCAGTGGATAGAGCGTCGGCCTGCGGACTGCGGGTTCGATTCCGGTCACGGGCATGTGCCTTGGTTGTGGGCACATCTCCAATGGGGTGTGTGTGCAGGAGGCAGCTGATCGATGTTACTCTCTCATTGATGTTTCTAACTCTCTATCCCTCTCCCTTCCTCTCTGTAGAAAATCAATTATATATATATATATATATATATATATATATATATATATATATTTTTTTTTTTTTTTTAAGTATTTGAAATTCGTTAATGACGTAAGCAGTCCCTCAGCACCACCCCCACCCTCACCCGGAGAACCTGCTGCCCTCCCTCATCCCATGCCCCTGCCAGGGGACAGCGCCGGCCGCGGCTCAGCACCCGGCCGTGACCCCGTGGGGACAGGCGCGCTCACCTTGATGGGCTTCTGCACGTTGGTGGCGGAGTGCCGGAAGCAGATTTCTTTCAGGAACTCGGAGATGATGCCGACCGCTGCCTTGATCTGGCATCTGACGGTTTTCGTGGGCTGGAGGAAGTCCTTGATGAATTTGTCCAGATGGTGGCCGGGGGTCTCGTGGAGCGGGGTCGGCTGGGGGGGAGGGCCAGGGAGGGTGCGAGAACCCCGCTGTGAGTGCCCCCTGACAGCTGGCCCCAGGCTTTCCTCCCGCCTCTCCCTTCTGCCCTCCAACCCAGCAACACTGTGGTCCTTACTTCTTATAGTGACACCAGTGGCCTGGGCATGAAAATTCGTGCACTGGGGCGGGGGGGGGGGGTCCCCTCAGCCCGCCTGCGCCCTCTTGCAGTCCAGTAGCCCTTGGGGGATGTCCCACTGACAGTGTGGGGAGTGGGCCTAAGCCACGGTCTGGTCCCCCTCTGTGGGGGGGCGAGAGGTGGGCCAAGCAAGCAGGTTGCCATCCGCCCCCCCATTGCCATCTCCTCCCTCTGTCCGCTGGCACCCACCTTGGCTGGCCTGGTGCCGCCCGCTCACAGGCCCCATCCCCCACCGACCGGTCGTTCTGCCATTCGGCTGATTTGCCTATTAGGCTTTTATTATATAGGATATCCCAGGGACATATTTGAGTTTAGGGTAAGGTGACCAGACGTCCCGCTTTTGGCGGGACAGTCCGGATTTTTAACAATTTGTCCCGCGTCTCACGGCATTTTAAAAAAGTCTCCATTTTTGGAAAGATGTCTTTTATTTATTTATTTATTTATTTTTTCCCCCAAAAGACATCTTCTTATAGTAAGATGATTTAATTTTTTAAAACACTGCGGGATGTGGGACAAATTGTTAAAAATCGGGACTGTCCCGCCAAAAGCGGGACGTCTGGTCCCCTTAGTTTAGGGCGTACCCAAAACGATACTCTCCTCTAGCTGAGAACTGAATCCTTCTCTGTGGGGGTCCTTCATGACCCCCCCCCCGCCCTCCAACCCCTCTCCACACTGTTTCCAGCTGCGGCATCGCCATCACTCCTCAGCCTCCCCTGCCCCTCTGTTCCTCCCTTCTTTTCCTGTTTCCTGTGGCTGTGACAGATTTCCCATGGTCACACTCATTTCTTTCCCCAGGTTCTATCGGCTTCGCTTAAACACGGGGGACCCGGGGACAGGTTCCCAGGGGCGCAATGACACATGACAGCGGGGTGGCGTGAAGCGACACAGATTCATGCTCTCACAGCCCGGAGACTAGGGATCCGGAGGGAAGCGTGCGTGTTGCCGAAACCGGTTTGGCTCAGTGGATAGAGCATCAGCCTGCGGACTGAAGGGTCCCGGGTTCGATTCCGGTCAAGGGCATGTACCTTGGTTGCGGGCGCATTCCCAGTAGGGGATGTGCAGGAGGCAGCTGATCAATGATTCTCTCTCATCGATGTTTCTAACTATCCCTCTCTCTTTCTCTCTGTAAAAAATCAATAATATATTAATATATATATATATATATATACACACACACACACATACATATATATATATATATACACACACACACATATATATATATATATTGTGTGTGTGTATATGTGTATATATATATATATATATATATATATATATATATATATATATATATATATATTTTTTTTTTTTTTTTTAAGGGAAGCGTGGGCAGGCCCCCCGGGGAGGCCCTGCCCGGCCTGTTCCGGCTTCCGGCGAACCAGTCACCCCTTGGCCGGTACGCGCGTCACTCCGACCCCGGCCTCTGCGTGCACATGACCTTCTCCCCTCCGCGTGTGTCTCTGGGTGCCTTCTTTTTGTTGTAGGTGTTAATCCTCACCCCTGGACATTTCCCACTGATTTTTAGGGAGCGTGGAAGGAGCAGGGAAAGACACAGAGAGAGAAACAACCCGTGTGAGAGAGACCCATCGATCAGCTGCCGCCTTCCAGTGCCCCACCGGGGCTGGGGATTGAGCTTGCAACCGAGGCATGTGCCCTTGGCTGGAATCGAACCTGGGTCTCTTCGGTCGGCAGGCCGACACTCTGTCCACTGAACCACACCGGCCAGGGCTCCGTGTATCTTCTTAGGAGGACACTGGACATTGGAGACAGGTCCCATGCGAGCCTCAACGAATGACACCCCCCCCCCCCCCACTGTCCCACCAAGTGCGGGCTGCCCTAACCACTACGGGGAGGGCACTGAGGTGGAGTGCCCTGACCATCTTTGCAGCTTTCCTCTCCACGTGAACGCTTTCAGAATGAAATGCCGGGAGAAACATGTTTTCAAAAGCCATCTTAGGAGGCTGGGAGCCAAGACCAGGGGTCTGGTGAAAGCAGGGGTAGGGCGGGGTGGGGTGCAGGCACAGGGGCGACCGCTCAGAGGGTCCCCATCCTTCTGCAGCCAACTAGGGGTTTCCTGTTCACAGGGAGCTTCCCGCATGGGGCCTCGGTCCATTCACATCTCCGTTGACCTCCCAGACCTTTGCTCAGCTGCACCACACCTTGAACTTGGACTCCCAATCCTCAGGACTGGGGCAACATACATTTCTGTTGCTCCGAGCCGCCCAGGGCATGGGACTTTGCTACAGCAGCTCTAGGAAACCGACACAGGGGGATCTCGAGGTGTCGGGGGGTGGGGTGGGGTCTGAGCTCTATGTGGAACGCCCTCTCACCAGAACATTCCACGATGGCGACTTTTGCAGGCTGGGACGAGACAGCCAGGCTTGAGCTTCTTCCTTTAGCAGTTGCCAGCACGCCTTATCTCCGCTCACCCGATGGGTGGGGTCAGTTGGGTCCAAGATTACTGGCCTAGGAATTCCATTAGATTATAAAAAATAAAATAAAATAAAATCAGCGGGGCTGCTTGTGGGAAGAGACATCAGTTTCAGGGAACGGGGCCTGGGCTGGGCCTCTGGTCTCTCCTGTGCTTCCTCTCAGTTGCTGAGGTGCTTTGCCTGCGACGCCCACCCCTCTGGTCCTGTCCTCTGGTGGGCAGAGAGCGGCGCTCCACTGATAACGTAACAAGATGGCCTCTCCCTGCGGGCCTTCCTTCTCCCTTAGCCTCTTCCTGCTGTAAAGGAAACGCCTCGCAAGGGTCTGTCCGGGGCACAGAATGGGACGATGGTTTGTAGTGGGAAAGCAGGGCTCAGGGTCCTCCCTCCGACAGGCCTCTCCTTGCTCTCCTGCCCGGGGCTGCCAACATCCATGTGGCGCGCCGCTGGCTGGGAAGGACAGGGGAGGGCACTCATTCTAAAGGGGTGCAGCCTGGCCGAAACCGGTTTGGCTCAGTGGATAAAGCGTCGGTCTGCGGACTGAAAGGTCCCAGGTTCTATACCGTGGTTGCGGGCACATCCCCAATAGGGGGTGTGCAAGAGGCAGCTGGTCGATGTTTCTCTCTCATCGACGTTTCTAGCTCTCTCTCTCCCTTCCTCCTCTCTGTAAAATATCAATAAAAAATATATATTTAAAGGGGTATAGCCTGGCATGCCCACGGAGAGGGAGAGAGAGAGGGCCCCGGGGGTTGTGGGCACCTCGGTGATCGGATCTGGCCCAGCATGACGTTCCGGACGGTCTCATCCTCGAAGTTGTAGTTGACTGTCCAATACACGCACAGCTGCTCCTGCTGCTCAATGAGCCCCAGGACAGTTCTGAGGCCCTGGACGATGTCGAAGTCTTCCTCTCTGCACCCCTCCTCCCAGGCATAGACGGTGAGCAGCTCCAGAGCATACAAGGGTGGCAGGGACCGAGGCTCCGACCGCTTCTGGCACTGCGGGGGAGGAATGGGGCGGCAGCTAATGGAGAGACCCAGTTCTTCCCATGTCAGGACTCTGAAATCAAGAAACCAGCTCGGCCGGTGTGGCTCAGTGGTTGAAGTCGACCCCATGAATCAGGAAGTCACGGTTCAATTTCCGGTCAGGGCACAGACCCCGGTTTCAGGCTTGGTCACTGGGTAGGGTGTGTGTGGGAAGCATCCAATTGGTGTTTCTCTCTCTCTCTCTCTCTCTCTCTCTCTCTCTCTCTCTCTCTCTCTCTCTCCCCCTCCCTCCTTCCCTACCTCTCCCTTCCTTTCTCTCTAAAATCAATAAAAATATATTTAAAAATAAATCTTAAGTCAAACCATTGTAAGTCAAGGCCTGCCTGTATTTGGCCGTATTTCCTAAAGTTAAATATGTAACTATTCCTCATTGTGGACACACATGTGCACACATATATGCCATGTGTATACGTATGCACGCACACATATGATTTCTTATACATATACTTTATAGCCCAGCAGTCCCACGCCTGCATATTTACTCCAGAAAAAGGAGTGCTTGCCCAGCTGGTGTGGCTCAGTGGTTGCACGTTGACCTATGAACCAAGAGGTTCAATTCCTGGTCAGGACACAAGCCTGGGTTGCAGGCTCAGTCCCCAGTAGGGGGCATGCAGGAGGCAGCCGATCAATGATTCTCTCTTACCATTGATGTTTCTATCTCTCTCTCCTTCTCCCTTCCTCTTCTGAAATCACTAAAAGAAAATGTATATTTTATTTTATTATTATTTTTTAAAAATATATTTTATTGATTTTTCAGAGAGGAAGAGAGAGGGATAGAGAGTCAGAAACATTGATGAGAGAGAAACATCAATCAGCTGCCTCTTGCACACCCCCTACCGAGGATGTGCCCACAGCCAATGTACATGCCTTCGACCGGAATCGAACCTGGGACCTTTCAGTCCACAGGCCGATGCTCTATGCACTGAGCCAAACCAGTTTCGGCAGAAAATGTATATTTTAAAAAGGAGCCTACAATTTACAAAAACACATGCAGGGAATACCCATAGTCACATAATTCATAATAGCTCCAGCTTTTACGAATTATGACCCAAATGCCCGTCAGTAGCAGAATGGGTAAATGTGTGGTAGAGTAATACCATGGAATATTACGAAAGAATGAAAAACGACAATCATGGACAAACCTCTCAGACGTAATGTTGAACAGAAGACAGCAGACACAACGCACATACAGTCGAATTCCATTCGTAGCAAGTTGAAAAGCAAGCGGAGCGGATTTGTGGTGACAGCTGTTAGGATGGTGGGCTGTTTGGGGGAGTGTAAACTGAGGCCATTTGCGGAATTCTGCTTAAAACAATATAAAATGCACCGAGCTGTATGCTCAAGACTGTTGTACTTTCCTGGATTGCAAGTTATTGGGACCCAATAGGCAATGGATTGCCAGCCGAGGAAACGCTATATGAAACTTACCAGTCGATGCCAGCCCTTTACCAAGAGGATCAAATCCCTCAGCTTCCTGGGATGGTTGTTAAAAAGATTCTGCTGGAGTTGTGTGAAGCAGACCGAGAATTCCCCGGGGCCGGCTCTTGCCTTGTCCAAGGCTCTTTTGAGGTCGCGGTAGGTTGAGGGGCTGGGCTTGCCGCTTAAGTCTGGCAGGAGAGAGAAAGGGGACTTTGAAGGTTGGGTGCGGTTTGATGGCAAAGGGCTTCCTCGGTCAGAGGCCGGGTATGTTTGCGTAAAAGGCGAGGGGCGGCTTGCCCTGCTCGGTGATAAAAATGAAGTCTACAATGACCGGCATGCAAATGCTATGGCGCTGGCCGAAGACAAGACCAGGGAGAGCAAACAGAGGAAACGAGAAACAAGTATAAAACGAAAAAAGAAGGAATTCTGAATAAGTAGGGAAGAGGTGGTTTCTTTGAAAATAATGGCATTGGCCTACACCTGGAAGGAAATAAAGTTGATATATCACATATAATATGTTCTGCTATTGAGCCCTTCCAGGGAGTGCTTCAATTTAGAGTCAAGGGTACAGGTACCTTGAGGAGGCAGGTGCAGGCAGGTGCGGGCAGAGCCCTGGAGGCTGGGATGGATGCCAGTTGGCAGTTGCACCCCCCACAGCACTGAGCTTGTAAGGTAGGGCGATGCAGGGCAGTGGCTCCCAGACCGGGTGCCAATCAGAATCCTGCTGCACAGCTAATCTGAACACAGGTGCAGGAGCCTCCTGTGTCAATGAGGCAGATGAGTAGATTAGAAAACCGTGGGACACCTACACGATGAAATACTGCGCTGCTATAAAAAAGGAGGAACTTTTACCACTTGCAACAGCATGGATGGAATTGGAGAGCATTGCGCTAAGCGAAATAAACCAGTCGGAGAAAGATAAATATCACACGATCTCACTCATATGTGGGATATAATGATCAACATAACTTGATGAACAAGAATAGATCCAGAGACAAATGGTAGGGGACGGGGGGTGGTGGGTCGGGGGTTAGAGAGCTTGTATGCATGGGATGGGGGGGGGGAGAGAAGAGGGGGCTTTCCCGGGTATAGAGGTGTTCTCCCTTTTCTGCGTCCAGAACAGAAAAGGAATGGTTCCAGTTCTTGAGTAGAGGAGCTGGGGATTAAGAAATAAAAGAAAAAAGAAAGCCAGAGACAGAAATAGAAGCAAGCTGGGAGCCAGGTGGGATGCTGCCACTCTGATGGAGGGACAAGACCCTGAGCCCAGGCAGCCAGCGCATTTATTTTATACCCCCAAATACCAGGAAGAATCACCAAAACTTAGGCTCAAAGGAGCTTATTTGCATTCTTGAGTAGGCCCTAGCATTCCTGGTGCTTGACTGGATTTAGTACATATCTAGACCCGCTCCGGACATCTGGACAAAGGTAAAAGCCAGTACTGAATAACACGTTCCGCCTTCTTGAAGAATGTGTATCCGAGAAGCAGCTCTGCCAGTCGCCTCAGACTCAGCCGACAACAATCTAAAGAATGTCCATATGCCTTCCCTGGGGCCCCTCTGCACCCGGGGTGGGAATGGCTTGTGGGGGGAGGGTCACGAGGGGAAAAGGAGACATGTGTAAAACTTTAGACAGTAAATAAATTTTAAAACAAAAAAAAGTCAATGAGGAGCCCCAACTGGTTTTGCTCAGTGGATAGAGCGTAGGCCTGCAGACCAAAGGGTCTCGGGTTCCATTCCGGTTAAGGGCACGTACCTCGGCTGCACGCTCCTCCCCAGACCAGGCCCTGGTTGGGGCTGGTGAGGGAGGCAACCAATCGATGAGTTTCTCTCACATTGACGTTTCTCTCTGTCTCTCCCTGTCCCTTCCACTCTCCCTAAAAACCAATGGGAAAATATCCTCGGTGAGGATTAAAACAATAAAAAGTCAATGAGGAGATGGGGAGAAGCCCTAGAGAAGAGAGAAAGCCAGGGGAGGAGGGGCTTCCTCTGCTGAAGGCCTTCCACCGAAGGAAAGCACCAAAGGTATCTATCCACCGTCCCTCTCTTTGACGTTGCTCTCTCAACACAGCCCTCAAGACCCAGACCCACCCCCGCCCGCCCCGGAGGGCTCACCCAGAGCGTCGAAGGCGGGCAGCACGTCCAACGTGACGCACTGATACTTTGTGTACAGCCGGATGGCGAGGCCACCGTCGGGCCTCAGCATCTCCATCCTGGCTGCCAGCTTCCTTTCGAGCCGACACGCTCTCAGCCGCTGCCAGATTTTGTCGAGGATTTCGTATCGCTTTTCCTTCTGGTCCTGGAATTTCTCAAGGTCACCGATGAAGATGACAAGGGTGCCATCGGCGCTGCCCTTTAAGAATGTTTTCCGGCCATAGGAGCCGCCCTGCCAGCAACAAGAGGAGCAGGTGTGAGAGTCTGGACCCTTTCGGGGGTCACGGCACTCCCCAGGAGGCAGTCGTGCTACTTCCCTTGAGGAAAAACCCCCCACATGTCACCATAGTCTTCAAGTTGAGTGGCAGCCACCCATTGGTCCACCCACAGGCCAGGGTGCCATAGCAATGCTCTTCATACTGGCCTAAGGTGACCAGACGTCCCACTTTGGAGGGACAGTCCCGATTTTTAACAATTTGTCCCGCGTCCCTCGGCGTCTTAAAAAAGTCCCGATTCTTTCTAAAAATGCAGGAAAGCCACACATGGTATGAACAGGGCGCAGACTCATTTATCCAGGGTGACCCACTGGTCCCGTGCAGCCAGTATTGGCGTCGAAAGGCCCACGTCCAGGAAAACCCCTCAGGCCAGGCACGCTTGGCTGCTGGGCCACCTTACATGTAGACAAAGTTAAATACCGGCAAAACGGTCTCTGCTGGTAGGAGGCGGGCGGGCGGGCCGGCGGGCGGGCGGGCCCTGCCCCGGGGGAGGGCGGGGACAGGACCGGGAGGGCAGGGGCCCTGGGGGCTGGGCATGCTTTGCTCCTCGAGCCGGGTGTAGGTTTGTTCACGGCAACCAGAACAGGCTGCAAACTTAGCTCTGTGCACTCATCTGTTTGTGTGTTTGTTTTAATCAGAATAAGTTAATTAATATTGAGAGGCAGGGTGGTGCTATTAAATAATGCCCAGCTATTAAATAACGTCCCTGTGCCTCCATTTCCTCCTCTGGGCCAAGGCAGGAGACACTAGTATCTGTGTGTGTGTGTATATGTGTGTGTGTGTGTGTGTTTATATGTGTGTATCTGTGCATGTGTATGTGTGTGTGTATATATGTGTGTATGGATGTGTGTATGTGTGTGTATATTTGTGTGTGCATATATGTGTATGTGTGTATGTGTGTATATATATGTATGTGTGCATGTGTGCATGTGTGTGTGTGTGTGTGTGTAATGTCAGAGGCCAGGTAGCACTGTGGCTGCAGAGAAGCGAGTCTCCTACCCCTCCCTACCCTAGGGTCCTGGTGCCTTCCCAGCGCCCTTTCCTCCCCACGGGCCCAGACTCTTTCGCCTCAGCCCTGAGGTTTGTGCCCGCAGCACCAGCCATTTCTAACCCATGAGCGATCCCAATCCCCCCTCGCTGGAAAAGCCGCCGAGAAACTTTTGGGCCGTTCCCCCGAAGGCCTGCAGCCCCAGTTGACTGCTCTGTGGATGGGAAGGACAGAACAGGAGCAGGGAGTAATCACAGCCAATGCACCGAGCACTCACCGTGTCCCAGGCCTGTCCTAAGAACATGACACGCTCAAGCCTCCTGACACTTTCAGATGGGTGCCATTCCTCTCCCATTTTATAGACTCGGAGGCTGAGGCCCAGAGAGGTTAAGCAACCACCCGCGGGTCACACAGCAGTGAGGGGCAGAGCGGGCCTCAGAGTCTGTGCTCCTAAACGCTAAACGATATCCCATCCTCTCTCCGAGGGGGGTGGGGGGGAGACAGGATGACGTATGGTGCACCCAGGGCCTGGCACACAGTAGGTGCTCAGCTCCAAGTCTCTCTGACTTCCCGTCACCAGGAGCCCCGACCCCGGCCCTCCACTCACTTTGGCCACGTGTGTCACCACGGGAGGCTCCGTGGCTTCCTGCAGGGCGGCACAGATGCTGTCCACGGCCTCATCGATCTGCTTCCGACAGTCTTCCGTCGGCCTCAGGTAGAACTGGACATAATCATCCAGTTCATGAGCAGCCATCTCGTACACCGTTTCCGGGCCATCGCTGAACAGCCAGTTGCCCATGGCTCCTGCTGGCTCCCGGGGTGACGGCTCCCAGCAGAGCAGGAGGCAGACAGAGGGAGGATGTCTCGGCTGGGAGCTTGGAAGCTGGCAGGAGCCAGGAAACCGAAACTCACAGCATTCTCAGCTGACTTCCTCAATCCAGAGCTCGGCCCGCCCCTCAGCTCCCACGGCCAGCTGTTCCCGAGGAGGAGGAGGAGGAGGAGGAGGAGGAGGAGGAGGAGGAGGAGGAGGAGTATCCTGAAGAAGCGTGCAGCTGCTGGAACTGGATGCGTGCTAGACCTGTGCCCTCAGCACGCCCCTGCCTCGGGGAGCCTCGACTTCCCCCTCTGTAAAACGGCGACAGCAGTGGTGTCTCTCTTATTGGGCGAATGCAAGAATAAAACGGTACCTGCCAAGGGCTGAGGGCCGGGCAGGTCACCACTGCTACACAAGTGTTTGCTAAGCAAATAAAACTGCATAGCGTTGCCGAAACCGGTTTGGCTCAGTGGATAGAGAGTCAGCCTGCGGACTGAAGGGTCCCAGGTTCGATTCCGGTCAAGGGCACATACCTTAGTTGCGGGCACATCCCCAGTTGGGGGTGTGCAAGAGGCAGCTGATCGATGATTCTCTCTCATTGATGTTTCGAACTCTCTATCCCTCTCTCTTCCTCTCTGTAAAAAAAAAATCAATAATATATATATATATATATATATATATATATATATATATATATATATTTTTTTTTTTTTTAAAACTGTATATGATCAGAGTTCTTCCTTAAGCCTTTTCCCCTCCTTCCTGTTCCCAGTGGCCTGAGGCGTCAGACTCGGTGAGAGTGGCAAGGAGAGAGACTCCAGGAGGTGACAGACTAGCTCAGGGACACTCAGCGAGAGGAGGGCTGAGCTGGGCTCAGCGGGGGGTAGGGGGGGTGGGGAGTGGGGGTGGGTGAAGGGGGAGCTCCCGCGTGCCCAGTTCTGCAGCATCCACGGAAACCCGCACGGCCTCATCCGCCACATGCCCCACCCAGCAAGGACGGGGACAAGCTCAGAAGCACGCCGGTTGGAGGGGAGACAGGTGTGCAACTCCTGCCCAGAGCTATGAGGACGAAACTCCCCGAGGCTGCCGAAGCCGGTTTGGCTCAGTGGATAGAGCGTCGGTCTGCAGACTGAGAGGTCCTGGGTTCGATTCCGGTCAAGTGCATGTACCCAGTAGGGGGTGTGAAAGAGGCAGCTGATCGGTGATTCTCTCTCATCCATGTTTCTAACTCTCTATCCCTCTCTCTTCCTCTCTGTAAAAAATCAATAAAAATATATTAAAAAAAAAAAGAAAAAGAAAAAAAAGAAACTCAAAAAAAAAGAAACTCCCAGAGGCTGTCTCAGCAGCAAAAACCCCCATGGCAGCCCCCCTCCTGCCATGAGGATTAATTTCATACGTCAACTTGGCTGGGCGAAGGCACCCAGATATTTGGTCAAACATGATTCTAGATCTTTCTGGGGAGGGGCTTTAAAGGTGAGACTAACATTTGGACCAGCGGACTTGGAATAAAGCCGACTACTCTCTAGCATGTGGGTGGGCCTCGTCTAATCAGTGGAGGGCCTCTGTGTAAAAAAGACGGACTCCCCTGAAGGAAGTGGGGATCCCACCAGCAGATGCCTTCAGCCTGGAGCTGCCGGGGCCTCTCTCCTGCCCGCCTGCCTTGCAGAATTTGGACTTGCCAACTTCCACAACAGCACGAGCCAATTCCTTAAAAGAAATCTCTAGATCTACATCTATTGTTTTGTTTTTGTTGTGGTTTTTTTTTTTTTTTTTTTAGAACTCTATTACACCTGTCCATTAAAGGTCCTCATTTGCTCCTATCTGACTTTCACCGTAACAGAAGTCAGCTAGGAAGGGGTCATCAGGCTCCCTTTTTAGGTAAAAATGTGGAGGCTCATGCCCTAACCGGTTTGGATAGAGCATCAGCCTGCGGACTGAAAGGTCCCAGGTTCGATTCTGGCCAAGGGCATGTACATTGGCTGCAGGTACATCCCCAGGGGGGGATGTGCGGGAGGCAGCTGATCGGTGTTTCTCGTCGATGTTTCTGACTATCTCTCTCCCTTCCTCTTTGTAAACAGTCAATAAAAAATATATTTTTAAAAATGTGGAGGGTAAGAGAGGTGGAAATACTTGCCCAAGGTCACACAGCTAGTAAATTGTCTGGCTGGGTTCTAACCCGGCACTACCTGACTCCAAAGTCCATGTTTTTTTTTTTTTTTTTTTTTTTTTTTTTTTTTTTTTTTACTTTTTAAAGATTCGATTCTGAAATCATCTGAAATGCTGAGGAAATGTGTGAGGTGAGTACAAAGAACTCCCTCTTCTGTCCTCACCCAGAACACTTCGCACCTGCCCTTATTCTGCATGCACGTCTCATCAGCAGCCTCATTACCGAGCCGTTTGGGAGCGTGTTGCAGATATGATGTCCCCTTACTCTTCTTTGTTTAAAATCTTTGGGTTTTTGAGCAGATTTAGGTTTGCAGCAAAGTTGGGCAGAAGGCCCAGTGATTTCCTATGTACTCCCTGCCCCCCCGACAGGCACAGCCTCCCCACCCAGGCAGGGCGTTTGTTATACCGGATGATTCTACATGGACACATCCTAGTCACCCAGACCCTCTTCAATCCTCCCACACGTATCCCCTCAGAACCAGGCTGCTTCCTCTCTGTCTCCTGGACGGACCACACCCTCACCCACTCAATAGGCATTCACGATGCTTATGCTGAGAATGTGGTCCTGGACCTGCCCTTCTCTCCTCATCCCCACCCCCCCCCTACCCCCCAGCCCTGGGCATCCACTCCTCCCTGTGCTGCCTGGGGTGGGAGGACAGATGCTCAAGTCTCAGACCCCCCTGAGCCAGATTCTGGCTGGAATTTAGTTTATTTTGAAGAAGAGGTGCAGAAGCACCTCCCGCAGCCCTGGAGGCCCAGTCCCAGGAGATGTTTGTGGCTGGGGGAGTCCACGTCCCTGGGTCTGGCCCCCTGCTCTGTGGGAGAGAGGCGGTGGGCAGGGCAGCAGCAGCTTCCTCCGATTCAGCCAGCGGTGGTCCAATAACGAAACGAACGTCCAGGCGGCCCCAGCCTCCTGCCGCCGGTCCAGGGTTCGGATGGAACCCCTTTCCACTCCCGATTCCGGAGTGCTGGTCCTGGACTGAGAGGGACATGTGACTGAACCGGAGGTCAGACGTGCCCCTGGCACGCACTGGTGGGTTTGCTCTGGAGGGAAGAGGCAGGCTGGCACTGTTACCATGGCACTGGCTCACATGCAGGCTCTGGGGATGGAGGATCCCACTGGTGGCATCGTAGCAGGGAGAAAAAAGGCGGGAACTTGGTACAGACTGTATGGCATGGCATGAAGATGTGCAAACTGGGGATAGGTGACCAAAAGGAGGCCTCCGAGGAAAAGGCATCCCGCGAAGTGTCCAAGGACAGGAACCGCATGACATGCATTATCCCACTCCCCCTGTCTGTGTCTGTGGCAGACATAAGTAGCCGATCCCAGCATGCTGTCCTTTTAGCAGCCGAGCTCAGGAAGCTTCTCAATAGCCCAGACGTGTACAGACTGTAGGTCTCTGAGCACTTCTTCCTGTATGCAGGCCAGACATTGCTAATCAATCACAGCACTCGCGCCACTATTTTTTTCTAGTGCATCCATGGCAGACATCACTAATTGATTAGGTCACTCCTCCCGGCTAGGCATCCATTCTTCAAAATCCTTTAACGCATAGGGCTCGGGACAGCCACAACCAACTGAGTGTGGCCGACAGATGAGATGAAAACTCTGCAGGAAGCCAATTCCAGCATGTCATAATTGCAAGAGTTTCATCAAAAGGTTGATGGAACGTGGGGACTCAGCAAGGGCTGATTCACATATGTAATCACCTTTTGAGAATGGCTAAAAGCATTTCCCCAAACTTGAAAAGGAGGATTACTCGCTGCAAGACACTTCAGGGCATCTTAATCTACATGTTATTGCCTCCTACTGGCCAAACACCTGAACAGTTATAGGCAAATTCTTCCAATCTGACAATGGATTCATGTACTAACCCTACCTTTGATGTGCATATCTCCACCTTGCCTTAGGACAAATTGTGTTAATAAAAAGCAAGGGGTCCTGAGACAAGGGGGACTTAGCTCCTTTAGCTAAGTCTCGTTTGGCCCTCATAAAGCCTTTCAAAATTATGCTTCGTCTCTGGACTCTTATTTAATTTATGCACAGCCCTTCTCTGGATTTCTGAACCCTTCTAGATGCTGGATCATGACCACCAATGTTGCCCTAGCCCATTTGGCTCAGTGGATAGAGCATCCGCCTGTGGACTCAAGGGTCTCAGGTTCGATACCAGTCAAGGGCATGTACCTTGGTTGCGGGCACATAGCCAGTGGGGAGTGCGCAGGAGGCAGCTGATTTATGTTTCTAACTCTCTATCCCTCTCCCTTCCTGCCCGCAAAAAATTAATAAAATATAATTAAAAAAGAAAAAGACCACCAGGTTAAAACTCTACCATCCCTGTGAAAAGTTCT
Source organism: Pipistrellus hanaki (assembly GCF_964339955.1). Lineage (NCBI taxonomy): Eukaryota > Metazoa > Chordata > Mammalia > Chiroptera > Vespertilionidae > Pipistrellus > Pipistrellus hanaki. The sequence continues at coordinate 17,490,246 of NC_140521.1, read as the reverse complement.
TAGATTAGGGAAGGAGGAGCAGCCACTGGGAGGTCAGAGATGACCGTCAGAAGGAAGGATGGGAACTGGTGTGGATGGGTAGGGAGAATCGGGGAGGAGGAGGACATTCTCGGTGGGGCAGATGCAGCTGAGACCAGAGGGTCACCAGGGTGTTGAAGAAGCTGGAAACCCAGAAAGTGCCCACCCATGCAGGCTGCACTCCAATACACACACACACACACACACACACACACACACACATCTGGCATGTGACCCTGAGTCTCCCCACGTGGAGGGCTGGTGTCCATCTGTCCATCTGGCAGGACCACTGATTTTCTGGGTTTCACACAGCAGCCTGGGGAAGATGATAGAATATGTTGGTTACCTCCAACCTTCCTAGAAAAGCTGAGAGAATGCAAATAGATAGGACATGGAGGCATGGGGGCACATCTGGGCCATGATGGGGCTCTGCCCCTTTGGGAGGAATCATGCCCCTCCCCCCGATCACACTGCCCCTCCCCCCCACCCCCCCCCAACCAAGATGCTCCCTGCTGTACCACAGGTCTCTCACCCTCACTGGCCATGGCTGGATGGGGGTGCCATCTCTGTCTATGCAGCACAGGGAGGATGTGCAGGCTGCAGCTTCCTTGGCCAGCAGGTCCCAGCGGGCATTCGGGCCCAGGTTGCCTGTCGGGTCTGCCGGATCCAGGATGATGGGCCTGCAATTCCCATCCAAGGTCAGTCCTCTTCCTGGCAAACATCTGGGTATCTACCTCTGGGACTGCTTGAACTATTCTCCCCCTCACCCAACACTTTGCAGGGGGCAGGGGCAGGGCCCGGAGACTCCTCTGGGCTCCAGGCACACACTTGAGGGCAGGGTGGCGAAGCTACACAGAAGCCCCTTCTGCCTTCTGAATCCAGGACAGACATTACTAATCAACCATAGAGCCCAGGCCATGCTTTCCCCACCTGCGTGTAAAGCAGGCATTGTTAATTGACCACAGCACTGGTTCCATCCCTCTCCCCTATCCATGGCCACGAACTGATGAGATCACTCTTTTCAGTGGAGCTCACTCACACCCTCAGGGTCTTTATCCACACATCCCTCTACGTAGTCATTGCCCACGGACCGGAAATACATCACAATGTTGTGAAAGCATTTTTGTCATCTCTGTAGCATTTCAGAGGCTGGCAAAACCCCACAGTATGGGGCAGCTTATGTTACCTGGTGGTTCACAGACATGCGGCCCCAATTTAGCAAACACATAGGGAAGTTGCCCAGTTAAATTTGAGCTCTAATGAATGTTTTTTGTTTGTTTGATTTATAAAAATTTAAATATGTTTTTATTGATCTCAGAGAGGAAGGGGAGAGAGAGAGAGAGAGAGAGAGAGAGAGAGAGAGAGAGAGAGAGATCAAAACATCAAGGATGAGAGAGAATCATCGATCAGTTGCCTGCTGCACCCCTAACCCTGGGGATTGAGCCCGCAACCCAGGCACGTGCTCTAACTGGGAACCCAACTGTGACCTCTTGGTTCATAGGTCGATGCTCGACCACTGAGCCTCTCCGCTAGGCAAGGGTGTTGGTTTTTTTAAGCATACGTATATCCCGATGACTACACGGGATATTCTTACACTAAAAAGCTCTTCATTGTTTATCTGAAATTCAAACTTAACGTGGAGTCCTGCATGTCACCGGCACCCCTGTTCCCCGGCGACCAGGAAGCTGACTGCGGGGCCCCTGGTGCTGAGGCTACACTTCCGGGAAGGAGCTCAGTCCCAGGCAGCGGGTTTCTGTCTCTGCTCCGTGCCCTCCCCTTGGGAGGCGGGGAGAGAGGTGGCCTTGGACCCGGGACTCTGGGACGCGGGGTGGGTCCGAACCTGGGCTTCCGAAGCTGCTGCTCCAGGAAGTCTCGGATGGTCTCGTCCTCGCGGCTGTAGTTGACGGTCCAGTAGACGCAGAGCTGGCGGTACTGGGTGACCAGCTCCAGGACGGTGCGGAAGCCCTCGGCCATGCTGAACTGGGGGTCCCGCCCGCCCTGCTCCCAGGCGTACACCGCCAGGAGCTCCAGCCCGTGCTGGGGGGGCAGCGAGCCCTTCCCCTTGGGCATCTTGGTGCACTAAGAAAGGAGGAGGAGACGACGAACCCGTCCATCCTGCAGCCAAGAGGAGCCGGCAAACCCACCCCAAACACGGACAGAGCCCCTCCTATGCCAGGTGCCCTCCCTTGCACCATTCCACCAACTCCTGGGATGCAGGAATGCCAGCCCCATTTCACAGGTAAGAAAACCGAGGTCCCCCCAAACACGGACAGAGCCCCTCCTATGCCAGGTGCCCTCCCTTGCAACTATCCACCAGCGCAGGGCTCCGGTCAGCGCTGGGCCTGCCTCCCCCCGGGAGACAGCTCCAGAGGCAGAGCCCAGGGCCACCGGGAGGAGGCGGGGGGTTGTGGGGAGGGTGTGGGGAAGGAGGGGTCCGTGTGCCGAACCTGCCGGTACCAGTGCTTCACCAGGCGGATCAGGCTCTTGAGCTTGGTGGGGCGGGAGATGACAAAGTCACGCTGCAGCTCGGTGAAGCAGCAGGAGTACTCGCCAGGGCTGTTGTAGCTGCGGATGAGGTCCACGTACACGTGCGCCGGGGGCCTGGAGCCGGGGACCAGCTGGCCTGGAGGCGGGGAGAAGGTCACCCCCACCTTGTTTCGGGGAAACACAGGTGCAGCGGACCCAGGGCTGAACCCCGGTGAGGATCTGACTCCCGTGTGTGTGTGCTTATCACCACTCCCCTGCAAAGGGTCTGGAGAAGGGGACCCTGCGCTGGCTTCTAGTTCCACCACCGCGCTGGGTGACCTTGACCTCGACCTTGAGCCCCCGTGTCCTCATCGAAGTGTCTCAGTGCATCCCCAGCTTCGAATATCTGTGCGCCACCTCCCCCACCTGCCACAGACCCATGCGATCAGTTCAACCCACAAGTGCACCTACTGTGTGCCCACACCCCACCTGCTTACCCACCGTGCAGGAAGGCTCGGCTCGGGGCTCACCCCCCTCCACCGACGCTCGGACCCTAACCAGGGAGAGGCCCCCCGGGGGACAGAATCATAGGCGAGAGCTGGTGTCACCCGGTCCCAGGGCACTGGGAGGCATTCCATGGAATCCCCGCTCTCGCTCTCTGAACTAAGGAACGGAGCAGACTCAGAGACGTTTCCGGACCAATCTCTCCCTGGCTACTTGTTTTGCGAAATGCAGGCACCGTCTATACTGAGATATGGGGGTGGGAGGGGGGGGCAAAGGGGGGGGGTTCTCACTCTGCACACTCTGCTATCCACACACGGAACTGAATATTATAGATACAAAGCGATTTGCTCCTGTTTTGTTCAGGGATTTCCCCGCTCTGTGCCTGGGAGTGTGCTGGGCACACAGTAGGTGCGCTTATGGATTGGACTGATCGGATGGGTCTGTGGCAGGTGGGGGAGGTGGCGCACAGATATTCGAAGCTGGGGATGCACTGAGACACTTCGATGAGGACACGGGGGCTCAAGGTCGAGGTCAAGGTCACCCAGCACGGTGGTGAGACTAGAAGCCAGCGCGGGGTCCCCTTCTCCAGACCCTTTGCAGGGAAGCGGTGATACACACACACACACACACACACACACACACACACACACACCGACAGTGCCTACCACCGAGAGGGCGCCCACCCTCCACCTCTTCCTTCTGGGGACTGTGCCTGGCCCCTCACCGAGGGCGTCGAAGGCGGGCAGCACGTCGAAGTCCACGCTTTGGTCCCGCATCGTCTGGGACGCCAGCGAGAAGCTCAGCACGCGGGGGTTCTCCCACTTGGGGATCTCGAAGGTGACCTCGAACCTCCGCGCCCGCTTGCACGCCTCCAGCTGGGCCCGGATCTCTGAGACGACCTGGGCCCGCGTGTTCCCCTGCTCAGCGAACTGGCGGAAGCAGCTGAGGAACACCACCAGGTCGGCGTCGGAGCGGCCTTGCAGCGCAGTGCCCTTCGCCGAGGAGCCGCCCTGGGGGGGACAAGGCAGGCGGCCTGAGCCCGGAAGGACATCGTAAGGCCAATGAGACTCAACCCCAAGACTTCTTTGACGTTAGAGAAAAGGGAATTCCCCTTTTACGAAGAGATGCCAAGGACCATCCCATGGACAGGCCCCACCCAAGCAGCAGCAGGCAGGGCCCAGAGCTAGGAAGAAAAGCCGAGTCCTGAGGAGCCGGCATGGGCTCCTGGATCCAGCTGTGCCTGAAGGCAGCCTCTTCCAGGGCCGTCCATTCACATCAGCCAACACTTGCTTTGTTGCTTCTCTTGAACTGGCCGCCGTGAGCAACCCAGAGAAACCTCGTGGGCCTCTATGGGCCCTCCCTGGGCCATCTGTCTGTGACCTTGTTCCACATTCTCTTCTATGCCTGGCCCTGTGCTGGCTGCTGCAGAGCCCACAGAAGTGGGTCCGGCCTGGCCCGGGCCCACACGAGACCACAGGCCTGCAGCCCGGGCCCACACCCCCTGGCGCTCACCTTGACCACCTTGAGCACTTTGATGGGAGAGTCCCGGAAGCAGTTTTCCCTCAGGAAGGAGCAGATGGTGTCTACCGCCTTGTTCACCTGGTCCAGGAACTGGCGGTTGGGCTGGAGAAGATCAGCGATGAACTTGTCCAGGTCCCTGGCTGGGGTCTGGCAAAGGAGCGCGGGCTGCAGAGAGAACAGGTGGAGAAGGGTCGCCTGTGCATGCCCAGGCCCCGCCCCTTGGCTTCCCAGGAGAACAAGACTCCCATGATCCCCTGTGGCTCTTTTCCTTCTCAACTGGCTGTCCGCTGGCAGCATCAGAGGGACCAGAGTTCAAGTTCTGGTTCTACCACCACCACACAGCCTCAGGTTCTCCATCTTTTTTTTTAAAAAAATGTATTTTTATTGATTTCAGAGAGAGGAAGGGGGGGAGAGAGAGAGAGGGAGAGAGAGAGAGAGAGAGAGAGAGAGAGAGAGAGAGAGAGAGAATCATCAAGGATGAGAGAGAGCCAAAACTGGTTTGGCTCAGTGGATAGAGCGTCAACCTGCGGACTGAAAGGTCCCAGGTTCAATGCCAGTCAAAGGCATGTACATTGGCTGTGGGCACATCCCCAGTGGGGGCTGAGCAGGAGGCAGCTGATGGATGACTCTCTCTCATCAATGTTTCTAACTATCTCTCTCCCTTCCTCTCTGTAAAAAATCAATAAAATATATATTTTTTAAAAAGGATGAGAGAACCGAAACCGGTTTGGCTCAGTGGATAAAACCTGGGCCTATGGACTGAAAAGTCCCAGGTTCGATTCCTTTCAAGGGCATGTATATTGGTTGCAGGCACATCCCCAGTAGGGGGTGTGCAAGAGGCAGCTGGTCGATGTTTCTCTCTCATCGATGTTTCTAGTTCTCTATCCTTCTCCCTTACTCTCTGTAAAATATCAATAAGATATATTAAAAAAAAATAGGATGAGAAAGAATCATTGATTAGCTGCCTCCTGCACGCCCCACCCTGGGGATCAAGCCCACAACCCGGGCATGTGTCCTGACCGGGAATCGTACTGTGACCTCCTGGTTCATAGGTCAACACTCAACCACTGAGCCACACTGGCTGGTCTTCCCCATCTTTAAGGGGGGCAAGAAGGAGGCCCACGCTTCACTGGGTTGCCTGGATGGTTAAGCACGGGTTATGAGATTCTGCAAAATAGCGAATGCGATGGCATTCTGTCCTTCGGGGAGTTGCCCGTGGCTACCGTGGTGAGTGGGGCTCCCCAGAAGCAGAGCTGAGGCGAGGGTTCCTGTGCCTGTGATTAACGGAGACGGGGCCAGCAGAAAGGGGCGAGGGGAGCAGGAGCTGGTGGGGAGGCTCAGCTGGAGAAAGCTTTTCCCGGAAGCCAGAGCGGGCCCTGGAGCAGCAATCGCATCACAGACTTGGTCCTGCCTTGCAACCGGGCGGGCCTCTATGGGCATGTCACTGAGCACTGGCTGGGATGGCACAACCTTGGCCTTGGCTGTGAGCCAGCAGCAGCCAACACGCCGAGCAACCGGGAGAGGGCACCCGCAGGGAAAGGGGATCTGGGACGCGGCACCGGCAGCGTCCTGCCCCTCGGGACCCACCTCTTACCATCACATCCCAGGGCTGCACGGGCGTCCCGTCGGCGCTCAGAAAGCAGGCCTGCGCCTCCAGGGCCGCCGCCTCCTGGGCCAACAGCTCCCAGCTGCCCAGACCCACGTTCCAGGTGGGGTCGGCAGGGTCCAGGATCAGGGGCCTGGGGGCACAGTGGGTGAGAATCAGTGAAGGAGCAGGGGGTGGGAGACATCGGGAAGGGGTGTGTGGTGGGGGGCGAGGGGGAGGGAGAGAAGAATGTCAGCCTCTTAGGGCTGGTGCAATCTCGCCCACGCACAGCAGGGTCCCAGCGTGGCCACCTCGGTCCGGAAGCTATGGGGATTGTCTTGTATTAATAAAACTGGTCCTGGCCAAAACTGGTTTGCCTCAGTGGACAGAGGGTCGGCCTGCGGACTGAGGGGTCCCGGGTTCGATTCCGGTCAAGGGCATGTACCTTGGTTGTGGGCACATCCCCAGTGGTGGGGGAGGGGGTGTGCAGGAGGCGGCTGATAAATGATTCTCTCTCATCCATGTTTCTAACTCTCTATCCCTCTCTCTTCCTCTCTGTAAAAAAAAAAAAAAATCAAAAATATTTTAAAAAATTAAACAAAACTCTTCTAATGTTAACTTAAAAATTTTTTTAAAAAAATAAAAATAAAACTGGCCCAGGCTTCCTTTGAGGGTCATGTCTCCATGCTTCCTCAGCAAAGAGTCCAGGAGGATGCAGAGTGAGGATGGGGCTGGGGCACCCAAACCCCACCCGGGGCCCCTCCTGGAGGCAGGGACTCCAGGTGACAGCGGGGAGGATGACAGGGCGGGAGACGAGGTAGCGGTGTGACCTGGGCTTCCGAAGCTGACCGAGGAGGTGCGTTCTGAGAGCCGGGTCCTCGGGGCTGTAGTTAACCGTCCAGAAGACACAGAGCTGCCGGTGCTGCTGGACCAGCCGCAGGACGGTCCGCAGGCCCTCGGCCGTGGGGAAGCGGTCCTTCCCGCAGCCCTGCTCCCAGGCGAAGACCGTCAGCAGCTCCAGGGCGTAGGCCGGGGGCAGGGCGGCCCGGGCGGGCCCTTCTCCTTTGTTCCTCACGGCGGCGGGGGCGACCTATGTCCCCCCCAAATCCAAGACTCAGTGGAGGGAGCACTTCCTGTCTGCGGAGCACGGCCCTCCTTGGAGAAGGAGGGGGACAGAAAAAACACAGCACAGACCACAGAGAGAACAGAGCCTTGGGGTGGCCTGGCACACCCTTCTCGTTTTGCAGGAGAATAAACGGAGGGCCAGAGCGGGGGCAGTGACTTGTCCAAGGTCACAGAGAAGGTCAGACTTGGTCTGTGCCTACAGTCTGTCTCACAGGAGCGGGGTCTGCAACATAGTCATGTTGGCATTTCTTTCTTTTTCTTTTTTTAATATTTTATTGATTTTTTTTTTTTTTTTTTTTTACAGAAAGGAAGAGAGAGGGATAGAGAGTTAGAAACATCAATGAGAGAGAATCATCGATCAGCTGCCTCTTGCACCCTCCTCCCCACCGGGGATGTGCCCGCAACCAAGGCACATGCCCTTGACCGGAATCGAACCTGGGACCCCTCGGTCCACAGGTCAACCAACCCTCCATCCGCTGAGCCAAAGCGGTTTTGGCTGTCATCTTGGCATTTCAATACTCATAATACGTTAGCAATAGCAGGCGGTCAGGAGATGCCGGTTGAATAAGAGAGTTGGCACTGAGAGAGTATTTGCTGAGGGGGCTCAGAAGGATGCTCAGGAGTTAGCGTGCCTTGCACAGGGGATGGTGATGGAGGAACAGCATCAGCAAAGGCTTGGAGGTGAGAAGCGACAGGGAAAGCATTAGCCGTGTGAGGAGAGAAGGCTGGAGAGGGGCGGGGAACCCAGTCACAAGAGGATGTGGGGGCCCGATGGAGAAGATTCTCCCTCAGCCAGGGGCTCCCAGGGCATGGAGGGTGGAGGAGGCAGTCCTGGTTGGGGTGGCCCACAAAACGCAAAGGAGGGCGCTGTGTCAGGGACGAGCGGATTGGCCGAGGCGGTTGCCATGACAGCGGCTGTTTTCTGGGAGGAGCGAGGGGCACAGAGGCCTCACCTGGCGGTGCCAGTGCTTCACCAGCAGGATCAGGTTCTTCAGCTTGGCTGGCCGCGAGTTCACGAAGCTCCTCCTCAGCTCCGCGAAGCAGGCTGCGTGCTCCCCGTCCCGGCAGCCGCTGTCCAGGAGAGCCCGGTAGACCTTGGGGTCTGGTTTGGTGCCGGCGCTGAGCTGCCCTGAGGATGTTGGCAAGATGCTGAGGATGCATTTCTAATGGAAGCCAGCGGCATTTCCCTACCCGGCTGCTCACCTGCCTCCGATAGTTAAACATTAATTATATAACGCTGCGGTCAGTGACACACCATCGAGAGCACAGAATAACCACCAGAACTTCTAGAACTTATGGACGTGGAAAACAAAGTCTCTGGGGTTTTTAAAAAAGTAAGCTGAGGCAGCAGATCAGACACATTTGAAGAAAGTAAACTGGAAGGTATGCTTGAGCAATGGAGCAGCAGGCAGCAACTGAGAGATGGGGAAATGAGAGCGATGAGACGTGGAGGTTGGAGTGAGACACCATTCAAGAGCTCCAGAAGTAGAGAATGGAGGAAACAGAGGAGAAGCGATATTTGAAGAGCTACTGGGAGGCATTTTCCCAAAACTAAAGGAAGAAGGGAGTCCTCAGATTCAGTCAGCACAAATTCCACATAGTATAATTAAAAAGAAATCAATATACAAACATCAGAGACTGAAGGATTATGTGGTCTAAGAAAAGTCTTAAAAGCTACCAAAAAGGAAACACACACACACACACACACACACACACACACACACACCAACAAAGTAAACAGCCGACTTCTCATCAACAACTATGAAGGTCAGAAGACAGTAGAAACTGAGAAAAACAAATGTCAAACATTCTCTCCAAGAGGGAGGTGAGACAGGTTTTTTAGACAAAGTCTGTGAAAATTTATCAGTTATACATCCCTTCTGAAAAAGTACTACAGGATGTATTTCTATAAGCAGGAAATGAATCCAGAGCAAGAACTGGAAATTAAGAAGCATTAGTGGGGGGGGGGGGGGGGGGAGAGGAAATATTTCTAATTATGTTCAGAGGTTTTAATTTACACAGGTATAAAAACAAAAGCAAAGACGATAATCTTTCTTATTGTGAGTGTCTTGTATGTTAGTTCTAATAGATTGCTAACCCCTTCAAAGTGATCCTATTATTACTGTGTGCTCCATTTTTGTCTTCTAGTTTTATGTTACTTATAACAGGCACAATTAAAATCTAATAGCATACCCTTACAAATAAAAAATGGAAAAAGGTATTTCAGGAAAACACTGCCAAGATCAGTGCAGCTCTATTAATGTCAGATAAAAGGCTTTAAGGCAGGTTTACATGTGTTTCAACATAATGAGGATTATTACTTGATGATAAAAGGAACAATCCAATAAAATATAATTATATCCTTACACGTTCCTTAATAACATTGCCTCAAAATATTAAAATCAAAACTTTCCAGAATTACAAGGAGAAACTGACAAATCTCTACCCAGAGAAGGAGATTCTGGGGGCCCATTCATAAACTGGAGGACAAAATAAGGAAACATAAGGGTCTGAACAAAGACCCTAAGCTAACCCTAAAGGATCTGTACAGGAGCCTGCATTCCCCAATGGGGAGCATGCATTCTTTTTTGGGGGTATATTTTCTGACTACAATTAAAAATAGAAAAAGAGCCCAGTGTTGCTCAGAGGTTGAGCAGCGACCTATGAACCAGGAGGTCACAGTTCAATTCCCGGTGGTGGATTCTATTCCCAGACAAGGGCACATAGTGGGGCTGCAGGTCTGATCACCTGCCCTGGCACTTGCGGAAGGCAATCAATCCATGTGTCTCTCTCACACTGATGTTTCTCTTTCTGTCTCCTGCCCCACCCTTTCTTCCATTCTCTCTAAAAATCAATGGAAAAAATACCCCCAAATGAAGATTAACAAAACAAAACAAAACAGCAACAAAAGAAATTACATGTAATTTCTTTTTTTTAGAATATATTTTCATTGATTACAGAGAGGAATGGAGAGAGAGAAACATCAATGATGAGAGAGAATCATTGATCGGCTGCCGTCTGCACACCCCCTACTGGGGATTGAGCCCACAACCTGAGCATGTGCCCTTGATCCGAATCAAACTCAGGACCTTTCAGTCCCCAAGTTGATGCTCTATCCACTGAGCCAAACCAGCTAGGGCCATGTAATTGCTTTAAAAAAAAAAAAAGTTTCGCCGAAACCACTTTGACTCAGTGGATAGAGTGTCGGCTTTCGGACTGAAGAGTCCCAGGTTCGATTCTGGTCAAGGGCATGTACATGGGTTGTGGGCACATCACCCGTAGGGGGTGTGCAGGAGGCACCTGGTTGATGTTTCTCTCTCATCAATGTTTCTAACTGTCTGTCCCTCTCTCTTCCTCTGTTGAAAAATCAATAATATATATATATATATATAAAGTTCCAAGCAGATAGGAAGAACTGCTAACACTTGTGAAATTGGAATTGGAGGACACGGTCCTAGGATGTCTACAGTTTTCTGTGTGCTTGAAACAGTTTATAATTAAACTTCTGTAAAGTTGAAAGCGCTACATAGTGATGAGTTGAAGACCATGACTGTAGGGATCGCACAGTAGCCCCAATGCTCGGTGAGGTAGGGGAATTAGCCAGCGAGAGGATTGCGAGAGCCCGTGAGACGTTCCCTGACTCCCCCAGGCCCAGGCCGGGCACCCCTCACCCACGGCATCAAAGACAGGCAGCAGGCTCACGTCCGTCCAGCTGGCCAGGGCCGGGGCCATCAGCCGGAACCGCAGCGCCTCGGCCACGGTCTGCTCCGGGAAGCTCAGGGTCAGGCCGGGGACCGGATCCCGCCCCCAGGATTCCAGCTGGTGCCGCATGTCCGTGAGGATCTCCGCCCGCCGCGGCCCCTGGTCTCGGTAGCCCTCGAGGCAGTTGAGGAAGATGACGAGCTCGGCATCACAGCCTCCCTTGAGGTCTGTGCCCCGGCCGAGGGAGCCCCCCTGCAGAGAAAAGAGGGGTCTCAGACTCGTGACTCGATTTAAAGTCAGACTGGGGACCCCCCCAGTTCTCCCAGCCCCCTCCCCAGCTGCAGCCCTGGAACTCCTGGATCCCTGATGCTGGCTCTTGGGGCACCGTGACAGAGGCAGGCTATGACCTCTGACCCTCATAAGCCGGCAGGGCCAGGTCATATCTGACTATCTGAAGGCTCTGCCTTCTCTAGACCATGAAGTGAGTGCAAAGTCAGACAGCATGCAGCGGCAGATAACGGGACAGCTGGGTGGAGAGGGCAGCGGTCAAAGATTCCAGCCGAACATCTGCTGCACCTGCGGACTGCACATCTGGCTCCCAGGTTGCTAATTGGGGTCTTGGCCCAATAAGGGTCTGCAGATGTTCTTGGCCTGCTTCAAGCAATCATTCATTCATTCATTCATGCATGTATGCATGCATTCAACAGATATTTACTGAGCAATTGCACATATGGGGATGGGAGTGGATAAAATACTTCTTTCCCTGGAACTTATATTGTACCAGGTGGAAAGGGAGGGGGAGGCAGGGACAGTCAGCAAATAGGAACCCCCCCCAAAATAAAAAGCCCTAAGTGCTGTGTAGAGGCCAATGAAAAGGGGCCTGGCGGGAAGTGGAGGTTGTGATTGTGAATGAGCAGACAGGCTCCTTGAGAAGGGGACTTGGATCACAGACTTAAAGGAGGGAAGGGACCGGCCGGTGTGGCTCAGCGGTTGAGTGCGGGCCTATGAACCAGGAGGTCACGGTTTGATTACTGGTCAGGGCACATGCCCGGGTTTGCAGGCCCGATCCCCAGTGTGGGGCGTGCAGGAGGCAGCTGATGAATGACTTTTATCATTGAGGTTTCTATCTCTCTCTTCCTCTCCCTTCCTCTCTGAAATCAATCACACACACACACACACACACACACACACACACACGAGAGATAGAGACCCAAGTGGATGGAGGAAGAACATTCGAGAAAGAGAAAACAGCCAGTGGGGAGGTGTGCCTGGGAGCCAGCATGGAGTGAGGGGCAGAGAGAGACCAGGGCCAGACCCCACAAGCCTGAGGCCACTGTCCTCTGTGAATCCTTGGAGAATTTTGTGGAGAGAAGGGAAGTGATCTCATTATGGTAATAGTGGTTAAAATAAAACTACCATGAAAAAAAAAGCAGCTGGCTTTTATACTAGTACTAGAGGCCCGATGCATGAAGATTCGTGCAAGAATGGGCCTTCCTTCCTCTGGCTGCCGGCACCATCTTTGCCCCAGCCAGAGCTGCCTTTATGCCTGCCCACGCTGCCCAGAGGCCCAGAGCAGCTGGGGCATGGCGGAACGCAAACATCCCACCTCTGGCTGCTCAGTGCCTGTGTATGCAAATTAACCTGCCATGTTTGTTGGGTTAATTTGCATACTCACTCTTGATTGACTGGTGGGTGTCGCAAAGGTACAGTCAATTTGCATCTTTCTCTTTTTATTAGTGTAGATATATAACCCTCCCCCAGCAAACTGCTCTCCCTGATGTCCACTTCCTCTGTCCGCCCTCAGCTGTGTCTCTGTGACTTCTTCCTGCCCCCACAGTGGCCCTCCCCTCCCCCCCTCCAGTCGGGTCCCATCGGTGTCTCCACCTGCTGCTCACCTTGCCGACTCTCGAGGCCTTGTGGACACAGTTCTCCCGGAGGCGGCTCAGGATGCCGTCGACGGCCTTGCTCACCTGCCTCTGGAACTGGGGGCTGGGCTTGAGGTGGTCCTGGATGAAGCGGTCCAGCTCCTTGGCGGGGACCCGAGCCAGATCCGGGACCCCCTCCGGTATACAGGGGGCGGTGCCGTCCACCGAGGGGTCGGGAGCTGGGCATACGGGCCGCCTGTTCCCTGCCTTCGAGCATCCGGCATCAGCACTGCTGCTGTCTTTGGGGGTCCCCTGGGCCGGGCCTCCCGGAATGGGCCGGTCCACACCTGAGTGCCCGGTGCATGGAAGGCCCTGGAAGGTTGGGGGAGGAGCAGTCTTATATGTGCGGGGTTCCACATTCCTCCTCTTGGCAGCCCCCGCCCCCACCTGTCAGGGTGACTGAGGCTCAGAGAGGGGAAGGGAGAGGTTGTCCATATGGTGCCTGGTGCACATGAGACGAGGTGCCCTTATGAAGGGGACACAGTATAAAAACCTTCCCCAGGGCAGGCCAGAGGGGGCCCATGGGGGGAAAGGGGGACCTATGTGATACTTTCAACAATAAAGATTTAATTAAAAAAATAAAACAAAACGGCCCCCTGAGGTGGGACACTTGGTAAGCAGACAGTAACGACACAAAGATGGGTGATTAGACTGTGTCACCGCCCGCTGTCCCCACTTTTCAGCTCTGCTCCACACCCACGGCCTCCCGCGCACCGCACCGCAGATGCTCAGAAAACACGGGGCACACAAGCTGGGGGTAAATGCCACCCATCCCAGGAGCCCCTCCCTCACCGGCACCTCCCAGGGCTGCACAGCGCCCCCTGCTGGCTGCAGGAAACACGGGCTGTCGTAGCAGGACGCTGCCTCTTGGGCCAGCAGGTCCCAGCGCCAGGCTGCCCCGTCCCCCACGTCCCACGTGGGGTCGGCCGGGTCCAGGATCACAGGCCTGCCAATCCACAGGGATGAGAAGGTTCTGGTTAGCAAGATGGCCAGAGTCAGGCCGACTGGTTCTGATCTCAACTCTGCTCCTCTCCGGCTGTGTGACCGGAGGCGGGTGGCTGGCCTCTCAATGGGGACTGCAGTGATGCCCACGCTGACGGGCTGCTGTGGGGACCGAATGGGAGCGAGGGTCCTCAGCTCCACCTGCTTGATAGAGTCACATGACACCGGACCCAGTGTCTGCCCTGCAGTGGGAGGCCGCGCCTCAGCCCTCTCCGTAAGACCCGAGAGTGGGATGGGAAACGCACGGTGATAAACTCACACCATGAAATGCTGCTCAGCAGTGGACGAGAAGGAGCCATCGCTACACGCGACCGTACGGAGAATCTCAAAGACTTAATTCTGGGAGAGAGGAGGCCCCACAAAAGCCCACGCTGTTTAACCGGTGTGGCTCAGTGGATAGAGCGTCGGCCTGCGGACTGAAAGGTCCCGAGTTTGATTCCGGTCAAGGCCTTGTACCTCGGTTGTGGGCGCATCCCCTGTGGGAGGTGTGTAGGAGGCAGCTGATCGATGTTTCTCTCTCATTGATGTTTCTAACTCTCTGTCCCTCTCTCTTCCTCTCTGCAAAAAAAAATCAATAAAAAAAATATATATATATTAAAAGCCCATGCTGTGCGGCCCCACTGAAATGTGATTTAACAGCACGGCTCTACTGATCACAATCAGGAGGGGGTCCCCTGTGGGAGGGGCACAGGGAAGCTCCCGGGTGCCGGGGTACGCTCCAGTGATCTAATGGGGATTCCCAGGTGATCACATCTTTTTTTTTTTATTTTTTTTAAATATATTTTATTGATTTTATACAGAGAGGAAGGGAGAGAGATAGAGAGTTAGAAACAACGATGAGAGAGAGTCATCGATCAGCTGCCTCTTGCACACCCCCCACTGGGGATATGCCCGCAACCAAGGTATATGCCCTTGACTGGAATCGAACCCGGGTCCCTTCAGTCCCCAAGCCGACGCTCTATCCATTGAGCCAAACCGGTTTCGGCTGGTGACCACATCTTAGAAAGGCACCAGACTGTGCGATGCACCACTGAGCCGCTCACACACAAAGCGGGCGGTACGCTTTAAAAACTGCCCCGGCTCGGCCAGCGAGGCTCAATGGTTGAGCATCAACCTATGAACCAGGAGGTCACGGTTTGATTCCGGTCAGGGCACATGCCCGGGTTGTGGGCTTGATCCCCAGGGTGGGGCACACAGGAGGCAGCTGATCAATAATTCTCTCTCATCATTGATGTTTCTCTCTCTCTCCCTCTCTCTTTCTGTCTCTCCCTCCCTCTCTGAAATCAATAAAAATATATTTACTGATTGATGTTTCTCGCCCATCGATGTTTCTAACTCTCTCTCACTTCCTCTTTGTAAAAAATCAATAAAATATATTTTTAAAAAAATAAATAAAAATATATTTAAAAAGAAACAACATCTCTTAAGCCAGTGGTAGGCAAACCGCGGCCCCTTGAGAGTCCTAACTCCACTTCTTCAAAATAGCCTCGCCCAGGCTCTTCTGCGCATGGGCCGCGAAGTTTCAATCGCACTGTCCGTGCACGCCCGCACGTGGTGTTTTGTGGAAAAGCCACACTCAAGGGGCCAGAGAGCCGCCTGTGGCTCTCGAGCCGCTGTTTGCCAACCACTGTCTTAAGCGATTCTAATCTGCCAATGGGGCTGTATGCGTGGTATGAGGAATGCCCTGGTAGCAGCTGGCTTTGATCCTCCTTAGCCACGACCTGCTTTGTCACTGTTCATTCTCTCCCAGGCACAGGTGCGGGAGGGAGAGCGGGTGCTGGGACCGAGGAGGTACCTGGGCCCCTCCAGCTGGCGCTGCAAGAACTTCTGAACCGCGGGGTCCTTGGTGCTGTAGTGGGTGGTCCAGAAGACACACAGGTGCCGGTGCCGCTGGATCAGGCCCAGCACGGTGCGGAGGCCCTGGGCCAGGCTGAAGGCCTCCTTCCCGCAGCCCTGCTCCCAGGCGAAGATGGTCAGCAGCTCCAGGGCGTAGGCCGGGGGCATCTCGTTCCGCCCCGCCGGCGGGCACACCTGCGAGAGGACAGGGCGGCTCAGGGGAGGACGGGGAGGGGGAGCTAGCTCTCTGGAGAATTCGGCAGGATCTCCCGGTCTCCGGGGTGGACACCAGCAGGCGGAGCCTGGGACGAGAAGCTGTGTGCCGAGCCTGTTCCCAAGGCTGCCTGGTGCTACCCCCCCCTCCCTCCCCGCTGGGGCTTCAGCCATGTGCTTGGCTCATGTTGGGGGGGGGGAGGGAGGGGTTCGAGATGCAAGCCCCCAGGAGGGGGGAGCAGCCAGGGAGGGGCCGGCGGGGAATCTGAGATGGTTCCCCCCCAAGGAAAAGCACAGCGAGTCCCTGGCTGAGCAAGAACGGATCTCCAGGATGGCCTCCTTCCAGACCTGCTGAAGGAGGAGAAGGCCCAAGCCAAGGGCAGGCTCAGGGCATTCCTGAGGCTGGGGGTTGGGGGTGTAGGTGCACAGACTCCACACACTTCATTCTGTACATAAAACACTCCCGACAGTCTTAAAGCCCTAAATATTAAAAAAAAATTTTGGGTCCTAACCGGTTTGGCTCAGTGGATAGAGCATCAGTCTGTGGACTCAAGGGACCCAGGTTTGATTCCGGTCAAGGGCATGTACCTTGGTTGAGGGCACACGCCCAGTGGGGGGTGTGCAGGAGGCAGCTAATTGATGTTTCTAACACACACACACACACACACACTCTCTCTCTCTCTCTTTCTCTCCCTTCCTCTCTGTAAAAAAAAAAAAAAAAAAATCAATAAAATACATTTTAAAAAATCACATTTTTTGGGGGGAGGGAACATGGGAGAATAATTTTAGAAAGTCCAAAGAGGCAAAGACTTCTTAAATAAGACATCCGAAGCACACATCACATAAGAAAGAGGCGGACACACCTGACTGCATGAAAACACAAACATTTTCTGTGTCAAAAGATCAATGAACAAAGTGAAAGTATAAGCCACGGGTGGGGAGGATAGATTTGCACTGTGTTCACAAAAATACAAACCAGCACCCACAATATATAAAGAGCGCCAACCAATCAACAACAAGAAGGCAGCTAGCTAACCCAGTGGAAAATAATGGGCAAATCATATGAACAGACAATTCCCAGAAAGAGAAACACGGATGGCTGCTAAACATAGGGAAACAGTCTCATGATCACGAAGGCACACATCCCATCCGTCACATGCCAGGGACCACCTCCCGCCCCCCCCCCCCCCCCAGAGGCCTCACCTGGCGGTACCAGTGCTTCACCAGCAGGATCAGGTTCTTCAGCTTGGCTGGCCGCGTGTTCACGAAGTTCCTCCGCAGCTCGGCGAAGCAGGCCGCGTGCTCGCCCTTCTGGCAGCCATTGCTGAGGAGGGTGGCGTAGACCTCGGGCTTGGGTTTGACACTGGAGCTGAGCTGACCTGGGGGTGTGAGGGCCTGTGAGTGAGGAAGGGTGCTGAGGACCCAGGATGAAGGTGCTGAGCTCAGCTTGGGGCGCTGGGGGAGAGCGAGGAGGATTTGAGGGGCGGGGTACCCCTGCCTGGACACGGGAGGATGAGGCAGAGAGCCTGGGAGCCAGAGAGGAAAAAGCTCTGGACCAGAAGGGAGGGTTCCTGCTCCCAAATGGCCAGGCGCCCCCAGAGGCCGTCGGAAGAAGTGCAGCCTCATTCCCAGGTAAGCAGGCAAGACGCTTCCTGCAGAGTCCGGAATTCTATAACCTGGCAATGATTCCCGCCCCGAGGCTCCCCGCAGGCCATACTAAAATACCACCGCACAGACCTGTAATTAACCAGTGCCCCGCGAGGAGGAAACGATGCCAGAGAAACACAAGGCAAGAGGTTCTGATTCCTTAGCAGTAATTGCTAATGTTTTCTGAGCGCTTACCACGTGCCAGGCGCTGTGCTGCACGTTTCACACCAACCCCCTCAGTGTGTCCCCACTAAAAGCCGGCAGCTCTCCACCTCGTTTTATAGCCGTGGAAACTGAGGCACAGGGACATTCGGTGGTGAGGCGGCTGGAGACAGGATTGGAAGGTGGAGCTGGCTGACTCTACAGTAGGTGCCCCGCTGTCCTGGGCCAGGCTCGGGGGTGGGGGGCGGGGGGGGAGGGAAACGTACCCTCCCCAGAACTCCCTAGATCCCTGACGTCAGTTACCTGCTGTGTGACTTCGGGTGAGTTACCATATGTCTCTGTGCCTCAGAGCCCCCACTGGTGAAATGGAAGCTGAGGCAGGACAGACCTCATAGGTTTGCTTGGAGGCATGCACAGGACAAAGCATGTCACGTGCTTGGAATAGTGAGGCATTTCATAAGGAGTAGCTATTAGGATTAGTAACAAGGTGGGTATTTAGGTGTGGGAAAGGGTGGCTGTCTGCCAGGTCAGCAGAACCATGGATAAACTCCAGACAGCTATCTCCCAGAGCATCATGGGAAATGATGATGATGATGATGATAACAGAAATAATAAGAAGAATAGAAATAAGAATAGCAAGCTCTCATATAGCCCTATCACACGCCAGGCACTGTTCTAAGTTCATTACATGCATTCACGCAAAACGTCTTTCCAGAAGAAACTACTATTGTCCTATAATTATTATCTGCATTGCGTAGATGCATATTATTATTATTTTTTAAAAAATATATTTTATTGATTTTTTACAGAGAGGAAGGGGATAGAGAGTGAGAAACATCGATGAGAGAGAGACATTAACCAGCTGCCTCCTGCACACCCCCTACTTGGGATGTGCCCGCAACCAAGGTACATGCCCTTGACCGGAATCGAACCTGGGACCCTTGAGTCCACAGGCCGACGCTCTATCCACTGAGCCAAACCGGTTTCGGCGGCAGATGCATATTATTATATTAAATCAAGCATGGGTTTATGACAAAGGGGAGTGAAAAATCCCATTGATGCTTTTAAATAACAGGTGAGATTTTGCAGGATTCTGGCCTGGTCCCCAGGCCCCTGCTGCCGGCCTGTGTCCACCTGACTTCTCCTGTAGGTCTAGGGGAGGCTCAGCTGCGCTGCGCGAGGCAGTGGCGAAAGGAAACTCTCCCCAGTGGTTGGAGCAAGGACCACAGATGCCGGAGGAATGGGCCTTGTCTGGCCCAAACCCAGTCAATACACAGAAGCCCATGCCCAGCCAGCGTGGCTCCGTGGTTGAGCATCAACCCATCAGGAGGTCACGGTTCCATTCCTGGTCGGGCACATGCCTGGGTTGTGGGCTTGATCCCCAGTAGGTTGTGCAGCCGATCAATGATTCTCTCTCATCATCGATGTTTCTATCTCTCTCCCTCTCCCTTCCTCTCTGAAACCAATTTTAAAACTTAAAAAAAAAGAAAAGAAAGCCAAAACCCGTTTAGTTCAGTGATACAGCATTGGCTTGCGGACTGAAGGGTCCCGGGTTCGATTCCGGTCAAGGGCATGTACCTTGGTTTCAGGCACATCCCCAGGAGGGAATGTGCAGGAGGCAGCTGATCAATGTTTCCGACTATCTCGCTTCCTTCCTCTCTGTAAAAAAAAAAATCAATAAAATATATTTAAAAAAAGAAGAGAAAGAAACGGGAGCCCAGAGAGGGTGTCCCAGGTCACACAGCACACGTTGGTGGCAGGGCTCGCACTGTTAGCCCTGACTTACTCCTAACGACCTTGCCCCGGGGTGTCTTACCCAGCGCGTCAAAGGCAGGCACCAAGCTCACGTCCATCCAGTTCTCGAGGTCTGCGGATGCCAGTCGGAACCGGAGGGCCCCGGGCGTGTCCTGTTCGAGAAACTCCAGGCTCAGCCCGGGGACCGGCTGCTGCCACCAGGACCCCAGCAGCGCCCGCATCTCGGCGAGGATCTCGGTCCGCAGCGCCCGCTGGTCCTCGTAGCTCTTGAAGCAGTCGAGGAAGACGACGAGTTGGGAGTCACAGCCGCCCCGCAGAGCGGTGCCCCGGCCAGCGGAGCCTCCCTGGGAGGAAAGCACAACAGTCAGCGATTCCCGGAGTGCCCCGGGCTGGGCTGGCGGGGTGAGGGAGGCACGTGGGCTGGGTGAGGACTGTGGCCACCCAGCTCCCGGCTGCTCAGAGGCCTCTCCCACCTGCTGTCATCTCTCCCCTGGCAAACTCCAGGTGCCCCTCCAGCCCACCCAGGTTTCCTGGATCCCCCCCCCCTCCCCCGCACTCCTGAGCTTGTCTTGGGGATACAGCAGGTGGCACCTGTCTCCTCCCCGAGTCTGCGGGCGTCCTGAGCTCAGAGTCAGCATGGCAAAAAGTGACCAGGCCTAAAAGTGACCCAGGCTCAGTTTCCCCACCCGCTAAACAGGGACCGTCATCTCCAGGAGACGGAATGGGGGGACTGCGGGGAGATAAGACAAGGAGGCAACGCTCATTGTTCCCCAGTGACTCCTCAGGAAAGGGGGCTGTGGCAGCGATTCTGGAGAGTTATCACAGCTGCGTCTTCAGGGGCAGGCCTCAGTGAGGTCCTGGTCTGTTTGGGTGCATGCGAGTGAAGAATGAATGAGTGAGTGAATGAATGAATGAATGTAGAAGAGGCAGCCCTTAGCAGCACAGATTCAGGAATCAGACTTCCTGCTTTGAATTCTGGCTGGACTGCATAGGCTGCTTCGGCTCTCTGGGCCTCGGTTTCCCCATCTGCCAAGGGGGGTGCATCGTACCTCGGGTGCAGCGGTGCTGTGTGCAGTAGTGCATGTTCAGGTGTGCTGTGGAAGTGTCACAATGAATGGAGAGGCGGAGAAAGCCCCGCCGTGTCCCCGTGCCCTGACTCACTGAGCCCAGCGTCCTCCGAGGGTGGTCCCCCGAGTTCGCCCCTGTCCCCCAAGACCCCACCTTGGCGATCTTCAGCACCCGCCAGGGCGGCGCAGCGGCTCCGGGTCCGGGTCCGGGGCGGCCCCCGCGCTCTCTCAGGGCGGCTGCCAGGGCGCCCAGGGCGAGCCGCGCGGCGCCCATGAACCCGGGGGGCGGCTGCAGGCGGCGGGCCACCAGGCCGTCCAGCGCGGCGGCAGGGGTGCGGCACACGTCCACGTCCATGGCCCGGGGCGCGGGGTGCAGGATGCAGGGTGTAGGGTGCAGGGCTCTGTGCCAGGGGCGCGGCTCCACAGCGCTCCCCGCCTCTGGGTGTGCGCCCCCAGGTGCCCGGGGCGCCCTTCAGGCCGTGTGTGCGCCCCTGCTCTCGGGGAGACGGAAGGAGGCTCCTGAGCCAGTCTCCCCACGTCCCCACTTTCTCCCTCACCCCGCCCCCGCCCCCCCTCCCCTCCCAGTCCCTCCTTTTCCCGCTTTCAGTTTCGTTTCTGGGCCCTGAGCTCCTTCCCCGCCGCGCTCCCCTCTGTGCTCGGTCCCTCCTCCCAGCTCCGGGTCGGCCTTCCCCGGGCCCGATGCACTGACACCGGGAACAAAAGGCCTGCAGATCCCGGTGTCAGTAATGTCCACAGAGCATGACGGCCCCACAGGTTTCTGGGGAGAAATGGCAGGAGAGTCCCACAAACGGAGCCCCCCCCCCTCGCGCTGGGCTGGAGAGTGCGCTCCGAACACCTAACCAGGAGCCATTAGAGCGGGTCGTGCACCACCTATTCCCCCCCCCCCCACTGGCGCCCCCAGCCGCCCGGATGTGTGCCCCTGTCCGCACACAGGCCGGGGTGCAGGACAGAGCCTGGGCCTCTCGCCAAAGGTCACTCGGGTGGGTGGGAAGTCGTCCGAAGGGGTTCAGACCGGTTTGTGCCAGCTCCCACCGCACCCTCTATTCCTGAGGAGCCAACTCTTCCCAAATAGTTCATACATGGGATGCAATTCCAGAAAAAAGTCCATTTCTTAACATTGCAAACACACCATTCTTTGTTTGTTTTTAACGAGGAGAAATGAGAGAGGAAAGGCAGTTTAGAATGGCACCTTTCGCACAGAATCACCTACTAACACGTGACAAAGCTTCAGGACTACACTCCTTGGGGCCTGGCCCCCGAGCAGGAGGTTAGCTGCAGAGGGGACACTGGACTCTGCAGGCAGCCGTGGCTGTGTCTAGCTTCACAGCCTGGATTCGCTTTTCGGCTGCTTTCCCACCCTCTTTGCTTTGCACACCGGAAGGAGCTCTTTGTCTGGGGGGCCGTGCCAGGGTCCCTCTCTCCGGCCCCTACCCCCCAGTCTCACTCAAACCATTGGTCCTCTGCCACGTCACTCAAGGATCCAGCATTTACTCTGCCTCTGAGTAACCCTCAGGGGACAGTTCATCTTTTATTTTATTATTTTATTTTATTTTAATTTAATTTAATTTAATTTAATTTTATTTTATTTTATTTCTTTATTGATTATGGTGTCACAAGAGTTTCCTGAGGCCCGCGGTAACTGAGAGGCAATGATAGGGGGTCAGGGGTGAGAGCGTTCCAGAGGGCAGAGGGCGTGGTGGTAGGCGGGCAGTGTGTACACAGTTTATCCTGTGAGTAGGGAGTGCCACGTCACTGGGGCATTCAGATAGAAGAGGAGGGCTGGGTCACCGGTGAGAGGTTGTGAAGGGGAATCACTTACTCACTAATCACATCATCTTCCCGATTCACAGGCCACGTGAGAAGCCTTCTGTGTGGGACTGTGGACTGAACAGATGCTCGAGACCCTGCTGAAATGACAGCACAGATGTATTAAATGGTTTTAGTCCTCACCCGAGGACATGCTTAGAGAGAGGAAGGAAGAGAGGGGGAGAGGGAGAGGAACATCAACGTGAGAGAGAACAGTGATTGGTTGCCTTCTGTTCGACCACGCGGAGGTCAAACCTGCCACCCAGGTATGTGCCCTGACCGGGAACCGAACTGGCAACGTTTCGGTGCCCAGGGCGACGCTCAACCAACCGAGCCACCTCAGCCGGGCAGCAAAGTATCATGCAAGTCTACACGTTGGAAATGGAGGAGAGGGCGTGCCATCGAGGGACAGAACAGTCGAGCAGATTTTAGAAAGTAGAAAGCAGAAAGGTTGGAACAAGGTGGTGGACTGACCCAATGCACAAGCCTCCCACGCCACCAGACCTCCAGGAATAGCAGGAGAGATGAACTTGATGAATATTGTTGCTGGTCCCCTGAGACTCCTGAAGGAGCTGTGGGGTTGGACAGAGGAGGAAATTCGAACCCAGAGCACGGGAGGAAGGCGGTAACTATGCGGGTGGGAGGGGATCCCGGCATATCACAGACAGAGCGAGGGGCAGGAGGGAGGGGCTGTGGGAGGAGGAGGAGAAGGGGTATCTGGTACCCACCACACAGGCTTCAGAGGTGTCAGTACATTCCAATCCAGTGAAGCCTGGCTGGTGTGGCTCAGTGGTTGAGCATCGAGCCAGGAACCAAGAGGTGACTGGTTGATTCTCAGGCAGGCCACATGTCAGAGTTCGGTCTCCATCCCCAGGAAGGGGCGTGCAGGAGGCAGCTGATCAATAATGTTTCTCTCTCATTGATGTTTCAATTTCTCTAACCCTCTCCCTTCCTCTCTAAAAAAAATAAATTACAAGAAAAAAATTAAACAAAAATAAAATCCAATTGAGCTGGGAGGACCTCAGCATAAACCTGAGCTGAGATTCCTCCATGAACCCAGGACCGCAAACCACACAGGACACAGCCTCTCTGACAGCCTTTCTGTCTGTCAGTGTTCTCACCTCCTCCGTGACTTCTACCCTCGTCTCTGCTGACTCACCATCAGCTCTTTTCTCAGTTTCGTTTCCCCAGCAGGAAGTTACCTAGAAAGTAGCCTTACCTCTGGGGCCTCAGAAATTTGTGTCTCAGAGGTTTTTTTGTTTGTTTGCTTTAGGAAGGGAGGGAAAAAGAGAAACATTGATGTGAGAGCGAAACACCCATTGGTTGCTTCCCAGAAGCCCTGACCAGAGATCAAACCCATAACCTCAGTATGTGCCCTGACCAGGAATTGAACTTGCTACCTTCTGGTGTACAGGACGATGCTCCAAATAACTGGAGCCACTCCAGCGAGACTTTCTCAGGTGTTTCAATTCCCATCATCCCTTCCACAATTGCTTCCCTATTTCCAAATCTCATGAACTTGCCCTTGAACCAGCTACTCCAAATACCAGCACACCAGATCTCTCTATAACCTGGTCTTGCTGACATTTCACAAACAAGAAATATTTTAAAATATGTTTTTGCAAGAAAAATTGCTTTATTGTGTGTGTTGTTTGTTTGTGTGTGTGTGTGTGTGTGGCATACAAGCAATACAAGTTTGAATTTATATCACATCAGAAAATTCAGAAAAGTATTAAGGTCACTCATAATCAAATATACACACTGAAGCATTTAGGTCTTCCGGGAACAAATCATTACCAAATGAAATTAAAGAAAACTTGCTTACAATAACACAGAAATAAGTACCTAAGAATAATATGGAAAAAAAACCCAACCCATTGAAATTCAGAGAAAATTCTAAAACTTACTCATTCAGTCATTAAAGAAATAAATGGAAAGCAATTTCATCGACTGTGATTCTCCATGCGACACAGATGCCATTCTCCCTGATCTGACTTGTGTAACTCTGATTAAATGCCTCCCCATATTTTGGGTGAAACTGTACACACTGAGTATAAAATCAACATGGAAATCGAAAAGCCAAGGGAAGCCATGGATTTTTGTTTAAAAAAAAAAAAAAAAAAAAAAAGGATAACAGAGTTTGCTATGAGATTATTCAATTATTTTAAGTTTATCATAATTAAGGCGAGGTCGGATTTTAACCTTCGAGGCTCTGACCCACTTTGAGTCCATTTGTGTGTGTGTGTGTGTGGTGTAAGGTAGGCGTACAGATTCATCCTACCCAATTTCCCCAGCACCATTTGTGGAAGAGAGAACCTTTCGTTTCCCCGGCAGGAAGTTACCCCGCCTTGTGGACATCAGGGGGCTGCACGCAACCGAATTCAGGCGACAAAAGCAAGACGAGGCAAGAGGGACCACATCCAACTAACTCGCGTCTGCACGGTGAGTGGAAACACCCACAGCGTGGGAGGGCGAGCCCCGGAAAGGGAGGAAATATGTGCAAACCATGAAGCTGATAAGGGGTTAATTTCCAAAATAATCAGAAGCTCCCACTAGTGACGAGCAAAACAACTTTCAAAAAACCGAATAGTCCTATTACAGAATGGGCCAAGCATTTGAATAGCTATTTCTCAAAAAAAAAAAAAAAAAAAAAAAAAAAAAAGCATACAAATGGCCAAACAGGCCCGGGAAAAGATGCTTGACATCACTAACCATCAGGGGAATGCAAATCAAAACCATGAGCCATCACCTCTCATCTGTTAGAATGGCCGTTCTGTTTTTTAAGAAATACAGTTTTATTGATTTCAGAGAGGAAAGGAGAGGGAGAGAGAGAGAAAAATCAGTGATGAGAAAGAATCATTCATCAGCTGCCTCCTGCATGTTCCCTACCGGGGATCGAGCCCACAACCCCAGCAGGTGTCCTTGATGGGATTCAAACCCGGGACCCCTCCGTCTGCAGGCCGACGCTCTATCCACGGAGCCAAACCAGCTAGGAAAGAATGGCAATTCCATTAAACACACACACACACACACACACACACACACACACGACACAAGCATTGGCGAGACTGTGGAGGAATGGAATGGGAACCCCAGGGACTGTTGGTGGGAATGCGAAATGGTGCAGCGGCTCTGGAAAGCAGTACGGGAATTCCTCAAGAAGTTAGAATGCGTACTGCGGTATGATGCCTTTGGCTTTCCAAATGAAGCAACTAATTACCAACTCCATTAACGTGCTGGTGACTGTAATGTTGTTTTTATAATCACGAAACTCTCGTAAGACAACACAGGTGGCTCACCCACAAGGTAAAATGGTGCCCGTTACATGTGATGCCCAGGTTTTCGACTCGGCATGGAGAACTGCGGTAAACCTGTCCGGGCAGGTAACAAAGCTGGGCAGGGAGGGAGAAGAGCCCCGTTAAAAAAGACACTACGGCCGAAACCGGTTTGGCTCAGTGGATAGAGCGTCGGTCTGCGGACTGAAAGGTCCCAGGTTCGATTCCGGTCAAAGGGCATGTACATTGGCTGCGGGCACATCCCTGGTAGGGGGTGTGCAAGAGGCAGCTGGTCGATGTTTCTCTCTCATCGACGTTTCTAGCTCTCTATCCCTCTCTCCTCCTCTCTGTAAAAAATCAAAAAAAAGAAAAGGGCTGAGGAGACAGGCCCCCAGATCTTACCAGGTGGGAGGGGGAGGCTGAGGGAGTGCTGTTGTTTTATCTCAAGTGATTTATTTTGCGAGTGTTAAAGGCTATAAACTAGATATCGTCATGAAGGAAGACGTTTCTACTCACAGATCCCTAGAAACGGGAGGGAGGGTCCCACACGCGGCCACACGGGATTGAGCCACAGGGAGAGAGGGGAAACAGGGGCGAGAACCTTCGCCACAGCCCTGGCTGGTTTGGCTCAGTCGATAGAGCCGTGGCCCTCGTACGGAAAGGTCCCGGGTTTGATTCTGGTCAAGGGCATGTACCTGGGCTGCAGGCTCCATCCTGGCCCTGGTGGGGCGGATCTGGGAGGCAACCAGTCCATGTGTCTCTCTCCCATCGATGTTTCTCTCACTGTCCCTCCCCTCCCTTCCACTGTTTCTAAAAATCAATAGGAAAAAATATCTGTGGGTGAGGATTAACTTTAAAAAAAAAAGAACCTTTCTGATAGTTCCTACGGGAAAGGGAAGGCGGGTCAGCAGGTCTAGGATGGGCCCGTTTGAATCATTCCAGTGCGCTCTGCCCAGGTGTCTGGGACCTGCCCTGGGTGAGTCGGGGGTCTGGGCTCTGATTGGCTGGTTTGCATCTGAAAGGCAACAGGTGAGTGTGTGTTCTGTTCTCCTCCATCAGGGGAAAGGGGGAGGGCACTCTGCCCGGGGAAGGCCGCTATGGAAGGACCAGGGTGCTGTCCGCAGTCGGGGAGCTGATGTGTCTTGAGAGCAGATGTTCCCCAGGCATCTCCGCTGCCTCCTCAGTCCTGCAAGAGTCAAGGGCACGGTCACCTTGCAGAGCTGCTGCCCGCCTTGGCTTTGGGGTGGCTCTGTGACAGGCCGCTCGGCTCCTCCTCAAGGAAAGGGGAGCAAGTCCCAGGTGGACTTGCTCAGACATCAGTGCTCGGCCCTTGGGGTTGGTTGCCTGGGTTTAAAGCCACTCCCTTCCTCAGTTGCCCCATTTAGGAACCGATCCAGGGCCCAGGGCGGGTATAACGGCCTGACGCCCTCAGACTACAGGAGGCCAACTCTCAAGGCCACTGGAGCTCCAGGGCCCCGGGGGGTGAGGGGGCTGACACTGTGGTCGGACTGCATCCCAGCTGGTCTCCCCCGGTGCCCACACCTGCTTCCTTCCGCCCCGTTCCTGCACACCACACCCCCTCTCCGAGCCTGCTTCCTGGGGAACCCCCATGACATCACCAATCCCCTGGCATGGGAAAGACCCCGGCCCTGGGCGCGGGAAGACCCCAGTTCAAGAGTGGCTGCCCCTACTAGCTGGGTGACATGCCCTCGCCACTCAGCTGCTCTGAGTCTCCTGTTTGTCAGATGCTGGAGGTGGGAGCAGGGGGCGGGGGGCGGGGACAGGCAAGCTGTTTACACAGGGGAGTGGGCACCAGCCTTGGACTCCGCAGGTTTGAGTCCCAGCTCTGCCGCTCCCTCCCTCCCTCGCTGAATGCTCTGAGCAGCAGCACCACCCCTCTGAGCCCCCTCTTGTCTGTGAGCCCAGAGCGGAAAACCTGCCTTATGCGTTGCTGCGGGGCTCGGTGATTGAATCAAATAATGTGTGCTAAAGGGCTGGGGACAGAAGCTGGGCGCCAGGCAGACATTCCGTGAGCAGTGGCTGCCATGCTCGTTATCATTGGAAGAAGGAGACAACTGGAGTGGTTACAAATGCGACTTTCGGCCAGGGCAGCCCGGCGTAAAGAAGGAACTTTGGACAAAGGACGTGGCCATTCGAGGAACCCTTGGAGTGGGGTCAACGTGGTGATGATAGAAAGTGACTGTAAAACCGGGAGCTCGGCCTGACGCTGTGTAGGTGAGAGGCGACTTCCTTGGGAACAAGGGCCCCCACGCTGTGTGGAGGGGAGAGGGAGGGAGGACCGGGAGGGAGCAGGCGGGGGGGTCTCACCAGTACTTTCCAGGGGCGCACTGGAGACCCATCTTCATTGTGAAAGCACTGGTACATCAACCAGGCCCCAGCCTCTCTCGCCAGCAGCTTCCAGCCTTTTCGATGTTCGCCACCGATGTTTTTGGTAGGGTCCGCAGGGTCCAGAATCACAGGCCTGAGGAGCGGCATTGAGAGAGGGACAGCGGAGGAGCTGGGCTGGGTCTCCCGAGTCTAGATGCTCCTGTAATTGCTAACCCCTCTGGGGCAGGTGGGCCGGGGGTGGGGAGGGAGGAAGGACCCAGCAGGGGTTGTTTCCTGGGGCTCACCCCGTGTGTCCCGGTGAACAGCAAACCCAGGAAAAGGAGCCTTGCGCTTGGGCCTTGCTGAGCCCCTGATTCGCGGTGTGCCCTTGGGCAGGTCACTGGAGCTCCCTAAGCCTCAGTGTCCTCCTCTGTGAAATGGGTGAAAATGCCCCACCCGTTACCTGGGACCCAGCCTAAGGGGGGGGGGGGTCCATCCGCGTCAGTCCTCGTGATAATACGGTTTCCTGTTCGGGTGTGTGAGCCCCCCAGCGAGCCTCTCATCCCCCCGGGGAACAGCTGTTTCAGCCCACATGGCAGCCGTGGCGCTCATTTCCTGGGTCGGTGCGGGCAAGCCGCTCCCCCTCAGACCCTCAGGGCCCGCCTCACAGGGCTGCCTGTTGTCTAACCGGATGGCAGAAAGGTGCCCGGCACTGGGGTTGGCAGCAGCAGATGGCCCACCAACGTGGAGCCTCCTGCTTCCTCATACCCAAGGCACCAGAGCGGAGCTCCCCACAGGGCTTAGCGCCCCCCTCCCCGCTCTGTGGGGACCGAGTACCTGGGTTTCTGGAGCTGCGTCTGCAGGTATGGGCCAATCACGGGGTGTGAAAGGTCATAATACTGTGTCCAGTAGATGCACAGCCGCCGGCGTCTCATGATTAATTCCAAGACCGTCCGAAAGCCCTGCGCTGTGATGAAGTCCTCGGGCCGGCCTGCACGCTCCCAAGCGTAGATGGTCAGGAGCTCCAGGGCGTACTTAGGCGGCAGGCGACCTGCAACCTTCTCCTTACACTGAGAGGAGGGAAAACAGCCAGGAAGATGGGCTCGTCCGGCTCTGTGGCCGAAGCCTGCCTCCCGCCTGCTTTTGTAAATAACGTTTTTTTGGCGCCAAAGTCATGCTCATTCACGCATGTGCCGCATGTGGCTTTCCCCCCTCCAAAGCCTGCATTGAGTAACTAGGACAGAGACGCCCCCCATGGTCTAGGACAGAGATGTGCCCCAAGGTCTGACACATTTACCACCTCGAGGTTTAGGAAAAGAGGTTTCGCTGACTCTGGTTAGGGCTGGGGCTCTGGATCCTAATTGAATCCTGGCTCCAACCTCGCCTGATTCTGGGAGACAACTCTTTTTTCTCTTTCTTCCTTCCCTCCCTTCTTTCCTTCCTTTCTTCCTTCCTTCCTCCCTCCCTTCCTTCCTTCCTTCCTTCCTTCCTTCCTTCCTTCCTTCCTTCCTTCCTTCCTTCTTTCCTTCCTTTCTTCCTTCCTTCCTCCCTTCCTTCCTTCCTTCCTTCCTTCCTTCCTTCCTTCCTTCCTTCCTTCCTTCCTTCCTTTCTTTCTTTCTTTCCTTTAAATGTGTTCTTATTGATTCTTGGAGAGGAAGGGAGAGGGAGAGAGATAGAAACATCGATGAGAAAGAACCCACACCCAGGCATGTGCCCTGACGGCAATGAACTGGTGACCTCCTGGTGCCAGTTGGAAGCTCAGCCATTTGAGCCACACTGGCCGGGCTGGGCAGACCACTCTTGAAGCCTCACTTTTCTCATTTACCAAGTGAACGGTAATAATAGCATCTACCTTAAAAGGACATGATGAGCCCGGCCGGTGTGGCTCAGTGGTTGAGCGTCGACCTATCAACCAGGAGATCACTGTTCTATGCTTGATACAAGCACATGCCCAGGTTGCAGGCTCGATCCCCAGTGGGGAATGTACAGGAGGCAGCCGATCAATGATTCTCTCTCATCCTTGATGTTTCTCTCTCTCTCCCCCCCTCTCTCTCCCTCTTCCTTCCTCTCTGAAATCAATAAAAATAATTTTAAAAGGATATTATGAAAAATAATCCAGAGGAAGCACTTTAAGCACTTCCTAAGTGTCTTCTAGAAGCAAATAAATAAATAAATAAATAAATAAAAATCCCCTGCAGGGAGAAAAAATGATCCAAAGCTACAAATGACCTCACAAATAATTTCAAGTACTATGACGAGCATAGAAATAACCAGGCACACAACGAAACAGGGCACCAGCAGGAAGAAAGAAAAAAAAAAAAAAAGAGAGAGATAAAATAGTAATAAATTCCCGAAACTCTAAATATTGCAGGGCCAAATACTGGCTTGGAAAGAACTGGGAACACTCTATCCAGAGAAAGAGAAGCAGAGCAAGAGCTAGGAGGGACCTAGAAGTTATGCCCCTTCTACGCCTCCCCCTTCCTCCTCTCCTCTCTCCCTCCATGTTCCCCTACCCCGCCCCTCCCTTCCTTTCCTTCTCCCCCCACCTCCTTCCCTCTCCACCGCTCCCTTCTCCTCCCATGCCTCCCCTCCCGCCCCCGCCCTCCCTCCCTCCCTCCCCTCCTGCTCCCCCTGCAGTCTCTCTCCCCTCCTCCCTCTCCTGGGCCTGGCAGGACCCACACCTTCTGGTACCAGTGCTTGACCAGGCGGACGAGGCTCTTGAGCTTGGCCGGCCGCTGTTTCAGAAAGGCTCGCTGCAGCTCCGTGAAGCAGGAGGAGAACTCGCCCTCCTTCTTCAGGATCTTGCACTCCTCGATGAGCTTGACATAGATGTTGGGGGAAGGTCTGCAGGGCTCCGTCACCTGACCTGTTGGGGACAAATCCATAACTCCCATCGCTCTGGGGTGACAAGCTTGGTGACCGTGGATACAGTGGAAACGGCCATTTCCAGCCCCCCACCCCCACCCCCTCACCCCACCCCGTTCTCCCATCCACTGCCACCGCCTGGCCCATGCCATGAAGGTTACAGGCTCCGCTGTCCTGGCTGCTTTCTCCATCACTTCCTTCCTCCTGGTCCTCTCCTCCCCATCCATCCTCCGCCTCTTGCATTTCCCCCACTGCACTCAGATCCTCTCTAACCTGTGTGCTCTCCCCTTCTCTCTCTCTCTTTTAGGACCCTTGTACCCCAGCAGCCAACACGGGACATGGCCCCCGGGGGAATACTGCCAAGCTGTTTTTTGCTTGTTTGTTGTTTTTTTTTCGTTTTGTGGCATTTCTCTCGAGAGCCCAGGCCAAAGAAATTCCTACCGGTTCTGTGTTCCTTCAACTTAATAGGAGCAGTTTGCACGGCGTCCGAAGGGAAAACAGATGTCGCCGTGTTTTCCCTCCGAAGTTTAAAAATCTAAGCTCTTTCTGCACAGCCCTGTGAGCCAGTTCTCTGGGGTGTGGGGGCCTGGGGGCCCAGTTGGGGAACTCCCAGTTTTGAACACCTGCGAGGTGCCAGGCCCAGTGAAAGAGCTTCCCTTTAAAGTGAGTGTGGCCGAAACCGGTGTGGCTCAGTGGATAGAGCGTCGGTCTGCGGACTGAAAGGTCCCAGGTTCGATTCCGGTCAAGGGCATGTGCCTTGGTTGCGGGAACATTCCCAGTAGGGGGTGTGCAAGAGGCAGCTGATCGATGATTCTCCCTCATCGATGTTTCTAACTCTCTGTCCCTCTCTCTTCCTCTCTGTGAAAAATCAATAAAATATATTTTAAAAAAATTAATAAATAGAGTGTGACGTGGCTCGTGGCGGGGGCGCTCACCCAGCACATCGTAGGCGGGCAGCACGTCGAACTCCACCGCCGCCCCCGGGAGAGAGGGGCTCTTGAGCGTGAAGCCCAGTGCGCGGGGGTTCCGCACTCCGGGGTTCTGGACCTCGAAGTTCACAGTGACCCTTCTCTCCCTCTGACACGCCTCCAGCTGACGTCTGATTTCCCGGATGAACTCCTCTCGGCGACGAAACTGCTCCTGAAAACTCGTGAGGGGGCTGAGGAAGACCACGAGGTCGGCGTCGGACGTGTCTCTGAGGGCCGTGCCTTTGCCCGAGGAGCCGCCCTGGAACGGAGCGGAGCATGAGAAGAGCCAATGACCTGGGCGCCGGCCGCCGTTCTGAGGGCATTGCCAGTCCTACTTCCTACGATGCTCCCAAGGACTTTGCTATTCAGGCATTATTACTATTATTATTATTACTACTACTAATACTAGAGGTCCGGTGCATGAAATTCGTGCACTGGAGAGAGGAGTTCCTCAGCCCGGCCTGCACCCTCTCCAATCTGGGAATCCACCGGCGATGTCTGTCTGCCAGTTTAGGCCCAATCCCGCAGGGCTTGAACATCCCTCTCACAATCCGGGTCTGCTGGCCTGCCTGCCTGCCTGCCTGCCTAATTGCCCCTAACTGCTTCTACCTGCTGGCCTGATCACCCCCTAACGGCTCCCCTGCTGGCCTGATCGACACCTAACTGCTCCCCTGCTGGCCTGATTGACACCTAACTGCTCCCCTGCCTGCCTGGTCACCCCAACTGCCCTCCCCTGCCAACTCGGTCGCCCCCAACTGCTTTCCCCTGTTGGCCCGATCACCCAGAACTCCCCTCCCCTGCCGGCCATCTTATGGTGGCCATCTTGTAAAGACATGAGGCAACCATCTTGTGATGACGCAAGGGCAAGACGCCACTTGGGCTTTTATTAGTATAGATGATGATGCTGATGATTACTATTATTATTATTAGTTCCCATTTCACAGGTGGGAAAACTGATGCTCAGAGAGATTATCAGCCCAAGCCACTGCTGACAGGTGGCAGAGACGCAGCTCAAGTCCCAGCTGCCTTGTTCTAGAAGTTGCAGTCTTCGCTGCCTGGCTCTTACTGTCTTGTACTGTATTATTACATGCTGTAGTCTGGCCCATGCTGGGTGGTTTACTTAATCTGCACAGCCCGGTAGCCTACGGGGAAGGATGGATGAGGAAGCAGAGGCACCAGCAGGCTGAGTGCCTTGCTCAAGGTTTTACAGCCAGTTGGTGCTACATGCTTTTTGCAATTATTATTAAACCCACTGGGGGTGTATTAGCCGTGGGTTAATATAACACCACATCCGTTTCAGGTGCACAACCTTGTGGTAAATCTGTACAGGCTATTGTGTGCTCACCAACCAAGACCCTTGTGCCACATTGTATTCGAACCCTTTTATCCTCTTCATTCTCTCCTCCCACCCCCACCCTGCCCGACCTCCATTCACCTAGTAACCAGCAACCTGTCAAAATTTAGACTCTGCATAGATGGCCATTAATTAGCAGGTTGTTGATCCCAGCTGGGCCTCCTCTTCCCCATCTCTGAAATGGGCGTGGCTTAGGACGGTGGTTCATGAACTTCACTGGGTCAGTGAAGAGTCTGGCTAGGCCTGTGTGGCTCAGTGGCTGAGCATTGGCCTATGAACCAGGAGGTCACGGTTCGATTCTCCATCTGGCACATTTCAGGTTACTGCAGGCTCAATCCCCAGTAGGGAGCATGCAGGAGGCAGCCGATCAATGATTCTCTCTCATCATTGATGTTTCTCTCTTTTCTTCTCCCTTCCTCTCTGAAATCAATAAAAATATATTTGTTTTAAAAATTACAGAGTCTATTTTCACAAACGGTGATTATATTTTTGGTATGGATCAACTGGAAACCATCGCCCCCTCTCCCCCAAGATCTCTTTCTCTGTGGAAACTCATACCCGTTCAACTCATACCCCCCCCCCTCCGCGGTCTGGCAGGGGGGCTCACCTTTACAACCTTCGACACCCGGACTTGACTTTGACCTTGGAAACACCTCTCCTTCAGGAAACTGCAGATGATGTCAACGGCTCCCTTGATCTGCGTTCGGAAATCAGTGTCCGGCAGGAGGTGGCGTTCAATAAACCTGTCCAGATCCCTGGCTGGGGTCGTTTCGAGCGTTTCGAGCGACATGGTGATGCTCGGTCAGGGACAGGAAGAGCCAGGGGCCAAGGAAACAGCTGGAGTCTCTCTCTCTCCTGTGGCCCAAGCCTGAGCTGCCCTGGGTTTCGTTTCCTGGGAAGGGAGGAGCCAAGCCCCAGCCTCTTATCAGGTGTCTCACTCCCGGGATCTCCAGCCCCACCCCACGTTCTGCACTTTATCTCTGCCCTTAGCAGCGGCCTGTCTTCAGACTGCGCAGCGGAAACACCGTTTCTTAACCCCCTCCAGGAAGTACCTCACCCGAGAGAAACCAATGTCTGGTTCTCTTCCTCCTAGTTTCTGTTTTGTTTTGTTGTTGCTGACAAAATTGTTTCATAGTCTCCCGGGATTAGTGCATGCATACGGCCAAAGGTCAGAAAACTCAGGAAGCAGAAAACCCCATTCATAACCCCTGTTAATGTGAATCTCTCTCTCTCTCTCTCTCTCTCTCTCTCTCTCTCTCTCTCTCACACACACACACACACACACACACAACAAACACACTGAAACCTGTAAAGAATTTCTGTGAGTTTATTTGAGCTAAACTGTCAACATTTGGTTTACTATCTACCTGTCAATGGCTCAACCAGTGTGTTCAGCGATCTGCTTCAGTTTTCCCATTCCATTTACCAAGTAATGTTAACATAAAACACCATTGAAGCCTGTAAAGAATTTCTGTAGTTTATTTGAGCCAAACTGTAGACATATGCCGGGAAGCAGAACCTCAACAAATTGAGATAACGCTCCAGGGAACGGCGGGTTCCATCTGTATTTACCGCATTTTCCGGCGTATAAGACGACCCCCTAATTTTACAGTTAAAACATAGGTTTA
This sequence comes from Pipistrellus hanaki, assembly GCF_964339955.1. Taxonomy (NCBI): domain Eukaryota; kingdom Metazoa; phylum Chordata; class Mammalia; order Chiroptera; family Vespertilionidae; genus Pipistrellus; species Pipistrellus hanaki. The sequence continues at coordinate 17,455,473 of NC_140521.1, read as the reverse complement.
GGCCTATATTCGCTGTATAAGACTACCCCCCACTTCCGAGGCAACACCAGTTCTTTTTTTAATAGACCGCCTCTCTGACTCTGGCCAATCTGAGCAGGCTTTTTGCTAGAACACAGTGTTGTCTTATACACCGGAAAAATACGGTATACATTGCCATCAAAGGAGGGACATAACTGGGTTTCATGAAATCCATCGGTGATAGAATGAGGAGGTGGGATGAAGCAAAGCGTAGGAAACCCCTGGGATTGGATAAAGAGTGAAATGATGGACACATGCTTAGGTGGGCGCAGGAACAATGGACAGGATAATGAAGGAATCTGTGGTCTCTGTCCTGGCGCCCAGCACATTTGGTTGTGCCCCAGGGGCTCCAGAAAAGGGGAGTTACAAGTTACCCAGACATTTCAAGGGTATGTTATCATAGATGCAAAAAGACAGCGAGGCTCAGCTAGGTAAAGGCTGACCTTGTCAGTGAAGATACCAGCCTAGGACGGAACTGCCCACCATCACTGCTTTTAGTTAAAGTTTAATTAGTTAAAGTTTAATTTCAGGCCATCCTCTGTGGTGACATCAGGTTTGCAAGACCGCCATGCAGGCCTCCCCTGAGCTGGTCAGGTCAGCATGTGGCCCCTTTCGTCCACACCCCAAACCTCAAAACCTACCGTCAGGAACATGTCGTTTGCTGGTGTGCCTCCCGGTCAGTGCACACACCCAGGTTACAGGTTTGATCCCCGGTCAAGGTGCATAGGGGAGGCAACCGAGCGATGTTTCTCTCTCCCATCGATGCTTCTCTCTCTCTCCCTTCCTCTGTCACTAAAATCAATACACATACCTTTGGGTGAGGATTTACAAAACAAAAATTCCCTCTAATCACCGATTCCATTGCATCCCACAATTTTAATTGGTCGTATCTTCATAGTCAGTTCGTGCAAACTGTTTTTACATTTCCCGTGAGGATCCTTTGACTCCTGTGTTAGTCAAAAGTGTGTTAGTCCTCAAATATTTTGGAATTTTCCAGATCGCCTTCTGTTACTGACGGAGTGTTTGACCCCCTCGTGGTAGAGAGCATCCTCGGCTGAGAGGCATCCCTGTTGAACGTGCTGAGGTGTGTCTTCTGGTCTGATCGTGGTCTGTCTTGGGGAATGTTGCAGGTGAGCTTGAGGAGAACGTGGATGCTGTTATTGTTGGATGGCGTCGTGTGCAGATGTCCATTTATCTATCTTTCTTAGCTACCCTCCTCTTCGCCAACTCCTCCGTTAGCTGGCTCTCCCCATTCCCGTGCACTGTGCTGACTGTTGCTTAAGGCAAAATGTAACTTTGGCCAAAACTGGTGTGGCTCAGTGGATAGAGCGTCGGTCTGCGGACTGGAGGGTCCTGGGTTCCATTCCAGTCAAGGGCATGTACCTTGGTTGCGGGCACATCCCCAGTGGGGGGTGTGCAAGAGGCAGCTGATCGATGACTCTCTCTCATCGATGTTTCTAGCTCTCTATCCCTCTCTATAAAAAAAACAATAAAATATATATATTTTTTAAAAAATGTAACTATGAAGGGGCGGGCCTCCGTCTACATGGCACTCGCGTTGCCCACCGGTTGGGTCGTACGTATATCAGAGATTTCGTTCGCTCCCTTTGTGGCCAAAGTGCTTGTTCATGAAATGTATACTTCAGGCTACGTCTACATATATAAACAGATCCAACACGGGTCCCAAAGAGACCTGCCCTTAGGAAACCAGCAGTGAATTCTTTAAGGGAAAGTGCAATAGAAGCATGTTTCACAAGACATTGCCTCGAATTAGGGAAGTGTGAGTTGTAAGAACTACCGCTGTCCGAGGTGGAGGAAGTAATTGGAAGGGTACAGAATGACGCCCTCATGCTTTTGCAAGCGGCGTTACGTTCCTGTTCCCTTTAAAGAAACAGGAATAGGAAACCATAGATGGCGCAGCCTTGTGTGTGTCGTACAAGACGGACCGCGCGGGACAACCCCCCAGAGGCCTGCCCTCAGCAGAAAGGTCTAGGACAGGCATGGGGAACCCTCCCGCCTGCGGGCCACATAAGGCCCTTGCAATCATTGGGACCGACCCTGCCAAGGCATTAGGGGTGAGTTCATGAAATGTTTGACCAAATGCAGCAGGCTAACTTCTGGGTTGGTCATTTTGTATGGCCCACGAAGGATGTTACAAATACCCAAATGGCCCTGGGCAGGAAAAAGGTTCCCCACCCCTGCTCCAGGCCTTTCTTGAATGGCCGGGAAGTGAAGGCCCGCGTCAGAGGATGATGCTGCTCGGATGTCCTACCTCTGGAGTCGAGGACCCACAGGGGGAAGTGACTTGCTCAAGGTCATGCAGCAGTCCTGGGCCAGAGCCGAGCAAAATAGCCCTCTTCCGTGCATGCATGATGACGCGTATTTTCGTGGGGCTGGCATGTATCGTCGAACTTCCTTAGGCTCACGTCCCTGGCAAACTGGAGCGGAGGAGGGACCAGAATACTGACCGCTGAATCCGCTTGCCTGTGGGCCCAGCGCATACGCCTTCCACCAGGAACCACCAGCCTTTTGATGCCCTCCCCCTTCCCGGACCAGAGCTTGGCAACGTGGTCTCACCTCTTGGAAGTGTCCCCATGTCTAGAGATGTCCCCATGTCTAGAGAAGGAAATGAGGTGTCTTTTCAACTGCCCATGACTCAGTGGTGCTGGCTGCCTGGATTGCTGTGTTAAGAAGGATTCAGGCAGAAACCGGTTTGGCTCAGTGGATAGAGCGTCAGCCTGAGGACTGAAGGCTCCCGGGTTCGATTCCAGTCAAGGGCATGTACCTCGGTTGCGGGCACATCCCCAGTAGGGGGTGTGCAAGAGGCAGCTGATCGATGACTCTCTCATCGATGTTTCCAACTCTCTTTCTCCCTTCCTCTCTGTAAAAAAAAATCAATAAAATGTATTTTTTTTAAAAAAGAAAAAAAGAAGGATTCAGAGGCTGCTAGGAGGCTCCGTGGGAATGACGCCGTATCGATTAGTGATGTCTGCCATGAGCAGAGGGAGAGAGTGGCAACAAGTGTCCCCTGCCATTCCCGGGAGGCCTGGATGGCTGTCATGGGCACCTCTCTCCACCTGGTGGCCGCTAGGTGAATTGCATAAAACAACAACAGGATGTCAGGGCTGTGGTTTGCCAAGTCAGGATGGAGGTGGGAACAGACATCAACCAGGAAATATTTTGATCCACGGCAGGCGGATTAACCAGTCAGTGTTCGGGCGGGCAGAGCTTGGGTAGACTGGAAAATCATCTCCCCAGGGGATCCCGTTATGCCGCCTGCGGCCCCAACACTGGGAACCTCCCTTTGGGGGGGACAAGACAAGGAACTCGTTTCGAGCGTGGTCTGTCGGGCGGAAATGACTGTTCCTTCTGGGAGGAAAACAACATTCCGGATGCATTTCCCCCCTGAGCGCCCTGGGGACCGGGGACAGTGGGATCAGGGATCCAGCTGGGAAGTTTGTTACCTACTCAGCTCACTTTCGGGACCTGGAGAACCTCGAGGGAGGGGCCCCCGGGAAGGCTCCTTGCAGGATGGAAGGTGCTGGAATACAAAGGAGGCACTCAGTGATCTCATTGGTGTGAATCAACCCTCGAGGAGCACCCATAGGGAATCCCTGATCCAGGACCCTAGCTCTCCCCTCCCTCCCCTCACCCCTGAGACTGATCGTCTTCTGGGCTTTGGGTTACTCACCAGGCGGGTGAGTGAGCTGACAGCTGTCACGTCATCTGAGCCCACAACCAGGTTGGACTTGCCCCCAAGGCGGGGCTGGCAGGGAGAAGCTGAGGATACTGACTGCCTGTTGGTTGGCGCCCACACAGAGTCCTTGTCTAAGAGGCCGTGGGGTGAGACCAGTGGCCTTGAGCCTACCTGCCCAGGCTGACATCCACGGAAAGCAAGCTCCACGTGGACAGAGACCACGTCTTCCGTATGGATCGTAGTAGATGCTCATTAAACACTGGCCCGCAGGCCGGGGCTGTATCCTGGCGGGAGAAGGAACCCCGGGAACCAGAAGGAAGAGCGCAGGCCGTGGAGCTCCTGGATATTCCTACTTTATTGTTGGCTACATCATCACAGAGAAAGGCGGGGTGGGGGGCAGGCGCGGTTTGGGGCTCTGCATGCACCGGAGGGCGTGTGTGTACACGAGGCTGGGGGGGGGCAGTTACATCTGGGTGGGGGGGGGGGAGCCGAGAGAGCGTGTGCCTGGGCTGCGGGCACCGGGAGCTCGCTGCATGCTGGTTCCAGCGCCAGTGCCAGCGCCAGGCTCGGGCGGGCGGCAGCCAGCATGCTTTCTCCGGAGGGCAAACCGTGGGCCGCGGAGGGTCAGGGGCCGAGGGCAGCCAGGAAGCTGTTGGCCATCTGGGGGCAGGCGGGGAACGGGGTGTTCAGGATCCAGGGGCTTCCCACGAACTGTGCGGAGAGCTGGGGGCGGGGAGCCTGGCCAGGGACGGTGGAGAGACGCGTGTTTCCGGAAAGAGGGCGTCGGCGTGTCCGTCTCGGATGAGGGCGGGCGGGCGGGCGGGCGGCTGGACGGAGGGGTCACTGCTCACAGGGGCCGGCGCCGAGGGAGCTGGGAAACACCAAGGCCGGCCAGGACCCAGCCTCCGATGGGGACTGCCTGTCCGCACGGCTTCTCCTCCTTCGGAAGCAGTTTTCGTAAAGGGCCAGACCGGGTGGTTCCGATGGAACCAGAGCCTTTGGCGCCGGCACTGTCACACTGACATTTTAGACCCACGGTGGCGGTGGTGGTGCACCCCTCCCGCACATGGGGGGGTGCGAGAGACAGAGACAGGGACAGAGACAGGGACAGAGATTCGGGGCGATTCGGGGTGAGACGCAGGCGCGCGAGTCAAAGCAGCCGAGTCCGAGTGTCGGGGACAGGGGTCGAGGGTCCACTGAACTGAGAGCAGAGGAAGGAGGAACCGACGCTGGAGGAACCAGGGAGGTCCCCGCACCTCCTCCCCCTCCCCCGGGGCCAGAGCTCTGGCTTCCAGGCGCCTCCTACGCCCACTGGGGGCGGCCAGGGGCTGAGAAAGCTCTCCTCAGCTGCTTACACAGTGCCCGCAGCCGGCCCTCCGCCCGAGGCCGCTGGCGGTGCCCGCAGGAGAGTGGGCACTCCGAGGAAGCAAGGGTGTGCCAGTTTCTCCGCCATTGCTGGCCTGGCCGGCGGGAGGAGTGAGGGGGGAGGCTGTATTAGGGTGTTTTCTGCTTTTGCTATTGAACCCCTTAGAGAGGGAGGGGAGAAGGGGAAAGAGACGGGGGTGGAGGGGGACAGAAAGCTGGGAGCCTGGGGACCGCCGAGGGGACACACAGACATGACGCAGGGAACAGGTGTGTAGGTGCCTGCCCGCTCGAGGCCAGGGCGGCTCAGACAGTCCTACACGACGGCGGATGTCTGTGACTACCCAGACCGGGAGGTTGTTCAAGGAGCAGCCTCCTTGTAAGGATCTCCCATCCCCGTCCCGACGGCTCCATCCCAGCGGGGCCTGGACGGAGGGGCTGCCTCACACCCTGACAGCCTCAGCCTGGCAGCAGCATCGCGGGGGGCGGAGGAGGTCTTTGGCGACAATGCCCAAGGTGAAGGGGACCCCAAAAGCAGGTTCAGAGAGGGCGGCAGGGAAGGGGCGGGGGGCATACATTGGAGAGACCAGAGTGCAGTGGGCCGCAGGGCAGGCTGGGGGAGGGGGGGACCTGGGCACGGAGCTAGGGAGCCGGGCGCCATCCTAGTCGCTGGGCACGTGGTTCTCATTCTGGAGCTGGTGCCAGCGCTCTATCTTCTTGTCCTTGTTCTTCAGGCACTCGTACCAGTGTTTCAAGCGCTCTCCCTTGGCCGAGATGCCCAGCTGGCAGCCTCCTGGGGGACACGGGCAGAGAGGGGCGGGGGTCAGCGTGGAGGGACTAGAGTTCTGGACCCAAGACTGCCGCCACGCAGTGAGCCCCTCCCGCACCCGGGCATCCGTGCCCCGCGGGTGGGTGTTTCCGTGTTGTTACTCCTGCCTCTCCGCCCGCAGGCTACCTGCTCTCCAACCTGCCCTGTCTCCCTACTGCCACACCATGCTGTCTGTGTTTGAGGACCGGCCGCAGACCACTGCGCACCCACAGAGCCCGACCTCCCCAGGACTACTCCAACCATGAAGACAGAAGAGAAGCAGTCCAGAGATGGAAGTCGCTGATGACATCTTACCATACTAGCAGTCAGCAGCTGTGTCTCACTGTAGGTTACCCAGGACCAAACCAGAGAGGGTGGACCTGCATTTCCACCATTTGCCCACCATCCAGAACTGAAATATTATGGCTAACGTGTACACATAAGGAACTGTTTGACATTGAAATTGGGTCTCAAAAGAACTGGTGGCCCAGAAAGAAGCTCACTGCAGACTGATTCATATGCCTTTCAGCGTAACGATTATTGCTTGTCTCATTTTTTATTCTTATAAGTATATTTCCAGTAGGACATGATCTCACTCATCTAGGGGAAATAGTGAACAACATAGATGGATGAACAAGAACAGACCCAGAGATAAGGAGCCATGGGTCAGACTGTTGGACCTCAAAGGGAGGGTGGGGATAAAAGGGAGAGATCAACCAAAGGACTTGTGTGCACACATATGAGCCTAACCAGTGGTCAAGGACAATAGGGGGGTGGGGGCATGAGTGAGGGGAGGATTGGAATGGGGGGCTGTCGACAAATATGTGATACCTTAATCAATAAAGAAATTAATTTTTTTTAAAAAAGAAAGAAATCGACCTCCCTCTACTGGTGAAAATGCATCATCAGTTTCCAAAGAGTCAATTCCATCGCCCGCTCCATCCCGCAGCCACGCCTTTGCTCAAGCTGTGTCCCTGACCTGGAGTTCCTTCCCCCCTCCATCCCCTCCATCTTTTTTTTTTTTTTTTTAAGAAAAAAAAATATGCTTTTATTGATTTTTTTTATAGAGAAAGAGAGAGAGAGAGTGAGAGAGAGGGATAGAACATCAAGAAGAGAGAGAGAGAAACATCATGGATCGGCTGCCTCCTACATGCCCCCTATTGGGGATGGAGCCCACAACCCAAGCATGTGCTCTGACTGGGAATCAAACTGGCATGGGTTTTTGGTCAACCACTGAGCCACACCGGCCGGGCTCCCCATCCATCTTTAGTGACCGTCCTTCCTCTGTATGTGGAGGCCGACTGGGAAAATCAGAACATTCACCCTGGACTTGCACATGGCTTAAGGAGACATCCTTTGCACCCCATTTTCTGCGGAGCCACAGGCCCCGTGCTCTGTGACGTAACCATCCCGGCGGAGGCGACCTGTTCGGCAAAGAACCAATCGTGACCCAATCTTCCCAACTCCGTGAGCTCTCTCACCTAACCGCTTCTCAAACTGGACCCAAGCAGGGACCGTGGTTTCTGACTCAGTGTTTGGATGACGGGTGCCAAGAAAGGAGGGCTCTCCCCCTCCTCCCCCTCCTCCTCCCTCTCCCCCCGCCCGCAGGCCGGGGAGGACAGAGGCAGGGTCCGCGGGGAGCTGGGAGCACGCACCGATGTAATCGTTGGACTTGCCGATGTCATAGTCCCAGACCGAGATGTCCAGCGACTTCTTGGCCAGGTCGCTGTGCTTGATGTCATAGAAGAACTCCTGGAGGCAAGAGAGGGGGGCGGGCGTGAGTGAGAGGGTCCCCCAGCCTTTGGCATCGGGAGCTAAGAGGCCAAGTTCAAGGGGTTCACGGACCAAGGGAGGCTCTTGAAGTAGAGGTTCTGGGGACAAGGGGGCCCTCCCCCTCTGAGCCTCTATTCCAGGCCTGACAATCCCTCTTCTCTCTTCCTTTTTAAAATCCTCACTGGAGGATACTCTTTCCATTGATTTCCAGATAGAGTGGAAGGGGGGGGGGAGAGAGAGAAAGAGAAAGAGAGAGAGAGAGAGAAAGAGAGAGAGAGAGAGAGAGAGAGAGAGAGAGAGAGAGAGAGAGAGATATTTATGTGCCTCCCAAATGCACCCTTACCAGGGCTGCAACCGAAGTACGTGCCTTTGACCGGGAATCGAACCCATGACCCTTCGGTGTGTGGGCCGATGCTCCAACCACTGAGCAAAACCAGTCAGGGTGTGACAATCCCTTTCCAATAAATACTCTGCATTACGAATCTCCTGAGCCCTGCAATTCTCTTTGCAGTGACTGTTTGGACCGGGAAGGCGGGTGGAGTTTGCCAGAGAGCTGGTCCCGGCCGAGTTTCCCTGGAGGCCGAGGGCCGTGGGTTCAGGCTTTCCACGTGGGTGGGCCTCCCTGGCTGCCATCACTGAGAGACTCCAGGTAGCTGAGGGGACTGAGGCCGGCATGAGCAACAGGTGCTCATGCTTCCCATGTTTTAAAGAAAACGAATATGAATATTCATGAACATGTTATGTTTTGTGAAATATTCATGTAGCATACTATATGAAATGCCTTACATCGTAGTTAGGCTGTTTCCAATTTTTCATGATCATTAATGACATGATGAGAGGCACGCTTGCGGCTAAACCATGCGTACACCCATGATGACTTACCGGGATATCCCAAGAAGTGGGTTTGAAAGGGCTTGACTGTCGTGCTAAGAAGTTAGGGAGTCACTGTTGGGTTATTTACTGTAAGCAAGGGGGTGACCCATTCAGATTCGTGTTTTACAAAGCCCATGTGGAGGTGACGGGGGGGGGGGGGGGAGGGCGTCTACTGCAATAGTCCTAGCGTGACACGCCAGGGCCAAAGGCAAGGCAGCAGTAGGGAGAACACGGAGGAAGGAGCCGTTTGCTGAGCATCTGAACGGCGGCGTGGTGCGCTGGGTGGATGAGGGAAGGGAAGGAGAGGGTGCCGCCCGCTGGGTGGATGGTAGCGGGCATCACTGCTCTAATGTACCTGCTCGGGTTTCAGCACTACAGCCTGTGAGAGCTGGTGGCATTACTGGAGGTGATTTCATTCATTCTCTCTTCAAACTCCACTTCCTGCCGATGGCACGCCTCCTCGACAGGTGTTCATCTTAGGCTTGATTCCTCCCGGGGACAAGAAACCCATCCCCTCTCCCCGAGACCATTCAAGCTGGTGTATGAGAGGAAGCACGTTCTTGGTGCTCCCGATGGCATTCTGGCGGGGAGTGTGTGCGACGCTCACGCCGTTGACATTCCACAGCACGACCAAGACCGGGGCAGCCTTACCTCGTTAAATTCAGGATTCAAGGTTTTCCTCTTAATCTGAGTCTTGTGTTTGGCCTTCTTCCCCATGTCTGGTTTCAGCCAGCTGAGGGGAGACACGAGAGGCTGTTATGAGTGGAAGTTCAATGAGTAAGAACAGCCCCTGGAGGACCCCCAAGGCTCCTTCCGGCATCAGGGGGGTCACTGGTGAACACACGAGAGAGTGAGTCAGTGTTAATGATGATCAGTGTGTGTCAGGGTCTCTGCTTGACGCCGGACATGGCACTCAGCACCTGAGGTGCACGTGTCCCTCCACAAACCCTGGACGGCAGAACCACGGCCACCCGCTTTACCTACAAGGAGACTCAGGGTCCAGAGAGGTTGAGACAGGTGCCTCGGGTCACACAGCAGGGGCTGAGCCCAGCCGTGGCATCTGGAGCCTGTGCTCTTAGCCAGGACTTGCTCTCAGAGGACCAAATTGAGACCCTGATGCTATGCCTGGCATTTTACCATCCATCACCCCCCGGATGGCCCCAACGCCAGGGGAGAGGCCCTGTGTGTAGACGTGTTCCTTCTTGGAAATAAGTGGAACTACTGTCTCCACCTTACCAACGAAGAATCTGAGGCTCAGAGAGGTGAAGTAATTTGCTTAGAGTCACACAGCTAGCAGTTTCCAGAGGTGGTGGTGGTGGTGAGGGTTTGAACCCCATACCGCTATGAGAATGTGCCTGGTGGACCTCCAACCACAGGGGCATCACCCACCCAGGCCCCAGCGGCTGAGCTTGGAAATCCAGGCCATGTTGGTGCCACGCCCACGCCCCCAGCTGACAGCTAGATGTGGTGGGGACACTTGGGCAGGCCCGCTCTGTAGGGGTGGGGCCAGGGAGGGGGGGTGGCATGGGGCCTAAGGACTCCCCGACGGCCTTGCTGAACTTGTGTCTAGGAAGCTCCTGCTCATCCCTCCTCACTAGGGTCAGATTCGGGGCTCTCTAACAGCTCTCTGTGTACCCGAACTCTCCCGCCTCCCCTCACCCAGCATTTCCTTTCGTGAAAGCCTCGTCTGTGTAATCCCACCGTGGCATTTCTCTCAGAGGACCCCGACTAACAGATGACCAAGTCTCTTTTCTCCCCCACGGAGAGTGAGATCACAGGAATCACCCCGAAGTCTAAGGCCTTTGATTGGAGCGTTTCCAGACGGAATCTGGAAAAAGGCCGGATTGCCTGTCGGATCCTGGGGCTCTGGACGGCTGGAGGTGCGTGTTGCTCGTTCTGAAGGGGCTGCAAATGGGGTGACTGTGACCTCGCCACAGGAGGGGACAGTCACAAACCTCTCACAGCGGCGCGTGACGCACTGTGTGACTGTGGGACTCCAGCCTCACACGTCAGCCGGTTCTGTACTCTGTCTCGCTGTGTGGCCGTAGGCAGGCTCGTTTCCCTCTCTGGGCCTCAACGTACAACGGTCGCGAGGAAGCTCTCTGGCTCCCGAGGACCTAGAGCCCCCTCTGGGGCCCACTCACGGTCCCGAGGCACTGACTCACAGTTTGACGAACGGGTCCGAGTAGCCGTTGGCGTCCATGGCGGCCAGGTGCACGCAGCGTACGATGCCCACGATGAGGCCTCCCTGCTGGGTGCTGTACATGAGCGACACCAGGATCTTGCCGCGCTCCTCTATGTCGCCGATGCGCTCCACCTGCTGCAATAGGAGGAGAGGGCGAGTGAGCCCGGAGGGGAGCGGGCCAGGCGCCTGGATGGGGGCCTTAAGGGGAGGCCCTGGGCGGCGGGAGGAGCTGGGCCAGCGCTAGTGCCGTCAGCACCATGGACAGCCCCCCCCCCCCCCCCCCCCCCCCCCCCCGGCCTCTAGGGAGGGGCGGATGCAGAGGGCCAAGGGGACAGACAGCCCTGGGGACTGGTCTGGGCACAGGTCCGTGATTTTACTTCAACGGAGACACGGGTAGAATTTGATCCTGGTCAGTGACTGCCCCAACTCTGACCCAGGACTGAGCCTTGACCCTGGCCTGGTCTGATCCCTGACTCCCCTGATAGAATGTGGTCCCTGGGGTTGCACAGAGACCTAGCCTGAGGGGCCTGTGCAAAGAGCCTCCGTCCGTCCCCACGGAGAGAGCTGGCATGGCTCCGTCCTGCAGAAGCACCGCAGGGCCTCTGCCAACGAGGCCGGGGAACTCAAGGCTGTCCCTGTGGGAGAGGATGGGGCCTCCCTGACCTCGGGCTCCAGGTGTGGCCAAGGGGACAGCCCTGGGGACTGGTCTGGGCGCAGGTAAAGTTTGCATAACACGAACCACTGGTTCTACTCCACCTGCTTTCATGTCCTAATGCCGTGGGCAAGGCAGTTCTCACGGGAACCAGCAGGCAGGGGGGTTTTGAGAAAGAGCAGGGGTGGGGCCGGGGAGGAAAAAAGAGGGAGGGGCCGGCCCCCGATTGGGGCATCCACATTGCTCGGTGCTCACCTCCTCCTCATAGAGGGCCATGCCGCGGGCGGACCCGGTGGTCCCGGCGCGCTTCATCTGGAAGGAAGCAGAAAGGAAACGTGACGTCGTCTGTGGGGCTCATTTCCCATCTCCCTCCGCAGCAGGACCGGATGCTCCTCCCCCTCCGTTAGCATCAGAGCCAGGAGGACAGGTTTCCAGAGCATCCAGCTTCCTCCCTTTCAGCTAAAGTCTGCATGACACGAACCCCTGACAGACCCACCGACAGACAGACGGTGTTGGTGCCCGTGACGCAGGCGGTATGCATTGCCCCATTTTACAGAGGAGGGCACTGTGGTTAAGCCACGTGCCCCAGGCCACACAGCCAAGAAGTGGCAGAGCGCCCCGTGCATAACACCGGCAGGATTTGATCTGCTCAGTGGCCGTGGCTGTGGCCGTGGCCGTGGCACAGGGATCCTGGGGTCGGGACACCACGTGCTTCTTCCCCTGAAGCTCCTAAAGTCCTTTGGGGGGACTCTAAGGCTCTAGGGCAGTGGTCAGTCAGCAAACAGCGGCTCTTGAGCCGCAGGTTGCTGCTCTGTTGACTCATGAGTTTGCCGACCACTGACCTAGACTCTCAATCCCAATCATTACAGGCTGTTGTTGTTCCTTGTGATGAAGCCCCTCCCCCAGTGGTCGGCAAACTCATGAGTCAACGGAGTGGCAAACCGACCGATGCTCCGGGGAACACAGCGTGAAGACAGCTGGTTAAAGATGGCCTCACACTTTACAAATGAGGAGGACTGAGGTCTGGGGAGAGGAAGGCACAGCCCTGATGTGGCCCCTGCCCTTGGCAGGGCCACGGGGAAAGTTGGTGGTGGGGAGCGGAGGGTGCAGAGCGAAAGAGGATGATCAGCGAGGTCCGCGGCCACCATGGCCTCTGTCCGTCGTCCTGCCAGCCCCACACAACCAGGGCCGGCCGCGTCCATCACAGCAGGATGGGCAGGCCCAGGAGCGGGCGGCTTAGGTGGCAGCCTGGCCACGGTCCTGGCCACCTGGACCCCTTGGGGGCAGGAAGGAAGCGGGAGCTGAGGAGCCGCTGTTCCTGGGCTGAGCCCAGAGGCAACGCTCCCTCCCGGACCATCCTCTGAGCTTTATTTGGAGCCTGGCGTCCGGTGAACACTCCTCCTTGAGGCTTTCCTCGTTGGGTCTTGTTCCTTTGCCTGCGCCACACACACACACACACACACACACACACACACACGCACACAGCATGGCACATGGGTATTTTGTGCTCGGGCCAGTCATATCACACACACACACGCACACACACATACACACACACGGCATGGCACACGGGTATTCCGTGCCCGGGCCAGCCATATCTCTCTCTCACACACACACACACACACACACACACACACACACACACATATGCACATGGCATGGCACATGGGTATTCCGTGCCCGGGCCAGCCATATCTCTCTCACACACACACACACACACACACACGCACACACACATACACACACACGGCATGGCACACGGGTATTCCGTGCCCGGGCCAGCCATATCTCTCTCACACACACACACACACACACACACACACACACACACAGCGTGGCACACGGGTATTTTGTGCTCGGGCCAGCCATATCTCACACACATACACACACACACACACATATGCACATGGCATGGCACACGGGTATTCCGTGCCCGGGCCAGGCACCTGGGGGAGGTTCCTATAGGCTCCCCCTCGGCCTGCCACGGCTTCCCCGTGGGCAGCTGGCCCGCTGCCTGGGGGCTGGTGCGCTGGCAGCCGCGGGAGACCCGGGCTCTGGCTGCCGGGGAGCCCGGCCCCGGATTCACGGCGTGACCTTGGCAGCGCACTCCCCTCCGGGCCTGAGGCGGCCCGCGTGTCGCAAAGGGCAGGTTGGATTATGTCTGAACGTACAGATGGCTGGTCCCGCCCTGCCCCACCAGGCCGGGATCTGAGCTTGTGAGGCTCCGGTGTTAAAACCTCCCGTTGATTCTGAGCCGTAGCCCCACTGGAGAACCTCAAGTTGGTTTTTATTCCTTCTCAAGGGGCCAGAAGCACGTCTAACAAGAAAGTCCTCAAGCTTTATGAGTACTCTCCCATGAATCCTTAAAAGCCCCGAGGGGATGGATACTCGGATAACGTCCCGGTTTACAGATGGAAAACCAGGGCCCCGGGAAGCTGAGTTAAGTTGGCCCGGGTTCTATGACAAGTGGCAGAGCCAGGACTCGAACCAACTCTGGGTCCAGAGTCTGTGCTCTCAAGCACTGAGCTATCCCGCCCCCCGCTCATCCGCACGGGGCTTCCTGCCTTCATGAGTGACAGGTGGGCCAGGCAGTATTACTCCTGTAAGAACAGCAGGTAGCCGTTTATGAGTGCTCACTAAGGACTAGAGGTTCTGTTCTGATTGTGTCTTTCACGCAAACTCCCCATGAGGCAGGTCCTGTTATGCCCATGGGACAGACAAGGAGAGCTGAGGCTCAGAGCAGCTCAGACCCTTGGCGGAGGCCAGGGAGCAGGGGAGAGTAGCAGACCTGGGCTTTGAACCCGGGCCAGCCACACGGCCTCACCACTCCGCCCGCCCCAGGGTCACCGCAGAGGACTCTGACGGTCAGGGAGGAGGTGATGCTGACAGCGGGCTGGTCAGAGGCAGGGACAGGACACCACGTGGAGGCTCTGGCCTGAATTCTTCACCCCCCTCTCAGCGGCTGTCCTGGCAGGCACCCTGTGGGCCCCGGGGGAGGCAGCACCCCCAGAGCTCTTTCCCGCCCCCCATCGCACCCCCAGGGGGAGGCACTCACCGGGATCACGCGCTCCAGGCAGATGTTGAAGTTCTTTCTTTGGTTGGATTTCAGCTTCTTGAGGGAGAATCTGGTCTCACCGATAAACTCGTTATGGCCAAATTTGTCCTCATCGCAGACAGAGATCCTGCGGTCCCCAGAAAGGGTGGGGAGAGAAAAAGAGCTGTGAGGGATGCTGGCCACGAACGTGTAATGTGCACGGTAGCGCTTCCTTTTCCTATTTGTGGAACACAAGGCCAGGCGTGTGTTTGTTTTCTGAAGACTGAGTACCAGGCCCGGGCCAGGGGGCTCCGTGGGTTGGAGAGTCATTCTGTACACCAAAAGGTCGTGGGTTTGACCCCTGGTTGGGCCTGTATGGTAGGCAACTGATCAGTGTTTCTCTCTCTCTCTCTTTCTCTCTCTCTCTCTCTCTCATCAATAAGAACATACCCTTAGGTGAAGATTTAAAAAAAAAAGACTGAGTAGTGGGTTCATGGATGTTTGTTCCATTATAATCTACAGTTTTCTGTGTATTTGTAATATTTATTCATTGACACATTTTAAAAAATCTGTAATCAATCCATTCTGTGGAAAACGCTGAAACAGTGAAAATGACGGAGATCTAAATGTTCCTCGCGGCCATGACTCTAAGACAGATCGCTAAAAGAAAAGGAAGGTTCCGGTTACACAGCATGAAACTGTCCAAGGTGCCAACACTGATCTGAGAATGCCCGTGCTCGCAGAGGGAGGACAGCCAATCCCGGCGGGGGGCGGGGACTAAGGGAATGGGGTTCCTTGCTCTATCATAGTCTACAAGAAGAATGTATTCCCGTATCACTAATACAATTCAAAACACAGTGCGAGACAACATTGTAGAAGATAAGATGCATCCACATATGGTTAAAACAGCCTGATAATAATAGGACGGTCCATTTTTAAAAGTATGTTTTCACTGATTTTATTTATAATATTTATTTTTTTTGAGCGAGAGAAAGGGAGAGGGAGAGAGAAGTAAACACATGAATGAAGTAGAAACGTCATGGTCAGCTGCCTCCTGCACACGCCCTACGGGGGATGGAGCCCACCACCGGGGCATGTGCCCTGACTGGACATCAAACTGGCAACTTCTTGGTTCCTGGGTCGATGCTCAGTTGCAGAGCTACACCAGCTTGGCATGATGGTCTATTTTTTTAAAGCACTTGATTTCATAAGAAACTTTTGCAAGCACACATAGATACATACACACACACACACACACACACACACATTCACACACACTCACACACCCCAGATGCCCAGACACCAAGACATTAAGAGTTTCACTTAGACCGAAATCGGTTTGGCTCAGTGGTAGAGCGTCGGTCTGCGGACTGAAAGGTCCCAGGTTCGATTCCGGTCAGGGGCATGCGTGTTGGTTGCGGGCACATCCCCAGAGGGGTGTGTGCAAGAGGCAGCTGGTCGATGTTTCTTTCTCATCGACATTTCTAGCTCTCTATCTCTCTCCCTTCCTCTCTGTAAAAAAATCAATAAAATATATTAAAAAAAAAAAGAGTTTCACTTAGATCAACCGAAGAACTTGTATGCATGCCTATAAGCAAAACCAATGGACGAAAAACTCGGGGGTGGGAGAGGGGAGGGCATGTATGGGAGTGAGGGGGGGTAATGGAAAGATATGTACACATATAGTACCTTAATAAAATTTTTTTTTTTAAAGTTTCACTTATTTGTATTTTTAGAAGTTTCTACCAGAAATACATATGGTTTCATAGAAGTAAAAAAAAAAAAAAAAAAAAGACACTACGCAGAGAGGTTTTAACGTGTGACCCGCACACACGTGTCAACCCGCCAGCCCGGCCCCCTCGCGTCCGCCGGCAGGCACCTGAGGGTCTTGCGCTGCATGTCCTCGTCCGTGATGCCGTGGTAGACGAGGGTCTCGTTCCAGACGGGGTTCCGGGTGTTCCGCAGGGTCTTTGTCCGAAGCTTGTTGGACTAGAGCCCAGAGACAGACGACAGACAGACAGACACAGCCTCAGTGGGGGGCCAGCCCTGCAGCCACCCGCTTGGGGCTGATCTGGGGTGGGGGTAGGAGGAGTGACTTAGGAGACACTCCCTTTAGGAGTGCCCAGGAGCTCAGGGGCTCCCAAAGGCAAGTCACAGGGAGCGGGGGGGCCTCTTCAGGGTGATGTCTGCAGCCACCAACGGGGCTGGACGCTGAGCCACCCCTCCCTCCACGCAGCAGGCTCTCTCTCTGAACTTCCCATTAAGATTAAAAACCAGTGCCATGGCTGGTGGTGTTCAGTGGTTAGAGCGTCAGCAGGTCTGATATCAGTCAAGGGCATGTACCTGGATTGTGGGTTCTCTCCCCGTCCTCAGTCAGGGCACATGCATGAGGCAACCAATTGATGTGTCCCTCTCACATAGATGCCTCCCTCCCTCCTTCCCTCCCTCCCTCCCTCCCTCCCTTTCACTCTCTCTGAAAAAGCAATGGAAAAATATATCCTAGGTGAGGATTAAAAAAAGGAAAGAAAGAGCCCTAGCCAGTTTGGCTCAGTGGATAGAGTGTCAGCCTGCAGACCGAAGGGTCCTGGGTTCAATTCCGGTCAAGGGCATGTACCTCAGTTGCATGCTCCTCCCAGGCCCAGGTCCTAGCCGGGGATCGTGCAGGAAGCAACCAATCAATGCGTTTCTCTCACATCGATGTTTCTCTCTGTCTTTCCCTCTCTCTCTTCCACTCTCTCTAAAAATCAATGAAAAAATATCCTCGGGTGAGGATTTAAAAAATAATAACTAAATAAGAAAGAAAGCTGAGACATTTTCCTTTGAGAAAAACGTTTATAGGTCAGGGAGGCAGAGATAAGGGTCCCCCACTCCTCGGCAGCGAAGGAACAATGTCCGGGGATCCTGGGAGGATACCTTAGGTTTCCCCAAACAGCATCCTTCGTGCCTGAACTATGTGAGGGGCGGGGAGAGGGAAGACAGTTTTTCTCTTTAAGAGAGAAGGCTAGAAATGCACTAAGCCCAGAAGAGGTGGCCTGGTGAGATCTAATTTGGGCTGGCATGGGTCCCTGGATTCTTTGGCAAAGCAAGCCTGGATTTGGGAGTGAGCAAAGGAGAGAGCCTTACGGGGAGTATGGTGTCACCGGGGAGTTAGAAGTGGCCGAACACTTCACAGTGTGGCCATGGCCAATGAGAGACTCTGTGTGTGTGTGTGTGTGTGTGTGTGTGTCTGTGCGTGCGCATGTGTGTGTACGTGTGTGATGTGGTGTGTGTGGTGTGTGTGTGTGTGTGTGAGGAGTGTGTGTGTGTCTGTGCATGCGCATGTGTGTGTGTGTGTGTGTGTGTGATGTGTGGTGTGGTGTGTGTGGTGTGTGTGTGTGTGCGTGGTGTGTGTGTGTGGTGTGTGTGGTGTGTGGTGTGTGTGTGTGTGTGTGTGTGTGTGTCCTCTCTCATCTTAAGGGGCATGTAACACTCGCAGAGATTTTTAACGTGCCATTTGCCGAGATCATGCCACCAAGTGCACGGTCGCCCTTGTATCGAGCGCACCCACATCAAAAGGACAAAGGAAACCCCTCTGGGTGGGCCGAACCCACGTCTCCTCCCCGGGGCAGAGTGATGGCCAGGGAGCTGCAGGGGGGAGGGGGCGCATTTCTCTCGGGAACAGAGCGTTATTGCAGGCACGTGGCCCTGAAATCCAAAGAGAGGGGTTCCTTCCTCCTGAGAGACCAGGAGGGTTTGGCTGGGGCACAAAATGGGAAGAGGAGGGGAGGGGGAGGGGGAAGGGGAGGGGGGCCATGGTCAGCCCTGGGAGCCACGGTGGGGGGGGGGTGAGCCGGTGAGGGCATCCTGGGGGCATCCGCTTCTCCCCTGGCCTTCGGAAGCTCCTGGGTTCGGGGTTCTGGGTTGGAGAAAGGGACAGAGCCCCTGCCCCCCGAGGGAGAGTGACTCCTGGCCCACCTCTCACCCCTTGCGAGGACTTGGCCACGCAGGGAGGGCGGGGCTTGGGGGCAGGTGGGCTATTTTAGGCTCCGGGCTGGGAACCCTGGGTGCCTGCCAGGCCCCTGTTCCTGGCTTGCCGAGAGGCCCGGGCCATATGGTACCTTGCTGGCTCCCGGCAGGAGGTGCAGCTTCACATAAGGATCGGCCAGGCCGTTGGAGTCCATGGGCTTCAGTCCCTGCGAGAGAAAAGGCAGTGGAGCGAGGGCCTGGGGAGGGCCGGCCACCCAGCTGCCAGGGCCCCGGCCGCAGCCCCGGCTGCCGTCCTGCCCGTCGGTCCACCCCGTGTGCTCCCTCTTGCGAAGAGAGAGAAGGAAAAGAGCCCCAGCATCAGGCAGACAGGGCTCCAAGCCCGGTCACACCACTTCCTGGCTGTGTGTCCTCAGGCGAGTTTCTCAGCCTCTCTGAGCCTCAGGTTCCTCGAGGGTCAAATGGGACGAGAACAATCCTGCCTCGTGGAGGGGTGAGACGTGCACACAATCTCCCCTGGCGCATGGTGAGGGCTCCATCGAGGCTGGATAGTCCCTTGTCCCCTCCCGAGACCGGGGCTCTGCCCTTGTGGCCCGGCTGCCTCTGCTCCAGGGCACAGAGATGACCCTCTGGGACCATCTCCGGGGGGGTTCTCCCCCACAGTCTGGGCTGTAGCTAATTCCGCCTTTTTCTCATCACTGTCCCTGCCACCGACAGGCCGGGCAGGAGCCTGGGGACCCGTGTCCTCCCCGAGCCCCCCGGAGAAGCCAGAGCAGCCCGTGGGGTCCCAGCCCAGCCCCTCACCCACCTTGGCCTTGATGATGGTGCAGTGCAGGGAGCTGTTCTCCGGGTCGTACAGAAGGCTGAACTCCAGGGCGCCCAGGGTGGCTGGAGGGGGCGGAGGCAGGAACCAAGAGGTCAGTCATTCAGTCATTCAACAAACATCCCCCGAGCGCTGACTCTGTGCCCTGTCTGGGCTAAGCACGGAGCCTACACAGAGAGGGAGACTCAGGCCTGAAGGCCCCCGGGGGAGCACGGATGGGGAAGGGACAGCTGGCCTCTTGCCGGCTCTGGCTTCTGATGCGGGGCAGCGGGGAGATGGACCGGCAGGCCCTCCCCTCCCTGGCCTTGAGATCTCGGCCAGGTTCCCGAGCCCTGGAGCTTCTGTCTCTGTCTCCACCCCGTGAAACAGGAGCAGCAAAAGCAGCTCCGCCCAGGCCCCGGGGGAAGGTCATGGGAGCAGGTGCCCAGAACACACTCTGAAACGTGCCCGGCACCAAACAGGCGCCGACTGCTCCCTGCGGCGTGCACGTTACCTGACCCCAGCGCCTCCTGTGTGCGTGGCACTAAAATGACAGTGATTCCCAGCTCACCGAGCACGCTCCCAGGGGGTGCCTCAGTGTACCCTCCTCGGTCCCCCCTAGGAGGCAGGATTCTGCTCCTCGTTTTACAGTGAGAAGGGGTGACATCGTGGGCCAAAGCCATGCCACTGCTCACAGCCCTCGGTCCATCTAAGCAGGTCCAATCTCTCCGCCTGACCACGAGCTCTCGGGCCGTGTGTGTGTGTGTGTGTGTGTGTGTGTGTGTGTGTATCTGTGTGTGTATCTGTGTGTATATATGTGTGTATGTGTATCTCTGTGTTTGTGTTTGTATGTGTGTGTATCTCTCTGTGTATGTGTGTATGTGTATCTGTGTGTGTGTGTGTGTGTGTGTGTGTGTCCCTAGGGCTCGGGTCTCAGTGGGAGGGGCATAGGGTGGGCACTTCATACATCCCTCATTGAATGGATGCAAAAGGAAACATCCAGAAATTTTAAAATGGTTTAAAAAATTTCTCTTGGAAGACACGCATCAGAGAGTTTTGGAACTATTAAAACGCACAGGTAGGTACACCTAGGAGTGGACGCTGGTCACGTGATAATCCCGTGATCTACTTGGTGAGGAGCCACTGAATTGCACCGAATACCGCCGAATTGCACTCTTTACAATGCATCACAGGGTGGCTCTCATGTTACAGCTATTTTACCACAATAAGAAAATAGACAGCTCCTATATTTTAGTAAGTTGATGTCATGTTGTGGATACAGCGATACAAGCTTGTCTCTTTGTAACTGGGTTAACACACTGATAGTGGTTGGCATGTTGTGGAGTTGGGAGGGTGTCTAGGGCCACACCCCTGGAGCCATCCCGTGTCCCTGGGGGGTGACCCTGAAGGGGCTTTTCCCAGACCCCCCTCCCCTAAGGGCCACGTACTCCCTTCATCCGAGTCGTAGCTGTTGGCTTCCTCCTCGTCCTCCTCCGGGGGCGGGGGCTGGCGGGCAGGGGTGGCGACGGGCTGGGGGGCGGCAGCAGATGCTTGGGAATAAGGGCCTGGTGGGTGGCCCGCCCGGTCCTCTCTGCCTCCGGCTCCTAATCGCTCCTCCCAGGGTGGGATGGAGGCCCCCGGATAGCAGAGGTCACTGGGGGCTGCGTCTGCAGGGGAGACAGAGAGAGGGCAGGAAGCGGCATCTGAGTCCCTGTGTTACCGTGGCAGCAGCAGCAATGGCTACACCATGAACGCGAGTGATGAGCACCGACTGTATACCACAGCCCTGCAACACAGAATTACCGCCTCCAGCTGACAGGGCGGCCACACTGTGCCACTCCTGGTTCTCAGAAGGCTGTCTTTGCCAAAACCACCGAGGGGAGCTTGCAAAATGCAGAGGTGCCTGGGCCCCACGCAGAATTGGTAGCCCATGCAGTGGGGCCTTGAAGTCCACGTTTTATAACAAGCCCCACAAGCTTAATCAGAAGCAGGCAAAACAGACCTCAAAGGGGGACTGGTCAGTGATGTGGGCCCTGGAGCCAGAGAGCCTGGGCTCGCACCTCTGCTGTGGGATAGAGGGCACATTACTTAATGTCTCTGAGCCTCAGTTTTCTCATCTGTAAAATGGGAATATCACACCGAAGTCACTCAACCCGTAGTAGCTATTATTTTTAAAAATTACCGAATGCATATACAAAAATCATAGCTGGTGCATCAGGAAGCAATGACTACGCTGTAGCCACAGTGGTGAGTGTGATGGTGACCAGGCATATATATCACATGTAACAGTCACTGTCGCTTCGCGTGGTCTTCAACACTCCAGGCCACGTGCTAAGGTTTTACGTGTATGAGTCTGTTTCATCCTTTCAGCAGTATTATTCCCACTTTAGAAATAAGGAAACCGAGGCTCAGGGAAGTGAAGTGACTTGCCCCGGGCCACACAGCTGGGATGCGGAGCAGGATTTGGATCCCGGCAGGGTGTGCTTCCCTTCACTCCACGTGTGGTCATTTTCTCATTTTGGAATCGGGGTGGGAGCCTCGGAGCTCATCAGGGAGGTCTGGGGGGGGGGGGAGGGGAGGCTGGGCCGAGATCAGGCAGCCCCATGTGGAGACATGGGAGAGAGGTGGTCACATGAACGGGCATGGGGAGCAGCGAGCACTTGCCTGGTCTCTGGTCGGAAAAGCGTCCTGCTGGCCCGGGGCCGGGCCTGCTGCCTCCAGGGGGCGCTGAGGGGAGAGAGGAGAGGAGAAACAGAGCAGAGAAGGTGGCATTATTGTAGTGTCCTTCCCCTGTCCCCCTCATTACCTGGTCACGGACACAGGCCCAGGGGTAACAGGTCATGTGCAGGAACAGTCCCATGGAGGATTCTGGAGTCAGGAAGGCCTGGGTTCAAGCCCCAACGTTTCCTTCCTGAGCCTCAGCTTTCTCCTCTCTGAAATGGGCTAAGAATGCTTAGATCACTCAGTCTAAGGGTCTTTTCACGTTTCACTGGCTATGAGGCTGATAAAGGAATGGAGTGAGAATTGCGTGCGAGGTGATGGGCACGTTTACACTTTGAATCCATCGGTGCTGTGGGGTCATTGCTGACCCAGTGGATTCCTCTCCATGTCAGGGATGGGGGATGGAATAACAGTCACCACCACCATGCGAGCACCCAGGCTTCCCTCGCCTTTCAGCATGACCCCCCGAGGAAGTCTCACTGGAGGGTGCCTCTGGCTTTAGCACCTCTCTGAACTTGGTGGGTTTTCCTTTTGAACAAAAGCGGACAGGCCCCAGGCTCAGAACCTCCCCGGGCCAGAGGCAGGAGAATTTCGTTGCCTTATTTAATTATCATTTAAATCATTATCCTCTGCCGTGGGTTTGACTGTGTTCCCTAAAAGATCTTCAAACCCTGATTCCCAGCACCTGTGAGTGTGACCTCAGGTGGAAAGAGGGTCTTTGCAGACGGTCACGTTCAGATGAGGTCATTGGGGCATATAGGCCTTAATCTATAGGACTGTGTCCTTATCAAAAGGAAAGGTTTGGCCCGGGCGGCTTGGCTCCCGTGGTTCAGCATCCACCATGAACCAGGAGGTCACGGCTCGACTCCCTGTCAGGGCACATGACAGGGTTATGGACTCGATTTCCAGTAGGGGGCGTGCAGGAGGCAGCTGATCCATGATTCTCTCATTCATGTTCCTCTCTCTCTCCCTCTCACTTCCTCTCTGAAATTAATAATATATATGTACACCAAGTGGCCAGATTATTATGATCTCTGAATGCATAATAATCTGGCCACTCAGTGTGTGTGTGTGTGTATTAGAGGCTCGGTGTCTGAATTTGTGCATGGGTGGGGTCCGGCCGGCCTGGCCAGGGGGAGGGGACATGGGCGGTTGGCCGGCCTGCCTGCTGGTCGAACTCCTGGTTGAGGGGATAATTTGCACATTGGCATTTTATTATATAGAATATACTCTGAGTGGCCAGATTATTATGCATTCAGAGATCATAAAAATCTAGCCACTCAGTGTATATAAAAGAGAAGTTTGGACGGAGAGAGGGACATCCTTTGAAGAGACACAGGGAGGGCGTCATTTAGAAGCCCAGGAATGCCCAAGGCCCCAGGAGCTAAGAGGAAGGAAACAGATCCTCCCTCACAGCCTCCAAAGGAGTCCACCCTGCTGACACCTTGACCTCAGGCCTCTGGCCTCCAGAACGGGAGACCACCCATTTCTGTTATTCTACACTACCCGGTGTGTGGTGCTCTCACCCACTCACCCTATAGTACGGAGCACTGGCTTCCCATTGATGCCATTTTCATAGGTTTCTTTTAAACTAATAAAACCCACCGAAACCAGTTTGGCTCAGTGGATAGAGTGCTGGTCTGCAGACTGAAAGGTCCCAGGTTTGATTCCGGTCAAGGGCATGTACCTTGGTTGCCGGCACATCCCCAGTAGGGGGTGTGCAGGAGGCAGCTGATCGATGATTCTCTCTCATCGATGTTTCTAGCTCTCTATCCCTCTCCCTTCCTCTCTGTGAAAAATCAATAAAATATATTTAAAAAATAATTTATAAACTAACAAAGCCCGCCCTGCACCAATTAGACATCATTACCTTTGTCTTCCACAGCCACAGGGGCTCAGATTTCCCCATGTTCCTAATCTCTCTGCTCACCACTGCTCCCTGAAGCTCACACAACCCTCCTGGGGACGTGTGTCATTTTATTACAGCCCTGTGGCCTCACATTCCCCTTGAGAGAGTCTGCGGTAGCAGGCCCTCAGCCATGCTTGCAGAGTGAGTCCGTGTGAAGAAAGATCAGGAACATAAGAGGGTAGGCGTGTGGTAAAAACTGTGCCTGTGGAGCGACCATCGCCGAAGGCAGGCAATGCTGAGGATGAAGGGCTGCCCCTTCCTGCATTCAGCTGGGTACTCTGCCCGCCATGTCCCCCCACTCCCGGCCCCCCAGCCTGAGGGTCACTCAGTCTAAGGGACTTAGAGGAGCTTAGGACTCGGCGGCGGTGGCTGCAGCTTTGCAGAGAGCCGGGGCTCTGCCAGCAAGGATGGGGGAATTGGGGTCACCGCTGACTGACATGACAGCCGGGGTGGCCGGACGGGCGGCAAGTACCTGGCTGCCCGGGCTGAGGAGGTGCCTGGCTTGGCGTCGAGGCTGGGGCTGGTCTGGAGGCCTGCACTGAGTTGGCCCGTCTCAAGCCTGCGAGAGAGAGAAAGGGAAGCCGCCACCATGTTGCATGCACACACACACACACACACACACCCCACACACACCCCACACACACACACCACACACACACCACACACACACCACACACACACCACACACCACACACACACACCACACACACACCACACACCACACACACACACACACACACACACACACACACACCACACACACACCACACACCACACACACACACACACACACACACACACACACACACACACGGCGGAAGCAGAGAGAAGCGGGGACCGGGCAGCCAGCATAGAGCAAGGCCTTCTGGGTCTGAACGCAGCCCCCCGCCACCCTCAGCTCCTTCAGACCTCTCTGCCTCTGAGGGGGTTCGCTCTTTCCAATACTCAGACCCCCTGGGCCAGGCCCCTGGATGTTGAAAAAGCTCAGGTTCTGTGATATCGCTTCCGCCTGTACGACCTCACACAAATGGCCTCTCCACCCTGGACCTCAGTCTCCTTGTCTGTTAAATGGGATGACAGTACCCACCGCACTGCTTATGGTGGCGATGCGATGATGCAATGCCTGAGTGCTCAGAGCGTGTAGTAAACACTCAACATCTGTCAGGTGTTGACATTATTGTATTATTCTTGAAAAAAATCGGGTCTATGTCTTCACATCAACCTAACTTTGCCTCCGGGCATGCTCTTTTGTAAGTTGTGTGACTCTGGGCTGGTCACTTCCTGTCTCTGAACTTCAGGAGCTACTTGATAAGGATTAGTTATCATTTATTTGACGCTTACCATGTGCCAGGGACTTTACATATGAGAAACTTAATCTCTACAGCCCGTTTTATAATTGGGAAGACTGAGGCCCAGCAAGGCTAAGGAGTTCATTAATGTTTGCTGGCTGGTCTGCGGCAGAGCCAGGGTTAGAACTCAGGAAGTCAGTCTCCAGAGTCTGCTGGAGACCACCAGATACTGCTCCCCAGCTCTCCTGCCAAGAGGAACTGAGGTGCTACGCCAGGAACCCCCTATTCAGAAAGACAAGGCCCGGGGTCCCCGAGGGAACTGATATTCAGCCCATCTGCTCAGAGGCAGTCTGATGACCTTGCTACAAAAGAAATGCAGGCATTAGAGCGAGAAAAGGATGTAACCAAACATTCAGGATGTCTGGAGTCAGAATTGTTTCTGAGTCCTCTCTTTCCTCCACCACAGACTAGAACCAGCATCTGGCATTGAACACCACACCGAATGGATACATGAGTAAAAACACTCCCCTCCCCATTCATTCTGATTCTCCTCATCCAGGAAGCCTGCCCAGATTTGCTCCCCTCTCTCTCTCACCTGCTGGGCTCCGGCTGGAGTCCCCGGCTGCCCCGCCCTGGCCATGGCCCCAGCCCTCCGAGTCCCGGCTGGCGGAGCTCATTCGTGCCTCCGAGGCCCTGCGCATGGGAGGCCCGTAGCTTCCCCGGCCAGGCGCAGGGGCCAGCTCGGGGCCTGGCTTCTGCGCTGGGCCCCTCCTGTCTTCAGTGTCACCTGGAGATGGAGAACAGGGATGGGAGGCTGCTTTGTCTGGTGCAGGAGGGCCACTACGTAAGCAGGTCCCCAAAGGGGCCCACGCTCCCCTCCCAAGGGCTCTTGAACCTTAAAACTCTCCCCTCCTGACCAGCCCTTTGAAGCAGCTTTCCTTTACAATCTCACATGTTTCCTTTGTTTGCACAAGCATGTGAACGCACACAGGCTGAACACGGGCCAAACTGGGACCGCCGGCTACATCCTCTTCTAGGTGGGCTTTGCCCGCTGAATCCGATTTTCCCAGGACTCACCCAGCACATTCCAACGGTAAGCCCCACGCACACCACAGTCCCGAAGATCCTTTGGGTCCTCGCTATTGTTTCAGTCATGTGTCTCCCCAAAGACCCTCCTCAGACAGCCCTTCTCTGCCAGTTCTATCCCGAAGGGGGCCTCCTGTCACCGCCTGCCCCCTTTACCTGCTCTGCGTCCATCCCCAGCACCTACCACTGTCCGATACTAGATTGCGTTTGCATTGGCACCTGTTTCCCCCACCAGAATTTTAGCTGCATGAAGGCGGGGGTCTTCATCTGTTGCAAACATCACTCTCTCTCCAGGGCTTAGATTAGAGTCTGGAACTCCTTTGGTGCCCAGTGAATGTTTGTTAAGAGAATACCAAAAGCACTGATGGACATAATTCCAAATCCATAAAGGACACTGACACCATTCCATTGTCAATAATCCCCACTATAGTGTGGTGCGGATATATCAGTCCGGTCAACAATCCCCTACTAACGAACCTCTTCCAGTGCTTTGCTGTCGTAAGTAATGACGCAACAAATATATCTATATCTTTTATATGGTACTTGAATTGCTGTTCCATATAATCCCAGAGAGGGATTGCTGGATCAAATGGTACATACATTCCCCATTTTAATAAAGTCTGCCATATTACATTCCAGAAGGCTGGAGGTGATTTATAATCTACCATCAGTCAGCAAACTCATTAGTCAACAGAGCCAAATATCAAACATACAACGACTGAAATTTCTTTTGAGAGCCAAATTTTTTAAACTTAAACTTCTTCTAATGCCACTTCTTCAAAGTAGACTCGCCCAGGCCGTGGTATTTTGTGGAAGAGCCACACTCAAGGGGCCAAAGAGCCGCATGTGGCTTGAGAGCTGCGGTTTGCCGACCACTGGGCTGGGCTAATAGTTTGAAGAGTATTGGCCTCCTCATTCACCAGCACCGATGTTACTCCTATAACTTTCTAAGCATCACTATGCAATGCTGGTGATGTTACTTCTCTCCAGTGAAGCTAATGGGGTTATGTTCACTGCATTTCCAGAGTGGTCTGTGTTGTCCAAGCTTATCTAGTTCATGCCACCTACACGTGTCTGTGTATGTGTCTGGGCACAGGTGATGAACATTATATGTTATCAGTTAGCATTTACTCAGTGCTGCACTCTGTGAGACACTTGGCATGTAATAGTTTATTTAATACTCAAATGAATCCAATGAGTTATTAGCCCCATGTTATACAGGGTGGGGCAAAAGTAGGTTTGCAGTTGTTTAGGAGAAAAGCAGTAAAACAATTAATAAACTGTGTTTTGCACATTCACGATTGTAAATCTATTTTGCCCCACCCCATAAATGAAGAATGAATCAGAGAGGTTAGGACATTTGCCCAAGCTCACAGGGCTGGTCAGTGGCAGAGCTGGAATTCAGATCCCCAGATCTTTTCATTTTTAATTAAAAAACATGTTTATTGATTTCAGAGAGGAAAGGACAAAGAGATAGAAACATCAATGATGAGATAGAATCATTGATCAGCTGTTTCTTACACAGCCCCTATTGGGGATCGAGCCCACAATTTGGGCATGTGCCCTGACTGGGAATCGAACCGTGATTCCATGGTTCGTAGATTGGCACTCAACCACTGAACCACACTGGCCGGGCATATGTCCATGGTCTTGACAGTTACGCTCTACAATCTTCTTGACCTAGAGGGGGAAATGCTTAACCAGGAAGAAAAACGCTCTATTGGTAGAAACCGGGGCTCCTCAGGATGCAGTGGAGATGGACAATTTGGTAATTCTCTGCAAGGGATAGAAATTGCTCCCTTTGTCAGGAAGTATGATGCCTTTTGAGTGCCAGACACAGTACCAGGAACATTAAGAAGTTATTTTATAGGAGACAAGCTCAGGCACTTCAATTTTTGAGACCTTCCTTCCAGAAGCACTGCTTGTACTCAACTCGAGAGTTGTCATCCAAAAATGATCACTTGGTGTTAATTGGAATTACTGCATGGGCTTTATCTGATCAGTCCCAGTGGCCTCATCCAATTAATGTATTTTTATTGTGGTGGCCTTTTTTCTTTGTGTATTTTTGCCTCTCTCTTTTCATCATCATTTTAATAATTAATCATAATACTTGGATGATAGTGAAGGTATCCATAGTAGTAATAATTTTCTTTTACTAATTTCCTTTCTATTCAAGTTTCTGTTTTAATTAGTCCAATTTCAGATTTGCTGATTGTGGATATAAGAAATATCAGGAGTGAGGAAGGCCTTCTCAGCAAGCCCCAAATGCCCCCAGGCTCCAGTGTGTAGTTTGGCTGCCATCATTATATATTATCTTTGCTCCTAATTTTAATTTCCACCTCTGCTGTGCCTCTAAATACTCCACCAAAAATGCCGGACATTGTTGAGAGTTCTCTGTGCTCTCTTCTTAATAAGGGTTCATGGTGAGCTGTGAAGGGGACATAGGATTCCCAGACCCAAGCCCAGAGACTGCCTGTCCATCCACTGGGTAGAAACACAAACATATCAGGACATTCTCCAGGTAGACCAGTTAGCTGAGAGCTGTCCTTGGTCCTGAGAGAACAAATCGTTTTGTCCTACCTTGAGTTGGAGCCCGGACGGGTTGCTTGGGTTCGGGGGTAGGCTGCTCTGGGACAGCGGGCTCACTGACAGGCTGACTGGGTTTTGTCTTCCTTATGGGCATAGGCTGTGGGAGGACCTGTTTGGGGAAGCCCTTGAAGAACCAGGCTCCAGAACGCTTCCACACCTTGGGGAGGAGAGGGAGAGGATGATGACATGGCAGCCAAACATATTGCTCCTGCCTTCACGAGTGCCAGCTTTTA
Organism: Pipistrellus hanaki; assembly: GCF_964339955.1. Classification (NCBI taxonomy): domain Eukaryota; kingdom Metazoa; phylum Chordata; class Mammalia; order Chiroptera; family Vespertilionidae; genus Pipistrellus; species Pipistrellus hanaki. The sequence goes on along the minus strand of NC_140521.1, from coordinate 17,426,479 downwards.
ACTTTCCTCCCTCCCCTGAGCACATGGACACAACAGCCAGCACACTTTTCTCACCAGTATGCAGCCTTTCAGAATTTCTATTTGATCCCCACAATGTCCCTGACCACTCAACAGAGAGGGCCTGAGTAGACCCATTTTCTAATAGAGAAAGTTGGACCTCAGAGGATATGAGCTAGAATAAGGCTTCACAGCCAGACCGTACAAGGACAAGACTAGACAACAAGTCTTCCAGCTCTTAAATGTGGTGTGCTGATCCCTATTACTAGGAAGAGAAAAGTCACAGAACTGGAAAGGAAAAGAAATTCACTCAAACACACAGTGCTGTTCTGCCAGTGGCCACAGCTGAGCTGGTTTCTTTTATACCAAACCCTTAAGACACATCCCTGCCTAGGTTCTCCAGCCCCCCACCACCACCCCGTCTCCCTGGCTCTAGAGAGGAAGGGGGAACTGGATAAAAAGGAAGGGCGCTCTAGAAACTAGAAAGGACACGTCTACTCACCTCCCTCTGCTCGATGCAGATTTTGCAGAGCCACACAGGATGCGGGCGGTTGTTGGAGGTCTCCACCCCGCACTTGGTGCAGACGTTCTGGGGGCAAAATAGAGGCCAGTGTGCACTCAGATATGCCAGGTGCTCATGATCAGGGGAGGTGGCAATGGAAGCCCACTGCAGAAAGCTAGAACTTTCCTTCTCTCACCTCCTATCCATGACCAAGGTCAGTTAGAATAAAGTTCCAGACCCAGAGATAAGGAGCCATGGGTCAGACTGTTGGGCCTCAAAGGGAGAGTGGGGATAAAAGGGAAAGATCAACCAAAGGACTTATGTGCACACATATGAGCCTAATGGTGGCATGAGTGTGTGTGTGTGTGGGGGGGGTGTGGAATGGGGAGTCGAGGACAAATATGTGATATCTTAATCAATAAAATTTTTTAAAAAAAAATAGAATAAAGTTCTAACTTGGGTCTTAATTTCCAATTCCAAGACCTGGAGTGATTCCCACGCACTGGATAAAGAAATTCTCCAGGAGTGTCTGTGGGAACTGGGTTTTCAGCGTCCACACAGGGGAGATGACTGAGAGGGTTTTTAAGGAGGGAAGGCCAAGTATCCACGTGGCTTCCTAATGTATTTCTCCTCCCTTCCCACGCAAATGTGAGTCTGCCTAGGCTACGACCATAGCTTCCCATCTTCAAGGAGAAGGAAGTTATGTGAGTAAACACCACGACTGCGTGACGGGACATTATATTTTTGGCTGTTTTCTGGCAGTCAAGGCAAACAGGAAAGCCTGATGAGTCACCGAATTCTCACTCTTGGCTGACGGCAGCAGATGAGATTTTTTGGAATAGATCGACTTCCCGCAATATTCCATCTAAATGCCAAAGAGGACCCCAAGCAGGAGGTGCCAAGTGACTCTAGGGGTGTTTCCAGTTGGCTCATTCTCCTAAGTTCCTTCCCTGGGAATCAGGCAGATCCAAGGACCGTTCTGTCAGGGTCCTGGAATTGTCAAGTGCAGACAGCTGAGGGTACCGGGCAGAGGAATACGAGGAGAACCCCCTTCAAGAATAAAGGGTATCAAAGTCTAGTGGTCCTAACTGGGCTGGAGAGGGGCCTTCTAAGTCACTGTACTATAACCCAGGTTAAGAGAATGCTGGGTTAGCCTTTCACGTACACACATGTGTAGACATGAGTCCACCATGCTCTTTTAGCCTGACACTTAACTTGCTAAGCCACAGCCAGGATACTTGCAGACTCAACCTTAGCTCATACCTTACCTCAAGCTCCCAAGTTCATCCTGGATGGAACTGAGCTCCGAGGAGACAGAGGGGTCACAGGAAGGGGTCATGGGAGGAACCAGGATCAGGGTTACCTCGAGGGACAGCTGGATGTGAGAGCATCCCAGCAGGAATCATATTCTGGCAACTACCCTTCAGGATCCGAGCCCTACCCCCAAGACCCAGGGTCCCCCAAAGTTTGATCCCAGGCCTGGTCCCTCTGCATGGAATGAGAAAGGATGCAGGGAAGAGAAGAGGAGTGGGATGGTACCTTCTTACAGTCCTCGCACACGACGCAGGCAGAGCCCAGCATCCCCAGCTGCTCGCCACACAGGATGCAGCGGTTCACCCCGTCCCCAGCCACGTTCTTCCTCATGGTCTCCAGACGGTCCACCAGGCGCCTGGAAGCAGAGACAGGGTCCTGAGGACCTCCCAGGACCAGGGACCACCTGCCTCTCCCACAGGATCAGGCTGATGGTCTATTGCTTCTCTGAGCCGTGAGCTCTTACGTATGTCATGATAACTATTGGAACCTCCCTAAGAAACAAGCACAGGAAGTCTGGTGCATTTTCAGAAAAATCACACAACCCCTCCCCTATCCCCCAAAGCCCATCTGGTCTACTGACCTCAGATTCAGACTCTTATCTAGTCCTTTCTGCCTCATGTGCCCTCTGATAGGAAACTGCCTTCTGAGCTCCAGGTCTGTCCATCAACGTGTCTACATGACATCGTCACATGGATGTCTTCACAGGCATCTCATTCACTTGGCCCCATCATCTTGGCAGCTCTCTATTCCCACCCTGTCCCCAGCAAACATTTCCTTATTCTCCAAAAATGGCACCCCCATCCCACTGGCTTGCTCAAACCAGGATCTGGGGGGAGGGTCACCTTTTACCCCCTTCTCCCATGACATCCAATGAGCCAACCCAAACTCTAAGTGGCGAAGCTGCTAGCAGGCCTGTCTGCATGGGCAGGCTGGTTCTGCTTACCTGTTTTATGCCTCAACATTAAGTGCCCAATTATCTGGACAGCATAAGTGCCGGTAGCCCTCTAGTTATGTGTTTACACGCCTGATTAACTTGACCCTCATGCCTCACACCCAGGAGACACATCCGTCACCAGGCTGCGTGCTGAAGGGGGGCTGTTGGTTACTCAGTAATGTCGGTTGGTACCTCCCATTTTCAGCGATGCTCCCAGAGGTGCCAGAAAGGGTATGCCCCCTTCTCTGGGCACCAATGGATGACCTCTGGAGGTGGCAGGACGTGGATTCTCAACTTGGTCTGACCTCAGGATCTAGATGAGCTCTGCTCATTAATTTGACAAATATTCATAGAGCACCTGCCAAGTAGACAGCGAGGATCAAAAAAGGGAGCAGCCGAAACTGGTTTGGCTCAGTGGATAGAGCGTCGGTCTGCGGACTGAAAGGTCCCGGGTTCGATTCTGGTCAAGGGCATGTACCTTGGTTGGGGGCACATCCCCGATGGGGGATGTGCAAGAGGCAGCTGGTCGATGTTTCTCTCTCATCGATGTTTCTAGCTCTCTATCCCTCTCCCTTCCTTTCTGTGAAAAATCAATAAAATATATTTTTTAAAAAGGGAGCAAACAGGTGAGGTCCCTGCCCTCATGAAGTTGGAACTCTACTGAGAGACTCAGATGTCATTTAAATAGTCACACAAACCGTCATAATTAGACTCCTAGTTGGTTGTCGGAAGGACACGTCTGAGCAGCAGTGAGAACTCCTAAGAGAGGGATCTGAGAAGTCAGGATGGGGCCTCAGGGGAAGTGACCTTGAGTTGAGACCTGAGGATAAAGGGGAGCTGACCCAGTCAAGAGGGCGCGGAAGAGTCCTGGAAGCAGAGAGAACAGCATGTGCAAAGGACCCGAGAGCTGCTCAGCGTGGCTGGCGGCTGGATGGGGGAGAGGAGGCTGCAGAGATGGGCAGTGGCCAGTCCATGTCGTGTCTGGAGTCTCAGTGACTGGAAAGCATGTAAGGGCTTTGAATGGAGGTGACTCAACTTCTTCCCTGGGTTTGAGACAACACATGGACCTGAGGATGGAGCCCTCGGGAGGCTCAGAGCAGGAAGAGTTTCAGACACGATGGTGGTTCCAGGTAGAGTGAAGCAGGCGGGTCCCTAGACTCCATCCACACACGAGCTGGACCAGGTCCCTGGAAACGCCAGAGCTGTCCCAAGTGGGTCTGACTCAGTGGTGGTGAGAGAGTACGCTAGCTGGAGGGCCACCAAATGCCACTGCATGCTCCTGGTGTCACGGAGCCACTCTGTGTATTAGTCTCTTACGGCTGCTGTAACAAGTTACCACAACTAAGTGGCTTAAAACAACTGTTTTTATGTATAAATGAATATGACCTTCATATGCATATGACCTTCACAGTCCTGCAGCTCAGATGCCTGGGCCAACGTCAGGGCCTCGGCAGGGCTGCATTCCTTCTGGCTCTAGGGGAGGGTCATCCCCTGGCTTTGTCCGGTTTCTAGAAACTTCCCGCATTCCTTGGCTCATGACCCCTTCCTCCACCTTCAAAGACAACAGTGTACCATTTCCTGATCTTCCTGTACGCTGTGGCACTGCCCCTCCGGGTGGTTACCTGGGGCTCACTGGATGATCTAGATGCCCCCCCCCCCCCCCGCCTTCTCAGGATGCCTAACTTAATTACCTCTGCCAAGTCCTTTGCCAGGGAAGGTCCCACATTTCCAGGTTGCAGGGATTAGGATGTGGGCATCTGTCTACCATGCTCACGCTCCGGCCCCATCTGCCACCCAGGTTCTCTTCCCCCTGATTAGGCCTGAGTGAAACGCCAGCCTCCTTTCCAGAGCGAGGTCTGCGCTTCCTCCCTGCCTGGCTGTGGTGTCAGACCGGCCAGGCTTTGGACTCTGCCAGGTGCCAACCACCTTCTCCAGGTGCTCAGCCCCGGGTAAGTGTGGACTCCCTACACACATGTACCAGACATGTACCAGGCATTCACACCTACACACATTTACACACACACACACACACACACATCTGCACACACATTTACACACACTTACACACAACTACACACACATCTACACACCTACACACACACTTATACACACACACAACTACACACACACTTACACACACACCTACACACACGCTCATACACACACTTATACACACACCCCTACACACATACACACACACACACACACACACACACACACTTATACACACACACACACTTTCAGATGTTAGAAATAGGAGGCAGTTCTGAAGCAGGTATTGGGTGCTCATTCTGGAGTGAGTTTGTTTGCATTCACCTTTGAATGTTGCTACTTCCTAGCTCTGTGACCCTGAGAAGGTGCTTACCCCTTTCTGAGCCTTCGCCTTTCATGTGTAAATTGGGGAAAACAAAGTCCTACCTCCTAGGGTTGCTGCAAAGATAAAAGGAGAGTGTTTGTAAAATGCCTGGAACATGGTATCTACTCCTTAATGGTTGCTGATAATTATTTCTTCTGGAAATTTGTGGTTTTTATAACTCCCAGTAATAGCGGTTTTTCTGTGTAACCAGGGTGCTATAAACTACCCAGGAAATTTGTTTTTCTAAAGCTTTTAAAGGGGCTGCAGTAACTAGAAGTTGGCGGGACTCATGTGCCGGTCTCTAAACACACACATATGATGGCGCATGTATCCACATGTGAATACATATGCCCACAGGCACACCTGTAGAGGCACACATGCATGTGCACTTGAGTGCACACACATGCATGTGCACAGTCAGCACCAACGTACAGACCACACTTTCCCATGCAGGGCTGTGCGTGCCCTGGCCTGGCAGGGCCCCAGGCCCAGTGGCTGCCTTCCCCACACAAGGACAGCGCCGACTGCAGGCCGGATGGCGCGTGGCAGCTCCCTCTCCCCGAAAAAGCCGGGGCAGCCTGGGGAGCACGCGGCAGCTGCCTCCGAGCTCTCAGCCCAGCGCCGCTGCAGCGCCTGCTGAATGGGGAGGGAAGGCTCATGATGAGCAGCTGCGTCAGGAAGTGCTCCATGCGGAGCACCGCGGAGCTCAGGAAGACCCCCGCCTGGCACGGGCGGTGTGAGGGGTCTGGTACCGATTCCTCCATCGGAGAGGGAAACAGCGAAAAGCTGGGGCTCCACTGCTGACCGGAGGGACCAGAGCAGCTGCGGTTAGAGCAGCAGCTAACCGTTACACAGCGATTCCTAAAAATGCTGCAAAGTGAGAGAGTGTGTGCCAGGCTGTGTGTGCGTGTGTGTGTGTGTGTGTGTGTGTGTGTGTGTGTGTGTGAGAGAGAGAGAGAGAGAGAGAGAGAGAGAGAGAGAGAGAGAGAGAGAGGGTGAGAGGCATGCATACGCACGCACACTATCAATACCAGAGTCATGCTGCTGCTCTCGTTCTCACCCTAATTGCCAAGTGGGGGGACATTACAGGTAACTTTATTAAACGTGGCATTTTCTGAAGTTCAGATCAGGCCATCTGCCGAGGACACGGACAGGATTTAGAAACAGGAGGCAGCTGCGGCTGTTGTGACCAGCGCCGCCGGGAGGGGCCGGAGCAGGGCCCCTCGGGAGCCCGTCCTGAGATGGCCGAGCCATTCCGCCAGAAGGCCCTGCGCTGGGATGCCGGCTGCGCGCGCGTCTCAGACCCATTAATTCTCACGGTTGTTTATGATTGCCGTCACCGGGGAGCCATCGAGCCCAATCTCTCCCCGTGATGGATGGGTGGATGGGGTTCCGGCCTGCATCGCAGCACTTCGTCGGGGGAGGATCACCCCAGCTCGGAGTTGGAGACAAGGGCGCTAATGTGGTCCCTGCCAGGCAAGGTGCTGGGTCATGATGACGGTTACCCAGTTCCCAGGTACTGGGCTGGACGCTGGACGGGCAGAGTTCTTATGTCTTCTACAGCCTGTGGGGTCAACTCTATTGTTCACTCCCATTTCACAGGTGGGGAAACCAAGGCACACGCAGAGGAAGTTGCTTGTCTGAGGCACTCAGCTGCCAGCGGATGAGAGGGGATTGGAAGCGAGGTCTACCCCAGCTGGCCAACCTCCTGTGACTCTCCCCAGCCCCAGTTGTGCACCCGTGGGGTCCCTCAGCCTGGCCTGCTCCCCCTCACAATCTGGGACCTTTGGGGGATGTCAGAGAGCCAGTTTTCACCCGATCCTGCAGGCCAGGTTGGGGGACCCCAAATGGTGCACGAATTCATGCACCGGGCATGCCGTCTATAATAATAAAATCACAATATGCTAATTAAACCGGACAGCCAAACGACCTTCTGGACGTCCTTCCGGACCACCTTCTGGAAGATGAAGATGCTGGGGCTGTGAGGGCTGAGGCAAGCCACTGCAGCTACAAGGGCCTAGACCCTTGCAAAAATTTCATGCCTGGGGCCTCTAGTTAGCTATGTGACACTGGGCAGGCTGCTGCCTCAGTTTCCTCCTCTCTACGAGGGGAGTAACAGGATAGCCCACTACACAGGGCTGTTGTGAGGGTGGCAGAAATGACTCTAACTAAAGCTTTGCGCATGTGAACTGGTATCACGTTAAGCTGAGGGGGGTTGCAGGGAAACCCCAAGTGTACTTCTTCCTGTTTTGTGAACCTAACAAAAGGGCCAGAGTGGTGGTCCTCAAAGGGGGTGCTGTTGCCCTCTGAGGGCATGTGGCACGGTCTGCAGACAGTTTTGGTTGTCATATCTGGTTGGGGGGGTCACTACAGGCATCTGGTGGACGAAGGTCGGGGACTCTGCTAAAAAAAAAAACCTCCAATGCACAGCACAGTCCACCATCAAGAGTCATCTGTCCCACTGAAACCGGTGTGGCTCAGTGGATAGAGCATCAGCCTACGGACTGAAAGGTCCCAGATTTGATTCTTGTCAAGGGCATGTACCTTGGTTGCGGGCACATCCCCAGTAGGGGGTGTACAAGAGGTAGCTGATCGATGATTCTCTCTCATCGATGTTTCTAACTCTCTATCCCTCTCTCTTCCTCTCTTTTATTTATTGAAAAAAAAATCAATAAAATATATTTTTTTAAAAAGAAAAGAATTATCTGTCCCCAAATGTCTACCGTGCTGAGGCAGAGGAGCCTGGAGACCACATGGTCCAACCTTGCACTGTGAGACTCAAGTGGTTCTGTGAGAGGCCTGGACAGTTGGGTGGAGGGTTCCTTTAACATGTACTTCCTGTTATGCCAGACATGGACTAATGACGGAATTAAGAAGATTTCCATATTTTTTTTTTTTTTGTGCACAAACAGACTCCGTACAGGCTGTAGTGCAGGAGAAAGCTTTGGCCCAATCCCCAAGAAAGCGGAGGTGCTGCTCAGCAGTTCCAACATTGGGGGTTCAGAGTTTCCTCCAAACCCGGTGTGATCTATGAATAGTCCTTCTTAAAAACGCACACAGACACATGCGTCGCCATGTCTAGAACACCCGCAGGACCCCGGAAACCTAGCCACGGAAGGCCTGACTCAAGGTAAAAAAAAGTGGGGAGGTTCTTTCTTTAGAAAGAGGAGGGAATGACCTGACTTATTGTCGGCTTGTCAAGCCATAGGCAAGATGCCAACCTAATAAGCACTATTACTCACTTCTCCCTCTGTCCACATTTTGGAAAGATTCTGTGCCAAAAATATAGGGGCCGATGGAACAGAGATGGAGAGGTGATAGGAACCCAGCAGGTCCTGTCAACAACAGGTTGTGTCTCTCTGATTGCCTCCTCCATCACAGCATCTGGACACCAAGGTTAATGACAAACCCTAATTACTTCTCTGGGGCCCATATGTTTAGGGACGGTGACCTCGAATAGAAGCCACCGCTGCCTGTCCCTCCACAGGCAGGATCTGAGAGCCAATGCCTTTGAGAAGCTCCGAGCAGAAAGAAATATAATAAGGATGCAGAGGGTGCTACGATTGGGGGGGGGTGGTGTTAATTTTAATTTAAAAAATATATATTTAATTGATTTTTACAGAGAGGAAGAGAGAGGGCTAGAAATTTAGAAACATCAATGAGAGAGAAACATTGATCAGCGGCCTCTTGCACACCCCCTACTGGAGATGTGCCCACAACCAAGGTACATGCCCTTGACCGGAATCGAACTTGGGACCTTTCAGTCCGCAGGTCGATGCTCTATTCACTAAGCCGAACTGGTTTTGGCAATTAAACCAAAAATTTCAGACACAAAATTTCCCAAGAAAATGTTTAATTCCAACCTTAATACACGGTCAAGGTCCTGCGGACGCCTCATGGGCGTGTGTCCATCTCACAAAGCCCCTTTGTACACTAAGGAGAAGTACTCAGTGTCCATGCAGCCTGGCACCTCTAGCAACAGCTGATTGGATGAGGGGCGGGCACTCAGAGGGAGCTGAGCCAATCAGAGTCCCTTCCCTGGGAATTTGGAATTGGGACTGAGAAGAGCTATAACACTGGGGAAGTATAGCATGGCTATATTTCCTACCATGCGAGATGAGAAGCAGACCTTTCATGAGGCTAGGCTGTGTTCCTGTCCTCAGATCCTTAGAAATAGCTCTGCATCCTTATATTAAATTCCCCTTGCTGTATAATGTGGTAGTCTCCCAAGGTGGCCACCACTAATGCCTTCCTATGGATGCATAAGTCACTCTTCCACAAGCAGATGGGACCCATTTCCCTTTTCCAATAGAATATGGTTGACTAATACGCTACTAGTTTCAGATCCAGCTGTTAAGAACTCTGGATCTTGTGGGATTCAACTCCCATGTAAAGGAGCTCAGGCCAGACCGCTGAGTAAGGGGGAAAAAAGGGACCACATAGAGCACACATATGTACGGACATGTCCTTGGACCTTCCAGCCCAGCCCAGCCACCAGCCAAACGCAGCTGGGTCAGCAATCCCAGCCCATGTCATGTGGAGCAGAAAATCTGCCCAGCAGAGCCCTGCCTGAATTGTCAAAAATAACATACTGTCATTGCTTTAAGTCACCAAAATTAGGGTGCTTTATTAATATAGCCAAGGATAACTGGAACCACCTTGCTGGAATTGAGTTCCTTTCTGGCAAGCAAGCCAACTGTCCTAACGCATATGGAAAGCCTGTAGTAGGCAGGGCGTGCAAAATAAACTCTGTCGTCCCACTTAGCCCTTGAATAAGGGGTGTGGGGGCACGATGAGGTGGTTATGAGTTTCCCCTCTCCTGTCCATCATCTCCCCTTCCGGGGGACCTGAGGAGAGCAGAGCTGGGTTGTGGGCTGAGTGGAGATCAAAGGTTTAGACACCCCATTGGGCAGAAGCAAAGAGGCTTCTAGGAGAGAACCAGCTCTGATCTTCCGGGGTGCGTGACTCTAGCAAAGCTGCCCCAAGAAGACAGCACCTCCTTGGAGGCCCGAGGGTGAGTCTCCCTGGAACTCTCAGAGCCACAGGAGCATGGTGACCAGCTCTGGATGTACAAACAGGTTAGTAAGACCCAGAAGGAATAGGGACGGCATAGAAGGAGCTCCAGCTCCTAGCTCCCAACATGCCCCCTCCAAACCCGAGCCTTTCAAATGTCCATCTTCTGCAGTCCAGGAAATTTGGGTCAGACCTTCAGGAAAGATACCTAATAGCTAAGACCATACTTCTGAGAGCCAGCCAGCAGGACGTACATCTTCACTCGACGTGACCTTAGGCAAGGGACCTGACCTCACTAGCAAAATGGGGATGATATTAATAGCATCTACTACTCAGGGTGGAGAAAAGCAGCTCAAAGGTTAATCCACGTGATGTTTTGTTATTATTGTTGCTGTTTTAAATATATACTATATACTTTTATTGATTTCAGAGAGGAAGGGAGAGGAAGATAGAAACATCAGTGATGAGAGAGAATCACTGGTTGGCTGCCTCCTGCACGCCCCACCAACTAGGGATGGAGCCCGCAACCTGGGCATGTGCCCTGACCGGGAATGGAACCGTAACCTCCTAGTTTTGTGGTCGGCAAACTGCAGCTCTCAAGCCACATGCAGCTCTTTGGCCCCTTGAGTGTGGCTCTTCCACAAAAGACCACAGCCTGGGCGAGTCTATTTTGAAGAAGTGGCATTAGAAGAAGTTTAAGTTTAAAACATTTGGCTCTCCAAAGAAATTTCAATCATTGTATGGTTGATATCTGGCTCTGTTGACTAATGAGTTTGCCAACCACTGGCCTAGTTCATAGGTCAACACTCAACCACAAGGCCACACTGGCCGGGCCACATGGCATTTGTAGGCTCAGGGTTTGGCATAGAGTGAGTGCTCCATAAAGGGTACCCGGCAGGATGACTATTTGTGATGTCCATCAACAGTGACTCCACACCTCTCTAGAGGGCTTTCCCTCGGGTAACGGGAAGAGGACTCAGCATCACAGAGACGGGTGCCTGGACCCAGGACGAGGCACAGAAACAACTGCTGTTTTAAGAGTCAGAAGGAGGTCAGTGGCTCTGGAGGAACAGGTAGCCCCGGGGTCCAGAGGACTCCAGCCAACACCCCAACGCGTAGTCTGATTAGGAGGATCCCGAGAATCAGACTGGCCACCTCCCTGAGGATGGAGAAGCCGAGGCTCCCCAAGCCTATTCACCGGGAACCTCAGGTCCTGAAGCTGGGGGGCGGGGGGAGGGACAAGGGTGCCAGGTTTCAGCCTCGTTCCACATCTGATGTGTCGCTTTGCTTTTATCTGGCTTCTCTCTGATCCTCTCCCAGGGAAGTGTGGGAAGAACTGGAACGAGGGCAGGTTGGAGCTCTTGAGACACAAATAGCACTGGGGGTGCCTCTGGCCATGCTGCCAACCAGGTCTTGCTGCTGGAAGTGTGTGTGTGGGGAAACAGCCGCGGCCAGAATCCCGCCTCTCCTCCTCCCCTCCCGCAGCTGCCGTGCCCACCTGGGCGGAAAACACAGCATCTCAGCAAAGGGAAGCTCTGCCTCCCAGGGCTCGGTTCCCGCTTCCCCGGGAGCCTCTCAGATCTCCTCCCACGGAAGCCGGGCTGCTGGAAGCCCAGGGCTTGCCAAGCAGGAGTCTCGGGCATACATTCCAGATCAGAGGGCTTGGCCAGGGACAAAGCCTGAGCTTCCACAGAAAGTTCATTGACAAAGGACTGCTACCGTTTACTGAGTGGGCGCTATGTGCCAGGCACCGCGTGAATCCATCACGTGTTAAACACTCGCTGAGAAGCATGTGGTAATGTTATCCCCACTTTGCAAAAGAGGAAACTGAGGCACAAGGAGGTAAATGGCTTACTGACCAGGGGAGGTCACACAGGGGGTCAGGGTTAGACCTGGAATTTGGACCCGGGTTAACCACTGTGCTAGTCCATCCTGTCACCAGGTTAGTCAAGGCAAATCACAAGACATGGAGGACAAGGCAGGCAACCCATCTACCCTGTTCCAGGATGTTCAAGTTAGAACCTTCTCAAGCCACAGAGACATTCCCCACACCCTAACTTGACCCCCAGAGTCAGACATGTTCAGATGAGATGGGCATCGCAGCTGATTGGACGAGAGAGAGCACCTGACATAAGGCAGCCAATTAGAGTGCCTTCCCTGGGAATCTGGACCCTGAACTACAAGATTCTAAACTCTCCAGCCTCTTGGCCACAGGAGATGGAGAGGGAAATTAGGAGGCAGCATTATCTGTCATATTCGCTCATTCCCTCAACAAATATTCTAGTGTGCACGCCTATTGTGTACCAGGCTCTAGAGACTCCGTAGTGAACAAAACAGGCAAGCATCTCTACCCTCGGGAACCTTATCTAACTGGGAGACATAAACAATTGTCAAAGTAAATATCTATATATACCCTGTTTCCCCGAAAATAAGACAGTGTCTTATATTAATTTTTGCTCCCAAAGATGCACTAGATCTTATTTTCAGGGGATGTCTTATTTTTCCATGCGCTAGGTCTTGTTTTCGGAGGATGTCTTATTTTCGGGGAAACACAAGTACATATAAAAGGCTAATATGCAAATTGTCCCTGTTGGAGTTGGACTTGGAGACCATAGTTAGATTGCTCACTATGACGTACGCTGAGCACCAGGGGGCGGCATGGAACAAAGGAAGGCCGTGGCGGGCAGCTGGCAGCTGGGGAGGGAAGGGCACTGCCAGCAGCAGGAAGGCCCCAATTGGCCCTGATTGCCAGCCAGGCCTAGGGACCCTACCTGTGCACACGTTTCATGCACCAGGCCTCTAGTGTAAATATCAAATGTCAGCTGGTGGTACGTGCTATTCAGGAGAAAGGCTGAGAGGAATTCTTGCTTCCAAGGGTTCATCCTTAACACACATATCCCTCTTCCCACAAGGCACAGGCCCACAGTCTCCTTCCTCCCCATCAGAAAGACCCCATTCCCCCTCTGGAAAAGCCCTTTCCCCAGGAAGCTGCCTCCCCCCTCTCCCTCCCCCAGCCCTCCAACCTCATGTGACAAAGATTCCAGTTCTGCCTGGGTGGGTGGCCTGGTGGGTCACAGACAGCAAGGCCCAAAGGCGGCCCCCCTCCACCCCAGCACTCCAGGCCCCGCCTCCAGGACCGTGGGACGGACGGGAAGTGTCAGGCCTCACCCAATCCGCGCCTGCTCCATCTCTTCCATTTTCTCCGCCCGGGCGATCACCCTGTTGATAATTTCCTTCTCCTCGTCTGTCAGCTCCTCCTGCTTCCTCTGCCTGTCGGACTGACCCCCGGGATGGACGGACCAGCCCGCCTGGAGCCTGAAAGGTAAGTTGGGAAGGCGTGAGGCTGGACCGGAAACGCAGCAGGCAATGTGGAGCTGTGGTTAGACCCCAGGCCCTGGAGTCGGGTAACCCCCTGGGTCACACCTTTGCCGGGGAAACTCCCTGGCTGGGAGGCTCTGGGCTAAAGAATCGTATCTCTCAGAGCCTCAGTTTGCCCATCAGTACAATGGGTTTATTCTCACGACGTGCTTAGCACACATTTGCAGGAAGCTCACGGCATCCTGGAGGACAGTGGTGTTCTCAGGAGAAGATGCCAGAGGGTGGAGCTAATTCTGGGAGGGCAGCCAGAAGCCCTAGGCTCCAGGTAGACCCCAGCCCCTGCCTGGCACAAAGATGCTGCTGGGTTTGAGCTACAGATTTAAAAAATAACACATGTAAAGCAGTTGCCAACGAGGCTTATGAAAGTCCCCTGCTTTCCTAGAAACGCCCAGATGTACAGCCTCAGAAGCTCCTGTAACATTTTGAGTTTCATCCTGTGTTCTTCTTGGCTTTTTTTAAAAATAAGCAGACACGCCCAGAAAGAAACTCACTACAGACTGATTCATATGCCTTTAGCATAACGATTATTGCTTGTCTCATTTTTTATTCTTATAAGTATATTTCCAGTAGGACATGATCTCACTCGTCTAGGGGAAATGGTGAACAACATAGACGGATGAACAAGAACAGACCCAGAGATAAGGAGCCATGGTCAGACTGTTGGACCTCAAAGGGAGGGTGGGGATAAAAGGGAGAGATCAACCAAAGAAGTTATGCGCATACATACGAGCCAAACCAGTGGTCAAGGACAACAGGGGGGTGGGGGCATAAGTGGGGGGAGGATTGGAATGGGGGGGTTGAGGACAAATATGTGATACCTTAATCAATAAAGAATGTTTTTTTTAAAAAGCAAACATGGACACTGACCTCTTGGGCACCACACTACCTCACTTAATCCTCACATCCTCCCTACCAGACAGGGCCTGTCATACATCTCCTGGTGAGGAGACTCAGCTATGGAGAAATTAGACCATTTCCCCTACATTGTGCGGCTAGGGAGTGGCCGAGGTGAGATTCGAACCTGGGCCGCCTGTGCACTTAACTTGCACAGCACAAAGAGGCCTGAGTGCCTGCCCACGTCACCCGGGGACGGCACAGAGGATCAGAGAGTGCTGGGGAGAGCGGAATCTACTGCACATTATGACCATCTCCACGGACGGGAGGGACCACGCCCCAGGGCACGGAGGCGCATCGCCCAAGTGGAATGCAGGGTTCAGCACCGCTAGGAATGCTGGTCCCTGGGCTGGGGTGGGGGGGGGTGGGGGGGGGAGATAGTACCTGGAATCCTCCAGAGCCTGCTCCCCATTAGCTGCCAGCCTCTATTACTTCCACTGCTCCACTCTCGCCGGCAGCCATGAAATTGCCTTTTGACACTCAACGTTAAAAATTAAAAGCCATCTCCTTTTCCCCCCCACTCCCCTCCTGTGCCATCCTCCTATCTCAGCGGGTTTGCACTAAAGAGGAGAGAAGGAAGAGTTTGAAAGTGAAGGGAAGCAGGTGTTCAGGGCCACGTCTTGTTGGGGGAAAGGGGAGGAAGATGAAATTCTGGTGGAAACACACCTTGCCCTGGAGCCAGGGCCTCTGGGGATGGACAGATCAATGCTAAACAGGCTCACCCCCTCTGCTCAATACCTTCCAGTGGCTTCTCATTGGCTTTGGGGGAAAAAAACCCCCACATTGTGATAATGCTGAAGGCTACTGAACTGTACACTGTGAAATGGTTGACTTTATGCTCTGTGAAGTTCACCTTGGTAGTAATAAATGCCAGTCTTCTTGTCCATCTGCAAAGTCCTACCTGATCGGTCCTCAACCTGCCTCTGTCCTCATCACCCCCCTTACTGCACCCCAGCATCACTGGCCTCCCTCCTCAATCAAACACTGAAACCTCGTTTCTGCCTCAGGGCCTTTGCACTCGCTGTCCCCTTTCCAGGAACACTATCCCCCCAGATCTCCCCGTGGATGGCTCCTTCTCATCATCCAAATCTGGTTCAAAAGTCAACTCAGAAAGGCCTTCCTTGATCCCTATTGTCCAGGTTCATTTTCTTCATGGCACCCGTTGCTAACGGAAAGTATCTTTTTAAAGAATTATGTTGTAAAGAAAAAGGAGGAGGAAGAGGAGAAGGAGGAGGAGGAGGAGGAGGAGGAGGAGGAGGAGGAGGAGGGGAATCTCTGTCAATCTGCAAAAGCCTGTGTGTCTGATCACCCTCTTACACCTCTGCCATGGCATAACAACAGCCCAGGACAGAACGTTGGAGGCTGAGAGGCCTGTGGAGCAGAGCTGAGTCATTCCAGCCACGGCCACCCTAGACCAGCCAACCCTTCGCCGCATAAGCGAGTCCAGCCAAGACCAGCAGAGCCACCAGCCGAGCCCAGATTCCTAGAAACAACTGTTCTACACCACAGAGTTTTAAGATTGTTTGTTATGTAGCAAAAGCTAGCTGATACAGTACCCACTACGACACCAACAAGCAAATGTGAAGCTTGCTAGGCTCCCTGCTTTTACTTTGTGGTTTGGTGTTGTTTTAAATGACAGTTGCACAAAGTTCACCATGATGCATTTAATGCTTTCAGCTACTCAACGTCCTTATCCAGCTCCACGCTTACCTGTCTTATCTGTTTAGCTTCGGGATAAAATATTAATCAAAGAAAGAGTTTCACTGCTAACAGAAAGCCTATAGATCATTGCAACTGACCTGCTCATTTTCTGGTTAATTTGCATACTCACTCCTGATTGGAGGGCGGGGAGTGGCGGAGAAACGTGTGTGGAGCAAGTATGCTCAGGGGCTGAGGAAACCAGCATCCTGGACATGCTTGATGGCTGCCTGAATGTACCCGCTTAGGGGCATCTAGAGAGGGTCAGAAGGGACTCTCCCCCCAAAACCAGCCCCAGGGGCCCCAAATACAAAAGGAATGAGTCCTGGCTCCAGGGGGGAGCCCCTCCCCGATGTTTCTCCCTAAATACCTGCCAAGGGCAGGCTCACACATCCGTCCTGCCTCCCCTCTTAATTCTTTATTTCATGCACACAATGGCCATGTAATAAACACCCAGCAGATGTCTCTTTTAACAAATTATAACTCCCAAAGGGAGTGCGGTGATGGAGGTGCCTCTGGGGCACCGAGGCTCTGAGGCATCACACTGGGCTGCTGTGCAGAAAATTAATCCTTTTTCTTTCCTTTATTCTCCTCACCCCCCCCCCCCCTTCCCCCAGGATGCCGGCACAGGCAGGTGTCAGCAGGACGTCGCTTTACAGCTCCGTGAATGAGGTTTTAATGGATCCTGGTGGAAAGGATGGGGAAGGAAGGGCAGCCGCACCACAGAATGTTTTGCACATGCCCTGTGGGTGTAAAGGCCCCTTTCAGATGAAATTTACCCCCACCAGATGAAAGCGGGGTGCAGAGGGAAGCCAGGGTCACCCCCTCCCCCCCGAACCTCCTTTAGGATGCTCAGGGAATCTAAGGCTCCTGCTAATCTGTTAAGCCAGACTGAGCCCCACGTGGTTCTTCTGAAATTCCATGTGTTCTCACTTTGGGTCTTTGCACATGCTGTTCCTCTACCTGGAACTCATCTGTCTCTGCTTTCGCTGGACCCCACCTTATGCTTCACTTCCCCCATGACCCACACGGCTGTGCTAGACGCCCCTCCTGTGCTTGCTCGGCCCTCCGCGACGGCACACTGGAGTATATTTGTTGGTGACTGGCTGTTTACTTGTTTGTAGACCCCACCAGACCCATACTCATCCTTTGGCTATCTCTGTATTCCCGGTGCTTACGACAGTGAGTGATTGATATGCAGTAGACATTCGGTGAATAGTTGATAATGAAGGAAGGAAGGGAGGAAGGGAGAAAGGAAGGAGGGGAGGAGGGAGTGAAAGAGTATAGTCACAGACTGTACCTATCAACTCTTAGTATTCAGGAAGCTTCTATGAGCTTCCAGACCCTCTGGGGTCATGAGCTTCTCTCTTGTGACATTCATACTTATCACCTGACATTGTCTCGGCATCTCTCCCTGGCACTCACCATACTCAGAAGAAGCAGATCTAGCCTGGCCAGTGTCTTACCAGCCAACAACAGGAATTGTAGAACATTCAAACGGCCTTTAGCCATCAACTTGTCCAGAGCTCCCATTTGACAGATGGAGAAACAGAGGCAGAACTGGGGAAGTCATTTCCCAGGGTCACCTGATCGATGTTAAGAAAACCTTTAGAGGATTTTGGGCCCAGTGATGTGGTCGTTTGGGTCCAAAAGAGCTGGACAAATTTTGCAAGTGATAGATATACACATTGTATATATACAAATACACACACAAGGTATCTATACCAATAAAAGAGAAAGATGCAAATTGACTATACCTTCGCAACGCCCACAGCCAATCAGGAGTGAGTATTCAAATTAACCCAACAAAGATGGCGGCTAATTTGCATACACAGGCGTGGAGCTGCCTGGCTGGGAGCAGTGCGGGATACTCCTGGCCTCTGGGCTGGAGCAAAAGTGGTGCCACCAGCCAGGGGAAGGAAGGCCCATTCTTGCACAAATCTTCATGCATTATGTGTGGGTATGTATGTATGTACAATGTATATAAACAAAACACAGGGTAAGGCAACATCCCAACACAATGCTTCACAGTTCACGGAGCTCTCCTGTGCCCCTCGTTGGATGCTCTGTCCACCTGGTGAGGGAGGAAGGACAGAGTGACCCCGCTGTCTTGCAGAGGAGACAGCCAGGACTCGGGAGGTGAAGGGCATGTCCACAGCCCCACTGGGTCTCCTGACGCCAGACCCCGCGCTCTGCCTCTGGCTCTGTGCTAACACCCCCATCGTGGGGAGGGCAGACCCCTTCCCTTCCCGTGGCTTCTGAGCGTGCTCTCAACCACCGGAGCCCTGCGGCTCTGCAGCCGACGCCTCACTGATTGGACCCGGCATCCAATCGGTCACGCCTATTTGGGAGATGAGTCCCATTGCATAGACAGAGGCTGTGGGCAGAGCCGGGACCTCTGCGCCAAGGGCAGCTCACCGGGAAATCGGGGGCCTCCCTCGAGGGGTCTGGGACTGCGTGCATGGCGCGTGACTTCCCGCAAGCTCCTTCTGCGCATCATCTTTTATTAATGGAAGCGGTTGCTTCGGTTAATATTTTCTTTATTTCGGAACAGAACTCTGGGCAAAGGCTGTGGAAACGGGGCACTGAGTGGTCCCCAAACTTGTGGAAATGCCACCAGAATGAAATGGAGGGCTCCCCTAGGGAATGGCTGTCCCTCCTTTCATCAAGATACTGTTTGAAATTTCATAATTCTTTTTCTCAAAAGGGTGTCTTTTTTAAAAAAACAAAAAACTTACATTTCTTTTTTAGATATATAAAGTGTGCTAGTTCCTTTTTTGGCCATCTCTATTGTAGGGGCAAGCCAATTAGATCAGAAAGTATATGCTAACCGTGGCCGGTTGCTCAGTGGTTAGGGTGTCAGCCCATGGACAGAAGGGTCTTGGATTCTATTCCAATCAAGGGCATGAACTGAGGTTGCAGGTTCAATCCCTGGCCCTGGCCAGGCATGTGCATGAGGCAACCAATCGATGTGTCCCTTTGCATCAATGTTTCTCTCTCTCTCTCTCTCCCCCTCCCTTCCTCTCTAAAAATCAATGGAAAAATACCCTCAAGTGAGGATTAACAAACAAACAAAAAGAGATATAATTCAGTTGGTCGAACAATAAAATAGTAGCATAAGATACTCACTGTTCTTTGTCACTGGAGGAAGGCAGAGAAAGGAGAGAAAGAAAGCATGAAGTCAGGAAGGAAATCTCATCATGAGAGCAGCACTGTATGGATGCACCACCTCATGGTTTGACTGACAAGGACCTGTTTCCATTTGTCTCCCCCAAAATCATCATGATCTGATTCCAGCTCATCCAAAACCAGGTTCCTGCAGGGACGGCTTGTGAAAGCCACGGATGGGGTTAAAATGACCCATCGGTGCAGCTTATGGACGAACCGAGCCAATCACTCAGCGTTTACATAATGGGCGTGGGGTCCTAAAGAGGAATCACTTCATGACGTGGCCAACGCCATTCTCGGCTTTTGTTGTCTCCATCGCTGTGAGGAGGGTCACGAGCCCTGAGCAGTGATTGGCTCCTCCGAACGTAGACCTTCCAGTGCCCATCTATGAGACGTGCAACCCTACACAGACACCGCCCCTGAGTCCTCTCTGTGTGCCTCGGTTTCCCCCTCTGACCGCTGGCACGCTCTCGCTGGCCGACTTCAAAGCTATAGGGCAGCATGACCTTCCCAGCAATTCTCCCCAAGTTTTCCCAACATAAAGAGCTGAACGAGCCCAGCCGGTGTGGCTCAGTGGTTGAGCACTGACCTATGAACCAGGAGGTCACGGTTTGATTCCTGGTAGGGGCACATACCTGGGTTGTGGGCTGGATCCCCAGGGTGGGGCGTGCAGGAGGCAACCAACTGATGATTCTCTCTCATCATTGATGTTTCTATCTCTCCCTCTTTTTTCCTCTCCGAAATCAATTAAAAAATATATATATATTTATACATTTTTTTTTAATAGTTAAACCACTGCCCGACCCTCACCAGACACAGGTTCCTTTTCCTCTTTCCAATGCCCTCACACGTTTCACACACCACCTTAGGCTCAAGGAGGCTGAGAGAGGAAGGCGTTTGAGAATCACAAAGGCAGCCAGTGGATCTGGCTAGCCGGCAGTCAGTGAAGACTGGACGTCTTCATTTCCCGGAGAAAGACATCACCAGCATCCGCATCGCCGCCGCAGCCGGCGAGAGAGCATGCGTGGCAGCTGCCACCCGCCCATCCGCGTGTGTGGGAAAATAGCATTAATGTCCCAAGGACACGCAGGCGCGAGGCGGCAGGCCATATGCACGCAGAACGCCGAGCTGTTATCCTTCTAATCTCATCGTAAAGCAAATGGCTGGGCCTGGTGCCCACGGAAGTAAACTCTCGGATGCGTGGGATTTTAATTAACTGACGTTTCGGCAGTAAAATAAATGTCACCCCATCCAGCCTTCAGGCAACGGTTTATCTTCCAGAGACACACTTGTTGGTGGATGGAATGTTTTCTGCAAAATAAGTCTGGGGCCCAAGGGGACATCATGGGAAGGGTTTGAGAGAGTGTTTCCTTTTTTTTTTTTTTTTTTTTTTTCATTTAATTTAATTATTTTCCAGGTGTTTCCTTTCAGAAAAGAAATTGGTAGAAAATTGTCTTCAAAACTGTAAGACTCCGGTTTTAGGCAGAAGTAAAGGGGCAGGGGCTTTAGCTCCACAGGAGGTGGATGGACTAGCTCAGTGGTTGGCAAACTGCGGCTCTCGAGCCACATGCGGCTCTTTGGCCCCATTGAGTGTGGCTCTTCCACAAAATACCACGGCCTGGGTGAGTCTATTTTGAAGAAGTGGCATTAGAAGAAGTTTCAGTTTTTTAAAAAAATGTGGCTCTCCAAAGAAATTTCAATCGTTGTACTGTTGATATTTGGCTCTGTGGACTAATGAGTTTGCCGACCACTGGACTAGCTATTCAGAAAAGACCCTTCTCCGATACATATTCAGGTCCTAGATAAGTAAGAGCAACGTTCTTTCAAGCAGCTAGTTCCGGGATTAAAAAGTGAGGGGCATGGACAGTGTGGCTCAGTGGTTGAGCATTGACCTATAAACCAGGAGGTCACGGTTCGATTCCAGTCAGGGCACATGCCCAGGTTGCGGGCTCGATCCCCAGTGTGGGGTGTGCAGGAGGCAGCCAATCAATGATTCTCTCTCATCGTTGATGTTTCTATCTCCCTCTTTCCCTCTCCCTGCCTCTCTGAAATCAATAAAAATAAAATAATAATAATAATAAAGGGAATTCTCCAACAATTCTTCCCCCTTTCAAAACAGACTTCGTCCAAATAAAAGTAACTTTCCCTCTTCAAAAAACTCTGTTATGAAAAAAAAAAGGCAAGGCTAAACTGAGAAAATACTTGCAAAACGTAAATCCAACAAGGGACCCTCACCTCTAACCTATGGAGGGGAGAAACCCTGCAGAACTTACTAACAAGAAGCCACGGAACCTGACTTAACAATGGACACGCATCTGAATAGATGCTTCAGCAAAGGGGCAGTGCGGTGGCAGTTCCATAAGAAGGTCTGCGACACAGGTTTGTAGGGGAATGCAAGTCAAACCACACAGACTCCCCATCCCCGCACCAGAACGGTCCCAGTGAAAAGGGCGGCTGGGATCAGGTGCTGGGGAGGAGGGGGAGGAGCGGGAACTCCCATACATTTCTGGTGGAAGTTTATGACATGACCGGCCCTGGCAGGCAGTTCAGTTGATGAGAGCGCTGCCCCAATACCCAATGGTTGCAGGTTGGAGCCCCGGTCAGGGCGCATACAAGAATCAACCAATGAATGCATAAGTGGAAACATCAGTGAAACAACAAATTGATGTCTCTCTCTCTCTCCTTCCCTCCCTCTCTCTAAAAATCAATTTTTAAAAAACTAAAACAATTATTATTTATATATTTATATATATTTATTTTATTTTTTAAAATATATTTTATTGATTTTTTACAGAGAGGAAGAGAGAGGGATAGAGAGTTAGAAACATCGATGAGAGAGAATCATTGATCAGCTGCCTCTTGTACACCTCCTTGACTGAAATAGAACCCGGGACCCTTCAGTCCGCAGGCCGACGCTCTATCCACTGAGCCACACCGGTTTCGGCTATTTTATTTTTCCAAAGCAGTAAAATCCGTGGAGAAGTCTCCATGACAAAACCCCCACCGGGGGGGGGGGGCAGACTCAGTTCTTTGCTTGCTCTTCCTGTCCTCCTTGGAGAGCACCAATCTCAGGACCTCACCGACCCCACACAAGCTACCAAGCCACCCCCAAGAAGACCCCGCGACTTACTTGGACTGAAGGGGCCGGTCGCTGGGACACACCCAGCGGCTGGAGCTGCTGCTGAACACGGTGTCGGTCATGGCGGAGGCCCGGCTCCTGGAACACAATAATCACAGAGGACTCACCCGGTGCTCCGGCCACGGCCCCCTCCTCCAGGCCCCGCTCTGTGCCCGCACGCCGGGGACACGGAGAGGGCGGACCTCATGCCGCCTGCCCCCTTTCAGGATGGGGAACCCCCGGAGGGAAAGTTCCAGCTGGAGGTCCCAGCTCCCACTGGCAGGAATGGATCGGAGCCGAAGACCCCGCCCTTAACCCCACCTTCTTCTCATTCACCAAGTCGAGGTCCCGTGCTGGCAGGGGTAGGGGCAGCGTTCACAGGGGCCCCCCCATCTCCCTGAAGGTCTGGGTACAGCATAGCCCTGTCCCCGGAGAAGCTGAGGAGGGGGAAGTTGGGAGGGGCCGCAGAAGGACCCTGTGCTCCATGGGCCCACAGGTGGCTTAATGTTCTGCTCTCATTGCCTTGAAATTCTTAATGACTTGTGGGCACAGGGTCTTGCGTCGTCACTTTGCAGCCAGTCCTGAGTAGGGTACATAGTAGATGTTCAATTAACCCTCAGTACGTCGCAGAGCTCAGTGAGGGCAGTGGGCACTCATCGTCTCCCGTAAGTGGCTCCTCCTCTGCCCACCCTCCCACCGCTTGGCGCGAACCTTGACGCCACCCTGCGTCTTACTGGGAGGCCCCGTCCCACACCCCGAAAAGCCAGGTTCAGAGCCCCCCTCCTTTCCCCTCTCCACTGTGCTCTGCCTGCTTCTCCTGCGGCTCCGTCAGGGCTGTTTGCTGAGGACCGTGCCTCCAGCCCCAGATCGGCAGGTTTTAGTTGAACTGAAAACAACTCTTTTTTTTAATTGATTTTTTACAGAGAGGAAGAGAGAGGGATAGAGTGTTAGAAACATCGATGAGAGAGAAACATCGACCAGCTGCCTCTTGCACACCCCTCATTGGGGATGTGCCCGCAACCAAAGTACATGCCCTTGACCGGAATCGAACCTGGGACCTTTCAGTCCGCAGGCCGATGCTCTATCCACTGAGCCAACTGGTTTTGGCTGAAAACAACCCTTGAAACACAATGAACTTCCCAGTCACAGCAGGTATGGAACTCCCCTCAGTGGGGGTAGGGCTGGGCCTGGCTTTAGCTGGGGCTAGGGGTGCTGCAGGGAACCCGTGTGAGCTCAGCTGTCTGCAGGGAGTTCAATGCCACAGTCAGCCTCGTCCCCTCCCCCCAATGTCTCCCTTAGTCTCCCCCACCCCCACCCCACAGTCTTGGAATGAAACCAGATGCTTCTCAGCAGAACACGCAGCCACCAGCTGGACGGTGCGCACGCACTCGGGCCTCTCTGTCTCTGTCCCCATCCCTCCCGCCCTCCCTCTGGAGCCCAGCCCATCTCTGCTCAGTTAGGGATCTGGGAAACCTCACTCAGACTATCTGACAGAGTGGGGGAGGGGGTGCGGCTTACACAGAGGGCCTCAAAGGCGGAGGGGGGGGGGTAGGATGGATTAGGGGCCCACAACAGCATCCAGGCTGAACACGGGTTTTGCTCGGCCCGTGCAGTGTTTTTGAAAAGTGAGATTCAGCCAATGCTTTAAAAGCACAGGATTTAACGGAAAAACACAGATTGCCAGCTTCTCTTGAGAAAAAAAAAAAATGTATAACTCTAGTCGGTGGCTCAGTGGTTAGAGCACCAGCCCACGGACTGAAGGGTTAAGGGTGCGATTCCGGTCAAGGGCACATGCCTTGGTTGCAGGCTCAATCCCTGGGCCCACATGGGACAAGTGCAGAAGGCAACCCATCGATGTGTCTCTCTCACATAGATGTTTCTCTCTATATCTCTCTCCTCCTCCCTTCCACTCTCTCTAAAAATCAATGGAAAGAATATCCTTGGGTAAGGATTGACCAAAAGACAATTTTTTTTTTTTTTTTAAACAGAACATCTACTACTGGATGCCAGACACTATTCTAGGCACTGGGGATCTGGCCTTCAAACAAACACAAAAGAGGAAAACCACTATTCCCATGTTACTCAGCCTTCTGGCAAGGAAGACAGGTCAAATATAAAACATACCAGCCGAGCCAAAATTGGTTTGGCTCAGTGGATAGAGCGTCGGTCTGCGGACTGAAAGGTCCCAGGTTCGATTCTGGTCAAGGGCATGTACCTTGGTTGCGGGCACATCCCCAGTAGGAAGTGTGCAGGAGGCAGCTGGTCGATGTTTCTCTCTCATGGATGTTTCTAGCTCTCTATTCCTCTCCCTCCCTCTCTGTGAAAAATCAATAAAATATATTTTAAAATAAAATAAAAAATAAAACATACCAGCAGATGGGCACTTTGAAGATAAATAAAACCGGGGAAAGGGGCTGGTGATGGAGAGGGACGAGTGACTTTAAATTGGTGGTCAGAAGGGATCTCTGAGGCAGATCATTCCAGGCACGGGGGAAGCAAGTGCCAAGGCCCTGGGGTGGCCATGAGCTCCGTCCGTGGAAGGAGTTGTTAAGCTCAGAGCACGGGAGCCGGGGTGAATCCTGGCGACCTCTGCCACCACGGCCACCACGTGGGAAAGACTGGCCAAAGGATGGAAGGAGAGCTGAGAGACGGAGGGAGACTGATGCCCGATGATGAGTTGGAATGCTGGATCAAGCCTCACCTGAATCTACGATGGCCTTTTTGGATACCATGAGCCAGTATATTCCTTCCCCCGGCCCCCACCCCCCTGTCAAATTTAAATTGAATGGCTGCATTGCAACCCTCCTGAACTGTGTGTGTGTGTTCGCCAACCAGTTACCTTGGATCTAACTTCCACCGGGATCAGCTGAGGGCCAGCCTGCAGCCCCTCCCTGCAGCCCCTCCCTGCAGCCACCCGAACCCTCGCGGGAGGACAGGCAACATCTGTGAAGCATCCACACCGAGGCCTGCTGAGACCCTGCACTATTAAAATTCAGCGACAATAAGCAGCACTAATTAAAAGCAAAACTAAATACTTAATAAGACAAATGAGGTGGCAGCATTTAAAGTCGGGAATGAGAGAGCTGGCAGTAATTAAACATAAAGATTAATTTCTTTGCCTTCTCTAAAAAACGTGTGTGCCCGGAACAGGTTCTGTTTTGTTAATGTACAGAACGCCACGGGAACAGACAGACGGGATTGGTTCTGCCTGGGGGTGGGGTGAGGGGAGCCCCCCAGGTGAGGGGGATGGTGGGCCGGCTCTGGAGGGATGGAGGATGGAGGAAAGGCTGAGGGGAACGGAGTAGGCAAAGGCTCAGCGGCGCCAGTGGACTGGAATGTGTTGGGAACAGAGAAACCCATGGGGATGGAGCCTGGGGTGATGGGAGGGCAGGGAGGAGGGGGAACAGGACTGAGAAGAGGGGGAGGGGTGCCACGATGGACTCATCACTGCGGCTCAACAACCATAGTGCGTAGCACCCCCAGCACTTCCCACTCAGATACCCCCTCCTTCCATTTAAAGACCCAGAAGCCACCCTGACCGGTTCGGCTCAGTGGTTAGAGCGCCGGCCTGTGGAATGAGGGGTCCCAGGTTCGATTCCGGTCGGGGGCGTGTGCCTTGGTTGCGGACACGTCCCCAGTGGGAGGTGTGCAGGAGGCAGCTGATCGATGTTTCTCTCTATCCCTCATGGTTTCAAGCTCTCTATCCCTCTCTGTGAAAAATCAATAAAAAAATCTTTTTTTAAAAAAATAATAAAATAAATAAAGTCCCAGAAGCCAAGACCACATGCTTTTAGCAGCCCGTTCAGCAGGGGGGCTTAGGGTCCGGGTTTGGGGGGGGGGGTCACGCCATTCAGCCTGACAAATACATTCACCTCCCTGGCCTCACCCGCAGAGCGGGGACAGGAGAGGAGAATTACTGTGCGGACAGGGTAGGATCATGTCCAGGAAGTCCTGGGTCCAGGGCCTGGCACAGAATGCCCCTTGTCAAGTGGGCGCTATCACTGATCTGCGTGATGATCAATCATTCCTTCCTCCCCTGGACGATGGGTCCCTCTGAGCCCTGGAGTCTATAAACCCCAATGCCAAACCAGCAGCCGCAGAGGCAGACACTGTTTGCAGTGCAGCGCCCGGGCCCTGCACAGCCCAGCCAATTACCTGATCCCCTGATAAAGCAGCAACTGCCTTTGTTGTGGCGCTCACCCAGCTTATCTCGGCCCCAGCCACGTCCCAGCGAGCGGGGAGAAGAGGAACGGCCCGGGACGGGCTCCTGCATGCGTGAGTGCGTGCGTGCACAGACACACGGCCCTGAGCGGGAAATGTGATTAGACGGGGCTGCGTATCAGCACGTGTACTGGCGCATAACGGATCCCCGCGGCCACTGAGGCCCGGGCTGCAACGAAACTGACTGGGATTAAAATTCAGCTGCAGCCCTAACTCTCATCCTGCCACGGAGACCCCGAGCATCATCCTGATCCTTCCCTTAAAGACAAAATACAGACAGCCCCCGGCTTAACATGCTTTGGCTTACGATTCTTTTTCATTTTATGATGGCTCCAAGGCGATACAATATCAAATTATGTGCGACCAACACTTCATTGTAAAACGGGCTTTGTTTAGATGATTCTGCCCATTGGTAGGCTAGCAGAAGTGTCCTGAGCACGTTCAAGGTGGGCTGGGCTACGTGATGATGTCTGGTTAGGTGTGCCAAATGCATTTTCTTTTTCTTTTCTTTTTTTTAATATCTTTTATTGATTTTTTTTACAGAGAGGAAGGGAGAGAGTCAGAGAGTTAGAAATATCAATGAGAGAGAAACATCGACCAGCTGCCTCCTGCACACCCCCCACCGGGGATGTGCCCGCAACCAATGTACATGCCCTTGACCGGAATCGAACCCAACTAAAGCTGTGTTTCTTGGGGGTAAGTAACCCCCATTATTACGTCAAGGAGCGTCTGTATTCAGAGCAGAGGGGTGGCACTTATTCCTCTTTTAAAATAACTTTTAAAATATGTTTTTATTTATTTCAGAGAGGAAGGGAGAGAGAAAGAGAGAGATAGAAACATCAGTGGTGAGAGAGAATCATTGATCGGCTGCCTCTTGCACACCTCCTACTGGGGATGGGGCCCGCTACCCGCAGGTGCCCTTCACCGGAATCGAACCTGGGACCCTTTGGTCTACAGGCTGACGCTCAACCACTGAGCCACACCGGCGAGGGCCACTTATTCCTTTTTTAAATGACAGCAGTCCCCGTCCTCGCATCTGAGGAGCACCCCCATTTCACAGATGAGAAAACTGAGGCCCTGGGGTTTGTCAGGATCACACTGGGAGCGGGTGGACCATCCAAGGACTCAGACCCGAGTCGTGCATCCACGAGCCTCCTGGCCACCCTTCTCTATGGATTGCCGGTGCAAACCATATCAGCCTATTCATTGGCTGTTTTTAGATGGCAAATACCACTGTACGGGGGGCAGCCTCCAATGGCCCAGCCTCATGATAAAAACGGCTTCGCTGAGTATCTTCCACTCACTCCTCCAGGCGCACTCACCCTCCGCCCTGCTCTGTGCCCCGGAGGCCGCCCTGCGTGGACAGGATCCACAGCAGCCTTGTGCCGGGCCTCCGGCTGGGTTTATCTATCAAAAGACACTGCAGGCCAAATTGGTTTGGCTCAGTGGATAGAGCGTCGGCCTGCAGACTGAAGGGTCCCAGGTTCGATTCGGGTCGAGGGCATGTACCTTGGTTGTGGGCACATCCCCAGTGGGGGGTGTGCAGGAGGCAGCTGATCGATGTTTCTCTCTCTATCCCTCTCTCTTCCTCTCTTGCATCAATAAAATATATTTTAAGAAAGAAAGGAAGGAAGGAAGGAAGGAAGGAAGGAAGGAAGGAAGGAAGGAAGAAAGGAAGAAAGAAAGACACCGCAGAAGACCAGAGGGGATGAGGAGAGAGATGGGCTGGGGAACTGACCCCCTGGACCCCTCCTCCCGGTCACCAGGGCCTCTGCGGAAAGTCACAGCTCTGGTCGGAGGACCTGTCTCTTCTGGTCCATAACTGTCCCCGCCGCCCTCCCGGCCCGAAGGGGATGCTGGCCCTCTGTTGGCTCCTGTGCTGGCTTGCTCCTGTGCCTGTGAACAGTCTCTTCATTGAATTATCTTCCTTTTACTCCTCCCATATGCCACCCTGGGCCCACTCCCTGGGCGCTCACTCACTCATCCTCACAACGACCCAATGGAATGGTGATCGGTGCCCTTTCGCCCGTGAGGCTTCTGGAGCACAGAGAGGCTGGGCAACTCCTCCCAGGCTGCACAGCGAGTGAATGATGGGGCCGCCTCTGGAATCCCTGCAGCGGGACCCCAGAGCCTGTGCTCTGACCACCTCACATCCGGCCCTGAGGGCCTGGGCCTCGCAAAGGCAGGCAGCACGGACATTAGCGGCCTTTGCATGGGCAATTCCCACACGCCACCTTGTTCCCTCCTCGGCCCCCTCCTAGGAAACGGGCCCTGGAGTTACTGAGATTCCTAAGACCCAGGTGTTGTCTTAACTCACCCAAGATCTCCAGCCAGGAACGGCAGAGTCCCCAGCTGTGTCTCCCTTTCATACCAACACTGCTATCCCCTACTTTGGACAACCACTCTCACAGCACAGCTGCCCGGCCGGGTCTGGCATCAGCAGGTGACAGGCAAAGGGAGGGAGATCTGGCTTGGGGTAAAGAACAGCCTTTTAACCATCAGCGGTCTCAAAGGGAGGGTGTGCTACGCCCATGGGTAACAGGTTCCCAGACATCAGAGGCAATCAAACACAAAGAGCAAAACTACTTGTCCAGGGTGATGAAGAGAGGGCAGTGAAATGGGAAAAAAAAAAAAAAAGGCTCAAGCTCACAGATTCTTCCCTCGCAACCTTGACGTGGCCTCTTACCAAGCACAGCGCCGGTCTAAAGGGTCCTCTCGCCTTCGGTGCTCCCTGCCCTGGGAAAATGCGTGTTTTCATTTTATCCTCGTGAAGAAGAAGCAACTAGAGCCTCAGGAGAAGCTCTCCTTGTCTTCTCACCTCACAACACACACACACACACACACACACACACACACGCACACGCACACGCACAGGCGCACTCACATTTGCACATGAGCACACGCACATGCACATGCATACACACGCCACTCGCACTGCACCTGTGGTACAAATTTCGAGACAGAATCTTCCATCAGAAGCTCAGGCTTTGGAGTCACGTGGACCTGGGTTCAACCCCCAGCTACGCTCAAGCGTGGTGAGCCTGAGCAACATTTCAGAGCCTCAGTTTCCCTGTCTGTAAAATGGGACAGTAACTGCCTCTACGTCACGGAGTTGTTGGGAGTTTGGAGTGGGAAAATGGGGAGGAGAGAGGATCAAGGCCAGTGCTGGCCCCGGGCACCCCCTTTCTGATGTTACCCAGGAGCTTCCGCAGGACCTCACCCCCAGAATAACATGGGTCACAGAGTCTCCGGCCGGAAAGGGTACTTTCTGCCTCATGCAGCCTGGCCACGGCCACTCCCTGGGGTGTGGATTCTAAGAAACCCAAGACCACGTCAGAAAAGAAACACAAAAAGCTCCTCTTAGTCCCCATGAATAATAGATCTTACAGACGGCCTCCGTCCATTGCCCTCTGCTGCCCAGGCCCCGCTGGCGCCAGGCGGGGGAGAGGAGCAGAAATACGAATCTCCGTGTTGGCTGGAGAACATGAATGAACCACAAACTCCCCGTCTCTCTCCCTGTGCCCCACCCGCACCCCGGAAACAGCCATCAAGTACAGACAGAGCTCTCTGCAAGGGCAAAACCCCTGGTCTTCGCAATCGAGCACCTCAAACTTGAACCTGCATCAAACACCCTGAAAGTCTGAGAGCAGACCCTGAGAGCAGACCGATGGCCACTTCCCAGCTTCGGGGTTTCTGGTTTGGGGGGTCCTGGACAGACCCCGAGAATGTGCATTTCTAATAAGGTCCCCGAGATGCTGGAGCTGCAGGTCTGGGGTCCGCCTGCTGAGAGCCACCGCTTTGTGCAGACCCAGCTCCCTGGTCCTGAGTCAGAGCAAATAGCCCTGGGTGTGCTGTGTCATGTGATCCGAGATTGGGCACCCCTGAGGAAGGCTGAGGGCTATGAGGCTTTTCTTCCTCTTGTTTCTCTCCTTTTAGAACGAATCCACCGCTTAAGAGACTGGCCCTGAGCATTCGCTGCTGCTGCTGCTGCTGCTTCCCCCCGCGGCCCAAACCCTCGGCCTGCAATGCAGGGCTTCTATAAATATTGAATAAGCCTCCTGCTCCGCGGGCCGCCAGGGCTGAGGTAATGGTGCTCTTGGCGAAGGCTTTAATCAGGTTAGAGCTGGTTTTATAAGAGACCTTCCCCTGCTTCCCCATCACCGAGATCCCTGGTGCCTCCACGCCCTCCACGTCCATCCCTCCGGACCCTTCTAGAGGTTTGCCGACGGCACTAGCAGGGGCGTGGGGACGGGAGCTGGGAGGGATCCCAACTTCTGAGAAAGCGTGAGAACTAGCCCGCTGGACCCCGTTTGTCCCCAGCTCCCCGGGGGGCCTCAGCCACCGGCAGGTGGCCAGGCGTGTTGTGGCGTGGAGCAGGTGCGGCGATCACCTGCACCCACCTGGACGTGCCCACCGCCCTAGCTACCGGGGTCCCCCGGGGGGGATCGGAGGCCTCCAGTTATCCCCTGCCTTTCCCAGCCTGCCTGGGGCTGCCATTGCTGTCACTTTTTGCTGGATGTACACCTTGTCGTGGGCCTGGTGGACCTGCTTGGCCTCGGAGCTTTGTGGCGTGGCCACTGTCACCCTGAAGCCTGGACCCTTTTCTGGTTCCTGACTCGCCGTGTGACCTTGGGAAATGGGTGCGCCTCTCTGGGGCTTAGTTCCTTCTGCATCTGTAAAAGGAGGCAGCAATTCCCACTCTCCCCTGCAGACGGTTATTGTGAAATACTGACTCTGGATGTAATTTCCTTAAAAACGTAAGTGCTGCCTGGCCAGGGTGGCTCAGTGGTTGAGCATCGATCTATGAACCAGGATTCCTGGTCAGGGCACATGCCTGGGTGGTGGGCTCAATCCCCAGGGGGAGCATGCAGGAAGGAGGCAGCCGATCGATGATATTCTCTCGTCATTGATGTTTCTCTCCCTCTCCCTCGCCCTTCCTTCCTGAAATCAATATAAATATATGTTTAAGTGTAAGTCCTATATAATTATAAGCAGCTAATATTTAGATAGGACAGCATGTACTGGCCACTCCGAGGGCTTCCTGTAGATAGTAACTCATGTAATCCTCACGGCAGCTCTGTGCGGAAGGTGCTATGTTCATCCCATCTTACAGGCGAGTAAACTGAGGGCAGAGAGGCCACATAACAGGCTCAAGGTCACAGGCTGGCAAGGAGCATGGCCGGAATCCCAAGGTCTGGAGGCAGGGATTGTGCTTCTGACCACTGAGCACACTGCCTCCTAGTGGTCGGCGCGTGCCAGTCCTTCATGAGAAGGACATTCAGGCTCTGGATGGGACCAGGAGGAGTGGAAGACCAGACCCTATTTCTGCAAAGCTCTGTGTTGTTAGTTAAGCAGCATTCCTCAGCTGCTCGGTCCTCACAGCAACCCTGACAGGAAGTGAAGCGCTGACGGATGGTCACCCCGTTTTGCAGCGCCAAGGAACGGGGCCCGGGGAGGTTCATTTCTCTGCTGTGAAAACCCAGCATTTGGCTTGGGTGTCCACAAGAGCTGAGCTCAGGCCCCTGACCCTACCCTTCCCTGACGATGAGAATCTGGAGAGCCACGATCTCCCTGCTGCCTGCAGCCTCAGAGCCCTGGCCTACCACCTGGGCATCAGAATAAGGCCTCTTGCCAAAACAGGTTTGGCTCAGTGGATAGAGCATCGGTCTGCGGACTGGAAGGTCCCGGGTTCAATTCCAGTCAAGGGCATGTACCTTGGTTGTGGGCACATCCCTGGTAGGGGGTGTGCAGGAGGCAGCTGGTCGATGTTTCTCTCTCATTGATGTTTCTTGCTCTCTATCCCTCTCCCTAAATAATCAATAAAATATATATTAAAAAAAAAAAGAAGAAGAAGAAGAAGAAAGAAAACAAGGCCTCTTGCCCCAGGGGTTGTGAGCATTCAAGGAGCTCACTCATTTCAAGTCCAAGTGCAGGGTCTCACCCCCATGACCGCTCTGTGACTTGGTGGACAAGCCCCCTGGTCCCTTCACTTCCTGTACGAAACCACGGCTCTGGGACACAACTGCCCTGTGGCATGGTTGGGCCTTGACCCCAAAGAGGGAGCCCTGAGCTCCGTGGTCTTTCTAGCAAGAGCCTGGGGCGATACAGAGAGCAGGTGGGGAGCCCTTTTCCCTGCCCCCACCCCCGCCCTGGGCATCAGAGACCACCCTGCAGGAGAGACCTGAGGCCACCCTTACAGTCCGTGTCAACCATAAATGACAGCCCCGTCTTAGACCTGCTGCCATGACAACCAGAGGGAGCTGGAATCTGCTCAATCCCGGGGTGCTGAGTGCCTCTGAGGCCTCTCTGGCCTCCTGGGGCCTTCCACCTACAGGCCCTGCAGCATTTGGCCCTCGGGGCACGTTCAGGGCCAAGGGGCGCCCGTCTGCAGCCACCAGCCTGGTCCCCGAGGCCACGTCCCTGTCGCCGGCGGAAACCTGGGCAGAGGCGGCCCGAGGAGCTGACTGTGCAGGGGGACCAAGGTCTCCACACAGACAAACCCAGGACAACACGGGCCTAAGGAGACAGCGGCGTGTCCCTCTCAGAAAGGCACAGGAGTGTGTCATTGGGCTGCCCTCTGAGGGCCAGCCCCTCCCCGAGTGATGTCCGCCTGCGCCTGTCCTTGGGCTCACGCCCGGGCCGGCTGCCTCCCTCCGGCCAGGCCGCTGGCTCCAGAGAAAAACAGGTAGGTCTCTGATGATCAGAGGAAAGACTGCAAACGTCCGACACTTCCTTCCACCTTCCATCCTACCCAACGAGCCCCCAATCTGCGGGGCTTGGGGAGAAAGACTTGGCCAGACGCCCCAGCCACTTCTAGCGCCTTCGCCAAGTTCCAATATCCTGCTTAAGGCTGACAGATTAATCCGGCCGTACAGGAATGGGGGGTGTGGCGGGGGAGCCGGCAGGTGGAGGGGAACCGGGTCAGGGGCCAGACTGTGGGACGAAATGGACCAGACGGATGCTTCTGTGCCGGCATCTCCCAGGGAGGGGCTCCCCACGGACCGGGAGGCACCCCCCTCCTCCGCGCAGCCCAGAACGCCTCCCCCCCATCCCTGCTGGCACCGGAGCCCGCTTACATAATCAGTTCTCCGCTGAGAGCGGCTCCATTCACAAGCCGCCGCGTGTCACTGTGTAGGTGCGTTATGAAGAGGAGAGAAAGGAAAAGGAGAGGAGGAGGCAGCTGAATGAACTCACTCAGATTATATTGGGACACGAGGCAATCCCTCCCCCCCACCCGCCCACGCCCCCTCTCCAAATGAAGCCTTCACAAGCCAAACACCATGACGCTGACGCTGTCAGATGCGTCTCCCCTTGTTGATTCACCGGGAAGGGGAGGGCGCCAGGCCCAGCTTCCTGAGGCCTGTTCGCTCCCTCGCGGGCTGCATGGCTCAGGCAGAGCCTGCCTGGGCTCCATGACGGTGAGACTCAGGCGTGCACTCTGTCATTATGACTGACGACAGCAGGACAACCACTTCGAGGAAACGGCGGTGACACCGCACACCGCAGCCCGGAGCCTCGGCACGGCCCTGTGGTCTCCCCGCCTCCCCCATTGCCCCAGCCCAAATGGGGAGCCCCAGCGGCCAGGCTAGTCTCCCCATCACTGAGCTGATAACCTGAGTCCCTGGGTCCAGTCTAAGGAGAAGCGCCCACGCCCTGCCAGACTTCTGTGGGGTTTGCAGGAAACGGGCCAGCCCTGAGGGATCCCGCTGCAGAGAGGAAAGGGTGTCTGGGTGGCAACAGGCCTGATTCTTGTTCTGCCCCCGCCCTTGGGGGATGCAGGGCCCGGGGACAACCTTGGCAACCAGTGTGAGGCTCCAGTTTGGCTCAGTGGATAGAGCGTCCGTCTGCGGACTGAAGGGTCCCAGGTTCGATTCCGG
Source organism: Pipistrellus hanaki (assembly GCF_964339955.1). Taxonomy (NCBI): domain Eukaryota; kingdom Metazoa; phylum Chordata; class Mammalia; order Chiroptera; family Vespertilionidae; genus Pipistrellus; species Pipistrellus hanaki. Next base: position 17,392,009 of record NC_140521.1, on the reverse strand, counting down.
TCAAGGGCATGTACGTTGGTTGGGGGCACATCCCCGGTAGGGTGTGTGCAGGAGGCAGCTGGTCGATGTTTCACTCTCATCGATGTTTCTAGCTCTCTATCTCTCTCCCTTCCTCTCTGTAAAAAAAAAAAAAAAAAAAATCAATAATATATATATATATTTTTTTAAGTGTGAAGCTCCCTAGCCTAGGACTGAGAGCTAACACCTGTAAAAGCGTTTTTGCATCTCACAAAACACTCCACATCTATGGCAGGGGAGGCCTGTGAGAGCACAGGTCCCGGGGCCCTGAGCTCAGGGCGCCTGGTGGCACCAGACCTGGCCTTGGGGTCTCAGGCGCTTCTGGAGCTCTGCATCCCCGACAGAATGAATCTTCAGCGGCGTTCGCCCCTCTCTGCCCTCCGCCCTCTCTTTTACCTGTGAGATTCGTGTGTGCGAACGCCCCTCCCCACCCCAAAACCCTCTCCTGGCTTTCGGGGAAGTGGTTACAGCTCTCTCTCGTTAGGGTGAAAGACTGATAAGGACGGCTGGCTGCATCCCCCACCTCAAAGCTCCGGCTCCTTCTCCAAGAACAAGCCTTAGGACAAAGAGTGAAGCCTTTGGACATCAGTGAGCAGAGTGTTTTAGGGTGACTAAGGACCGCCCCCCAAAAGATCACCTGTTAGAAGCAGCCGCTTACTTCATCTAAGTCCCACTGCGTCTCTGTCACCGTTTTATGCCCAGTGCCCACCATGGTGACATGCACACTGTAAGTACTCAATACATGTGCGAAGCATGAGGAAGTGCTGACGCATGTCCGGGCAGGAAGAGAGAGAGGCCTGCGGGCTGCCTGTAGCAGATCGGAGGTGAAAGCCAAGTCCTCCCCAAACTCACCAAGGACTTCCCCTAATCAGCAAACACTAAGCGCCTGCTGTATGCATGTCCCTGGCTGGACCACAGGCCACGCTACCTCCCCAAATTGGCCTGTCCACTAGTCAACCAATTGAGGTTTCTTTTATTTGTCCACTCATTTATGCATTCATTCCTTCTTTCATGCATGCACATCACTGCCGACCTCTGTGCTAACTCTGACACCAAAAACGGAGACATCACAGCACCCGCAGGAGCCCATGCAGGAGCGCCATGGAGGGAGAGCGGGAAGGCTTGGGTCTCCAGGAAAACTCGAGCTCCGAGCCGGTGGTTCGGGATGACTCAGCAAAAGCCTCCCGGGCTTGGAGGAACCAGAGACGCGGGCGCGTCCAATGCGTCTCTCCTCCTGGCTCTCTTCCTGCAGCTCCCGCTCACCTCAGTCTCAGCAGCCCTGACCCTCGGGGCCTCCCGAGCTTTAAGGAAAGGGGGGCGGTTATGCCCATTTCATGGATGAAGAAACTGAGGACCTGGGACCAAACACAGGGAACAAGTGGGGTGGGACGTCTCCTGTCTCCCAGCCACGTCCTCGCTCTCGTGGGCCACAAAGCTGCATGTCTGGCGGGAAGGAGTCACCTCTCCCTCCCTCACCCTGATCCTGTTTGGGCCAGGGGTACCGTCCCCATTATTAAGATGCGTTGGACACTTATTCCTTGCCAGGTCCTTTGCAAGCATTAACTCTTAAAATTCTCATGATCCCTTTATTATTCCCACTTTACAGGTAGGAAAGTTGAGACCCAGAGAGGTGAACTGAGGCATCTAGAAAGTGCCAGAACCGGGATCTACACCCAAGAAGAGCTCTATTTCCAGAGCCCACGCTCTTAGCCACCACACCAGGCCCCCTGAATATGCCTGAGCACCCTGAGTCTCGGAGAGGTTGAGGGTCTTGCCTGAAGCCCCACTGCCAGGAAGCACTGGAGTCAGGATTCAAACTCAGGGCTGGCTGCTCCCACAGCCCCACGCTGCACCCTTGGACGCGCAGGTGGCAGGCGGGGACGGGAGCGGAGGCAGAGGGGGTTAGGGGGCCGCCTTCTCCTCCCGGCACATGCAGGACCTCCATCCTGGGGCCGCTGAATAATTCATGCTCCTCGGCTCCGGCCCACGCCTGGGTCCCGGGGATATTTTTATCCCAGGTTGCAGCCACCGTGCTTCACGGAAATAAACCGCCCCGCTGGCGTCTCGTCTTCGCGTCGGCTGCCGATTTGTCTGCATTTAGGACCAGCTCCCTGCTCGAAGGGGATCCAGAGCAGGAGACAGGTCCATATGTCATGGTGGTTTTTATTAGAAAGTTACAAACTCTCTGTGACCCGTGTGTATATATATAGAGAGAGAGATGGGGAGGGGGTAGATAAAGAGGAAATGCCACATGCTACAAAGAACGCCCCCACCCCCCCAGTAGCCGCCCTGACCGGCCAGGTTGTGTGGGAGCAGGAAGGAAGGGGAGCAGCCGAGCAGGCTGCGGAGGCTGAGGCTCCAGGCCCCCCTGTGACACGGCGGACACCCCGGCCGCTGCCTCCCTCCCGCGGGTGAGAAAGGGGGTGCTTGAGGCTCCCTCCTCCCCCCACATCCCAGGCTGGTGGCAGAGAGGTGGCCGTGGAGCCGGCCGTGAGGGATGACGCCTGACTTCGTGGTGGCAGATTCCTATGCTGCTGTGCCGTGACTCACTGTGTGGCCTTGGGCAGGTGGCTTTCCCTCTCTGGGCACCCTCTAAAAGGGCTGGGCTAGATCAGAGGTTCTGAACTTGAGATGCTCCGATGGGCATCAGGGAGCGCCCACAAGGCCCCTGCTGTTGTGCGTTTGAGTGACTGTGCATCTGTTCAGTACGGGAGTCGGCGGGGGGGGGGGGGGGTCTCAATGGGGTCCTTGCTGTCGCCCCAGGGATTAGTCTATAGAGCCCTCCTGTGCTGCAGATCTGAGTGTCTCTGCATCTGCCTGCACCATACGTACAGCAGAGCCCTCTCCATCTGAGCCCGGGACACCAGGACTCGACCAACGAGCTTCCAAGAGACCCCATATCCCACCCCAATTTACCCCAAACACGGACTCCTCAACACACGTGACAAATTCCCAGAGACGGAGCTAACCGTTCCTAGAAGCACGTACACACACACACGTACTTAGCACACAGCTACGAACCTCAGAGCTGGAGGGGCCTGGGGGTCCCCAAGACCAGCTACCATATTGCACAGGGGGAGACCCTGAGGCCCGGAAAGGGGAGGGCCAGGATCCGGGTCTCCCACTCCAGGGGCAAGGCTCCTTCCAGAACGCCCGTCTCCGTCTTCCCGACGCACCACAATGCGCCATTTCCAATGTGCTGGGGGAGGAGGCAGGGCTGCCTCTTGGATCCTCGCCATCCCCCAAGGAAGCGCAGCTGGGAGACAGCAAGGAGATGCTTGGAAAGCACCCACATGTGGACAACCCAGTCCTGGCCACCTCGGCGGGGCCGGCATGGACCGCAGGGCTGGCCCGGTCGTTAACATATTAGCATTCTCCCGTGCCGGGCGGTGATGGCACACCGAGGCCCCTGTGGCTCCCTTGTCCCTCCCCCAGACCACGCTGAGCCCTCAAAGGTTAACACTCGGCACTGCGGGGGACCCCTCGGATCCCCCACTCCGGGGCCCAGTCATAGCCCAGTCTGGCTGGTCAGTGCCCAAGTTCAACATCACCCATGGCCAGATGGGTGGCTCATAATCTGAGCCTCACGTTCCTCATTGACAGCTGAGGCCTCCCAGGGAGGAAACTAAGGCAACTTTGTCCTCAAGGTCACCCACCAAAGGAAGCCGAGGATTTGAGGACCAAATCTTGGGCACAAACTACCGAGAACCCCCCCCCCCCCGCCCCACATGTCCTGCCTGAGCGGGCACATGCCCTGGGATTTAGCATCTCCGCATGGCCCTGGGGGTGGAGGGGGGGAAAAATGACTGAGTGGGCTCCTCTTGAACCCAGGCTTGCCAGTCTCGGGGGGTGAGGCTTCATCCCTCCCACCTCCAAGAACAAGAACTTCAGGAGGAAATCCTTGGGGATGCGGAGGACTGAAGCAACCCGTGAGAGAACAGCAGAGATGCTAAAAATAAGGGCGTGCGTTCCCAGAAAGGTAGACGTAATCAAAGCGGGAAGCAAGGAGAAATCCCCTTCTGATAAGTCGCAGATGAGCAGCCAAGGCGTTTTTAACAGGAAATGTGAGGGGTTTTTTTTGGATTCGCTTGCCAAGGACCACCGCTCGCCAGGTGGGTGCAGGCTTAGCCCATCGGGACCTCAGATCAAGCCATGAGAGCAGCGTGGGCTCTGCCTTGGAACAGATCTGAACTGGGGCTCAGAGCCCTTCCCCAGCCTCAGAACCAGCCCCGTCCTCCCCTGCTTCCCCTGCTCTGAGACGGGCTCAAGGATGCAGCCTACCAGGCTGGTGCCAGGACGCACCCCTCCCCCCCATCCCCTCACTTACAGGTGACACCACCTGTGAAAATAAAACACCGTCTGCTCAGCAGGCAGCAGGCCGCTCCACTCTGGTCTGTCCGACCACTCACCCCAACCAAAACGGGGTCCTTCCGTGGCTCCCACATCTCCCATCCCAGGAAGCTCAGGGCAGCCAAGCATTGCACACATCACACCACGGAGCTAATGACTCGGCTATCCCTAGAAGCTGGCACAATCTGAGCCTGTCCTACGCAAGCCTATCTGGTGTGCCAAGGCGACCCTAGGCAAGGGTTACCTTCCAGCCTCAGGCGACCCGCTCCCATCCAGGGCCAAGATGCCCACCCACTAGGTCAGAACACACACAAAGACCCTCCATGCCAGGCTGGCCGGCCCCCCGAAGGGTTAATTCACTAGGAGGACTGCCGGCCACTTTCCACAGCCCCTGCTGCAAGGGAGAGGGCACACTGGGCAGAAGCCACAGTGTTGAACGCAATGCCTAAACCTGAGCACATTTACCCCCGCGCCACCCCCCCCCCCCCGGGCACTGGGCTGAAACCCAATTTGGCTTCTGGGTGCCGCTTGGGCGGCCGAACACTGCAGAATGTGGGCAAAGGACTGTGGTCATTCCTCAACGCCCCTCCCCTTCCGCCCCCCCCTCCAGCCCACCAGCTCATATGCACCCACTGCATGGCACCCGGGATCCCAATCCCCCCCCCCCGCCCCGTCCCTCCGCACAACGGAGAAGAATGCCACTTACCACAACACCAGAGGACTGCAGGGGGGACCAGCGAGCCAAATTCTTGCCAACTCCTCCCTTCCCTGCCGGTGGGAAGATGTTAACTCCCGGCGACTTGGTCTGAAAGCTCAGCGGAGGAGCCTGGAAGAAAAATGTTCGTTTGACTCTCCTAGTCTTCCCAAAATAAAATCAAAGTGCCAACACACGCGCACACACACACACACACACACACGCACACACACACGCACCAACTATCCCTAAATCACGCAGGACCGAGACATACCACTGCCAGGCGAGGAGAGAAGTCAGCCAGTTAGTGGGCAAGGCAGGCTGTGGCTCCCTCAGACTGTCCTCCCCATGGATGAAGGGTTTTGCTCTGTAAGTCAGTCTCTCTCTCTCTCTCTCTCTCTCTCTCTCTCTCTCTCTCTCTCTGTCCTCCGCGTAGGCAACTCGGGGCTGCTGGCAGCCGACGAATCGGTTGCTTCCCCGGTCGGTGCCCGAAATTGGCGGCGCTGCCTCCTCCACTGCTGCAGAGCCCTCTGTTGAGCAGGGGAGACCGGGGGGGGGGGTGCAGAAGCTTCCCGGTGGCGCAGGGGAACCGAGCCTGCCTCCCACCCGTGATTTATGTGTGAGGTGCCTGGAGAAAGAGAAGTGGGAGGCGGGGAGGAGAGGTTGGGCGCATCCGAGATCCCAGCTGGCCGGAACGGCAGTCAGGAGATTGGCGATCAGCACCGCGGACAGCGCTAAGACGTGGAGGAGGAGGAGGGAGGGGATGGGCGGGAAGCGAGCCCTAAGGCAGCGAAGTTAAGTATTGGATGGTTAGAGCAGAGAAGGGGGAGTCCGGTGGGGGGAGGGGAGGGATGGGGGGAGACAGGACTTCTCGCCATCGCACAGTGAAGTCAGTGTGACAGCCCACCTACTGCACACCCGGTCGAATAGTGTCCCTCACTCCCGGAGCCGAGGAGCTGTCACACAGGCAGCCCCTCTCCCACACAGGCCCCCAGTCCTTCCTGCACCGCCGGGCTCGGCTCGGTGAAGAGTTTGACAGCCCGGTGTGGGAGCCTTCAAGTGGTTTTTCTCAAAAGCAATCAGTCCAGCTCACCGGTCCTCCCCCACATGGTGGCAGGTTTCTGACCTGGACCTCGGGAGCCTCGGGAATTTGGAATAAGGAAAGATAAACTCTCAGGAAAGGGGGATGTTCAAGGGACAGGGGGGCTTCGTGGAAGGAGCCCTGGACCCCGTAGTTTCTGGGGCCCAGGTCTCGCCTCCATACAACCTAGTAAACGTCATTTAATGTCTCCAAGTCCCATCCATAAAATGATATTCCGACTGCTCGATTTCCCCAGAGACAAGAAGCAAGAGGCTCAAAAGCAACAAGAAGAGCCCACGAGATGTGAGCTGCTAGGATCCCACGATCCACAGCCTGTCCCACTACTCAGATGTGTTGACAGAGGGAGAGAGGAACTGACAGCCAGCCAGGAGGGTAGGTGCTGGTCCCTCCTCTCCCTGGGCTCCCCGTGGTCTGAGGAGGAGGATGTAGGGAGATGGCAGGGGGTCTACATCGGAAGATGGAGCCTTCGCCAAAGACCCAGCCCCGGGAGGTGCAGACTGACCTTCTGAAGTGACACCACCAAATGGACAAGAAAATACAACCATTGAAAGGACAAATGCACAAAGAGAAATTGATTCCCGTGGATTCCAGCGCTGCAGAGCTCCAGGGTCCTATCCCTGCTGACTACGGACAAAGGACAGGAAATCTCGAACAGACTGAGGTTCTCTGGCACGTGAAGGTCCACACAGACCTTCCTCTAACGCACGCCACTCAGGGGCCCCGGGGCGAGTTGCCACATTTGCCACTTAGATGTCAGAATTTGAACTTAAGATGTCAGAATCTCTAGACCATTTAGAGCTACACTTTACAGATGTGTAAAGCATCATCGTGATCATAGTGCTTTTGCTGGTGGTGGTGGTGATGGTGGTGGTCTTTATGGTGATGATGGTAGTGATTTTGGTGGTGGTGGTGGTCAGTGGTGAAGGCAGCTGTCATTTATTGAGAATCACCTATGCACCAGCCATTCTGCTAGGACCCTGGTTGGCAAACTGCGGCTCCAGAGCCCCATGTGGCTCTTTGGCCCCTGGAGTGTGGCTCTTCCACAAAAGACCACAGCCTGGGTGAGTCTATTTTGAAGAAGCGGCATTAGAAGAAGTTTAAGTTTAAAAAATGTGGCTCTCAAAAGAAATTTCAGTCGTTGTCCTGTTGATATTTGGCTCTGTTGACTAATGAGTTTGCCGACCACTGTGCTCGGTAGGATCTTTACCTATCTCATCACCTTGAGTCCTCACCATGACCCTGTGAGGGTGCTATTCTTATCCCCATTGTACAGATGAGGAAACTGAGACACAAGAAGTTAAGTCTTGTGTAAGGTCACATAGTAAGTGGGCAGGCACAGGGTTCAAAGCCAAGATTGTGTGATTTCAAAGCCCATGTTTCAGAAGGTCAGAGTCAAGTTCAAGTGCATTCTACAATGTTTTGGCAGGACCTCACTGCATCTTTTCTGGGAAGGCCCTAGGACACACATTCAACCCCCTCACTTTACACATGGAGACACTGAGGGCCAGAGCAGGACAGGGACAGCCAAAGAGTCAGGAAGTAGGAGAGCTGAATCTGGAACCCAGACTTTCTGAAGCCAGGACCTGTGTCTTAGTGCCAAGAACAGTGCCAGGTACATAGGAAGTCCCTCAACAAACACCTGAAAAGTGATTCAAGAAATCCAGAGAGGGCTTTTGCCTGTTTGGCTCAGTGGATAGAGCATCGGCCTGCAGGTTCAATTCTGGCCAAGGGCACATGCCCTGGTTGTGGGCTCGATCCCCAGTAGGGGGAGTGCAGGAGGCAGCCAATCAATGATTCTCTCTCATCATTGATGTTTCTATCTCTTTCTCCCTCCCCCTTCCTCTCTGAAACCAATAAAGAAATATATTAAAGAAAGAAAAGAAACTCTTTTAAAATAAAAAATAAATTAAAAAACAAAAAGAAGCCCAGAGAGGGACTAAAGTCACACAGGCTGCTGCTGGTGGATTCAGAACCAAGTAGGTCTCAAGCCTTTCGGCTCTGGGTCCGAGGGAATATCTATCTACTCCATCCCACAGCTTCCCTGGACATTAGACACGTGTTCTCAGAGGGTCTGTCAATACAGCTACCACCTGCTAAATGCCAGGACATCTACCGTGTACTGGGCACTGGTCTAAGCACGTTAGAGTTTCTGCCGCCTGCCTTCACCACCTCCTGAGGCAGGTGCGACTGAGGTCCCATTTTCACACGAGAAGACTGAGGCTCAGACAGCTGACGTGAAGCCCCACAGCTCACACCACCGGCGGCAGTGGCAGCGGCAGGGACTCCAATCTCGGGTCTGACTCCAAAACCTATTGTTGTTTTTTGCCACCCTGTTAGTTTTTCTCAAACGGGGCCCCCTCAAGGTCCCCACGGGAGTGAAAAAGAGGCTCAAGTTGCTGCCCCCACCCACCCACCCTAGTTTCCACTAGAGCAGCAGCACTTTTAACTGTTTTTTGCATTCTGGGCACCTGCCCAAGTCCTCACTGCAACAGGGCTTTGCAGCAAAAAATTTAATATGGTTGAAACCAGAACCCTGCATCTTCCCTGGTATCGAGTCATCTAGGAACCAGCCCTGTCTTCTCGGGGAATGGTGCCCCCACCCTCCCTGGTCACCATCTCCAAACCCCTCTTCTGTCCCGGGAGCCCCTCGTCCGAAGAACCAGCGGCTGCTGTAACCTCTGGCAGTGCTGCAGCAGGAGCCGCCTCCACTCCGGACTCCTCAGGACTGAGCGGTGTCGCTCTGATCCTCCCGAAGCCGGGGCATGGCTAAGGGTTCCTCAGGGCCCTGGATTCAGCCCTGCCCTGCCCTGCCCTGCCCTGTCCTTGCTCTGCTGAGGCCGGAGGCAGCCAGGAAGGCTTCCATCACCCCCTGGGAGGATGGGGAGCGATGGTGGTGATGATAACTCTACCAACCAAGGCTACCCACGTGTTCCAGGTGGCTCAGGGCACCATCTTAGTATTATCCTCATAGCAATCCTATGCGTTAATATTATCATTGTTTTCTTTCTTTTTTTTATGTCTTTATTGATTTCAGAGAGGAAGGGAGAGAGATAGAGAAACATAAAGGATGAGAGAGAATCATTGATCGGCTGCCTCCTGCACGCCCCACACTGGGCACCAAGTCTGCCACTCAGGCACGTGCCCTGACCAGGAATCAAACCATGGCCGCCTGGTTCATAGGTCAAGGCTCTACCACTGAGCCACGCTGGTCAGACTCATTGTTTTATTTTATTTTCAACAATTGGGAAAGCAGACTCAGACACCTAAAGCAAACAGCCTGAGGCCATTTTGTTCAGCAGTGGCAAGACTGGGATTTGAACCGAGGCCCTCTGAGTCTCTATTATGCTCTAGAGACAACTTATTAAAATGGTCTCTCCCATTTACTGTTGGGGCTTGTTGTTCACCACATGAACACTGTGCTTTGTCATCCCAGTACTTCCCATGGCATCACAGTGCAATTAAGTTGTGTTACATCCTTTGCTCATCTTACAGATGAGGAAATCAGACACAGAGAGGTCGGGTGACTTGCCCAGGGTGACACAGCTAGGACGAGAGGGGACAGCAGGGTGTGAATCTAAGCAGTTTGCTTCAGGGCCCATTGTGCTGTGCTGTCTCCCAGAGAGGTGGGTACTGAGCTAGCCCCCAAAGAAAGAAGGTCGCACACACACACACAAAAAGTCCCCATTTCACTTGGCAAGTGGGACAGAAAAATGGCCTCAAAAGATGTCCATAGTCTCATCCCAAGATATTGTGACTATATTACCTTACATGGCAAAGGAAACTTTACAGATATGATTACGTGAAGGATCTTGAGGTGGAGAGGTTACCCTGGGTTACCTGGAGGGGCCCTGTGTAATCACAAGAACCCTTATATGGGAAAAGGGGGGGCACCGAGGTCAGAGAGGAGAGGTGATGATGAAGTGTGTGGGGGGAGAGAGAGGGAAAGAGGGGGAGAGGGAAGAAAGGAGAGGGAGGAAGGGTAGGAGGGAGGGAGGGAGGAGAGAAAGAAAGAGAGAGAGGGGGGAGAGGGGGAGAGGGGGAGAGAGAGAGAGAGAGAGAGAGAGAGAGAGAGAGAGAGAGAGAGAGAGAGACCATGTTGCTGGCCTTAAAGATGGAGGGAAGTGACCACAAGCCAAGGAATGCAGGCCGCCTCCAGAAGCTGACAAAGCACAGGAGAGAGATGTCCCCCTAGCCTCCCGCAGGAATGCAGCCCTGACAGCACCTCGATTTTAGGACTTCTGACTCCAGAACTGCAGACAAAACTTATTATTTGCTGTTTGTCACAGGGGCCGAGGGACACTGACACAGCAGCTCTGCCGAGGAGCCTGCGGTGAGAGGCCTCGGGAATCATCTCATAGCAGCTCCACCTTAGGGGTCATGAGGCCCCTCGTGGCCAGAGAACCCAATGTTTCAATCACATCACCACCTGTCCTACAACACAGTGTGTGTGTGTGTGTATGTGTGTGCATGTGCACACGCACCCGCACACGTGTCTGCCCAGGAAGGGCCTGGAGAGAAAGCACGTGTGCTCCAAGCTTTGGCCCGGCCACCAGGCTCTGTGGCTGCATGGCCCTGCCAGGCAAGCTGCACTGTATTCACTCCAACCTTCTCTTTGAAGAGCCTCCAGGGAAATGCTATCATCGGGAACACAAAAGGGAAGAAATGTCACCGGAGCACAGCTCCTCCCGGGGGACCTGTCACAGACAGAACAAATAAATGCAGCAGAGACACGAGAGAGCAGGGAAAAGAGAGAACGGGAAAGCAGAATAGAGAGAGAACGGCTGGGTCCCCAAGGCTGGCCTGGGTCCTGGCAGACCCCTTCCCCCTGGGAAAGGAGTCAGTCTTAAGGAAGCTCGCCAGCACACACACACACACACACACACACACACACACACACACACCCGCCGCAGGAGAAAATGGGGTAACTACAGAGAAGATGCTACAGGACTTGGCAGGACACACTTTTAAGACAAGTCAACCCGTATTATTTACTAATCAGTCCATTTGGTGCTAGGACTTGCGTTCTGGAGCACTGAGCTCCATTCTAGGCTCCCCATTCACCAGCTGTGTGACCGTGAATATGTCCCTGGCATGCTCTGAGCCTCGGTTTCCTCATCTGTAAAATGGGACTATAACGCCATTCCCCCCCCTCTACCAACCAGTGAGCCCAGGACGTTTCGCTGAGTTAATGGAGGTGAACAAGAGTTGTATACTCTAAACAATGAAGAGCAACTACCGTTTATTAAGCACCAACTGTGTGCTGGGTGCTTCACCAGTCCCCTTTCTTCCTCTAGGAGCCTAGATAAGCATCCAGCCTAAAATGTCCGCCCTGGATGGTTTGGCTCAGTGGATAGAGTGTCAGACTGCAGACTGAAGGGTCCCGGGTTTGATTCTGGTCAAGGGCACATGTCCAAGTTTCGGGCTCAGTCCCCAGTGGGGGGGCGTGCAGGAGGCAGCCGATCATTGATTCTCTTCATTGATGATTCTCTCTCTCTCCTTTCCTCTATGAAATTATACACACACACACACACACACACACACACACACACACACAAACACATATATTTTAAAAACCATCCATAGGTGCTGGAGGAAGGGGAGTGGGCAGACAACGTGAGAAACGGTTAAAAGGCCAGGTTTAGGACAAGGCTGCCGAGGTTCCAATCTGGCTCTCCCGCGCACGGACTGTGTGGCCTGGAGGAAGTAACTAAACGTCTCTGTGCCTCAGTGCTGCCATCTGTGAAGTGGGGACACACACACAGCACCCCCGCACCCGGTAGTCAGTGGAAGCACATTCGCTAGCCCGTACAAAAGCACTTAGAACCGTGCCTGGCACATGGGAAGCCCCAGGAGTCTCATCTTTACGTTTTTATTGTTGCGACGGTATTATAACTATTATTAATAGTAGTAGTAGTAGTAGTAAAGAGAAGAGCTCCCCACAGAATGGCACGCGTTCTGCCGAGATACAGAAAATGAGTCAGGTGGCCTACGTGCAGGCATCGTTTTGAGGCCCACTTGTTACGTATTTATTTTCAAGTGCGTTCGAAACGCACGGCCTTGCATTGCCGGCGGTGACATCGTGTTTTCTGCTCTGCAAATGCACTCCGGCTGCTGTGAGGCAGGGGGAGGGCGAGCCTGGCGTTTCTCCTTCGCTGTCCGGGACCTCGGCCGCAGCATCTGCCGGGACACCAGGCCCCCCCCCCTCAGCAACTGCGTCTCCCGAGGGCAGCTTCCCGGCGGCTCGGTACCGGACGCAGGGTCTCGTGCCAGGAAAACAACGGAAGCAAACGGGGTCATCCCTCTCCCGGGGCTCCTCCACGGGCTGCTTCTGGTCCATGACAGACACATGGCGCTTACTGAAGGCTAACCGCGTGCCTGTCCCTCCTCTGAGCTCCTCCACCACAGCCTAACCCGCCGCGGGGGTCCAAGCACACAGCTCCATCTCATGTGTCTCCGAGTTCTCAGGGCCCAGGGCACGCCGAATCAGTGGATTATTCTTAGGACTCCGGATGCTTGTATTTTATCTCACTGTGATCTCGGGAAGGCAGCTGGCCACCTGCGGTTGTGTGTTTATCAGAAATGGGATATGTCACCCAAACTGGTTTGGCTCAGTGGATAGAGCGTCGGCCTGCGGACTGAAAGGTCCCAGGTTCGATTCCGGTCAAGGGCATGTGCTTTGGTTGCGGGCACATCCCCAGTGGGGTGTGTGCAGGAGGCAGCTGGTCAATGTTTCTAACTCTCTATCCTTCTCTCTTCCTTTCTGTAAAAAAAAAAAAAAAATTAATAAAATATATTTAAAAAGAAAGAAAGATACAGGATATGTCGGTAGATGGTGGGATTCCATAAGGAGCCCCATGTCTACACGATGCTGCTCTCTCTACACGATTTTAGGGGGACCCGGGCTAGACCGTTGCTGCAGACCATCAGCGCCAGGCCTGCCGGCCAATGGGAGAGAGCCGAGGGAGCAGGCGAGGCCGGGAAGGCCGCCTGGAGAGGGGGTCGGAGCTGGACCGCGGAGGGAAGGAGTGGCAAGAGGAAGAGCAGCTGGAGCAAACAGCTCAGATGTCCTAACACCCACCGAGCCGTTAAGGATGGAGGGGGCTGGCCGAAACCGGTTTGGCTCAGTGGATAGAGCGTCAACCTATGGACTGAAAGGTCCCGGGTTCGATCCTGGTCAAGGGCACGTACCTTGGTTGCAGGCACATCCCCAGTAGGGGGTGTGCAAGAGGCAACTGATCGATGTTTCTCTCTCATCGATGTTTCTAACTATCCCTCTCCATTCCTCTCTGTAAAAAAAAATCAATAAAATATATATATATATATTTAATAAAAAGGATGGAGGAGGCTGGTGTTTGCTGGAAGAACCTACATTTTTAAAAGGAGCTTGAAGCTCTGATGGGAAAGGGCTGATTCCCACTGAAACTGGAGGTGCGGGGGGGGGGGGGGGGGGAAGGTAAGGAGAAGCAGGTCCTGCAAAGCACTCCTCTAAGACGACCCTCTCAACTCCCAGTCTGGCTTTTCCCTGGAAATGCATAGACCAGATCCCTCGATTCTGCCGGGATGGGCATGTGTCCATGTCTTCCGGCCGTGAGCCAGTGTTGGGGAGGGAGCAGAGGGAACCCTTGCCCCTCGTTCGGTGCCTTCAAAGCTCGCCAAGCACCCAGCAGGATGATGGGAAGAAACTGGCTTGAGTCCCACTCACAGGCTGTGTGACCTTGGGCAAGTCACTCCGCCTCTCTGAGCCTCTGTGAAATGGGGGGTAATCACAACACTGACCTCATTCATGTATGGGGCCACTTTGAGGAGGTACAGTAGGAAAAGGGCCCAATACAGCCTGTGAAATACTGGCCACAGAGAAAGTGCTCAACGCATCAGCTGTTACTCTTGCCATGACTGTGACCCTTATTCGCATGTTGTTCAGTTGTTTTTTTTTATCACAAGGCAGAGACTGGAAATACTGAAGAGAGTAAGACTCCACCCCTCCGTGCTCCAAGCCCACCGGGAGAGAGAGAAAAAGGCCCCCAAATCACAAAAGAGTGACATGAGCTCTAAAACATTCTGTGGAGAGGAAGCTTCTTTCTGTCCCATGTGTGAGGCGGGGAGACCCGGAAAGTGGGGGGCAGGGGGGCAGAGGGGGTTGGGGCATGCCACGTGACCCACCTCTCAGTGCCCCGAGCGTTTCTCCCTCCCGCCTCCCACACCTGGGGAGCGGCACTCCTCCCGGGAGCTGTGGCATCGCCCTTATGTAATCCTGGCAGGCACGGCAGAGCTCCGGCAGCCTGGGCGAGGCGGAGGCTGGCTCTGCCTCGGAGCCCATGTGGCGAGGCGGGGAAACATGGCTTCCAGGTGGTGGCCCAGGCACCGGACCCGCTGACCCAGGCGGCAGGGTGAACTGGCAGAGAACTTCCCAGAGGGCGACCTGGCACTGTGTGCCCCAAACCGTAGAGATGACACACACCCGCTTGCTCCTCCACCCAGGGCGTCTCTCGGAGAACGAAACCTAAGGAAACAGTTAGGTGTTTGTACACAGACGATCGTCCTGGCCTTTGCTTCTCAGGATGACAAATGGGGCACAACCTACATGTCCAACAACAGGGGGTCGTGTTAATGGACTGTGGTGTATCCCCCTCCGGGGACAGTTTCAGTGTCAGCCTGAAACAGGATTCTGTGTCATCCGGATGCTGGTCTTTACACCCCAGGTTAGAAGGACCTGGACTAGGTCTCCGTCCCAGGAGGTCCCTGCAGAGGACCGGGGACCACATCTGTCCTCAGATGCCTGGCGCAGTGCCTGGCACAGAACTACTTCCAAACCAGTGCCTGATAAATCAGCGGATGGCTGCATGAATGGGAAGGGGCACTGTGTTTTGGGGGGGATTTTTTTTTTTCTCCCCGGAGATGCAAGTTTCTTTCTCTGACGCGGACACCTATAGCTCACAGGGCCTCCCACCATCACCACCTCAGCATGAGAACGGCACAGAAACGGCGCTGAAAGAAACCAAGAGCCCCATTGCCCCAGGGCCCCCCTCATGGACCGGGACCACATGGAAGAGGAGACTTGGAGAAAAGATAGGAAGTGACGCTAGTGGGGAGAGGGAGGGGGGCCGGGGGGTGGGGAATCATCGGCCAATCTCCTGCCCCAGACCCGATCGCCCTGTAGTCTCACGCAGCATCCCTGCTCACTCTGATGGCAAACCCGGGAGCCTGGTGCTCGCCCTCTCTAGCACAGGAGCCGGAGAGAGAGGAAGGCCCCGGGACACAAGCCGGGCTGGGCTGCGTTGAAAACGGCCGCTGGCTTTTCACAGGAACCAGGTAAGACCCAGCGGGTGCTTTTCATAAGCGTTTACGTGTCGCTCTCAAGTCCGGTGGTCTTAGGCGATCCTGCTGGTGGTTCTCAGCCTGTGGATTGTGACCCACAGGTTGAGAACCGCTGCTGTGGAGCCTAAGACCATCGGAAAACACAGATATCTACATTAGGATTCATAATAGCAGCAAAATTACAGTTATGAAGTAGCTATGAAAATAATTTTATGGTCACCACCACATGAGGAACTGTATTAAAGGGCCGTGGCATTAGAAAGGTTGAGAACCACTGATTTAGATGGATAGATGATTGATTGATTGATGGGTAGATAGTCTGTTTCTCTTACTACAATATAAGTCCCATGAGATCAGACACCTAATAGTCTGTCACAGCTGTATCCCCAGAACCTGAGAGTATATAATATACAAGATGTGCTCAATAAAAGTTGTTGAATGGATGGGTACATAGTGATGGACAGGTAGGAAATCTTAGTCAGATGTGATATGATTTGGTCCATCATACATCAAGTTTCTCCCTGGCCCCGAGGTATTTTCTTTGTTTTGCTTCTCTTTCTCTCTCCTTTATATTCTGTAATGACTTCAGATTTACAGAAAAGCTGTGAGTCCTCACAGACCCTTCATTCATCTTCTCCTAAAGTCAACATCTTACAAACCCATGGCACAGTCGTCAAAGGTGTTACCATGGGGACATGCTAGTAACTGCCTCGTGTTCTCTGGTTGTGCAGGGGTCCGAGGTTGCAGGCAGTCATCACGTCTCCGTCTCCTCCGATCTGTGACAGTGTCTCAGTCTTTTCCTAGTTCATGACCTTGACACTTTGAAGAGTCCTGGTCAGCCATTGGCAGAAGGTCCCCACCTCCACCCCCGACCCCTCCCGGTTTGGGCTTGTCTGATGATTCTCATGATGTGGCTGGAGTCGTGGGTTTGGGGAGAGCATCCCATAGAGGTGAGACGCCCTTCTCATCACATCACTTCTGGGGGTACCTGCTATCAACGTGGCAATGTCTCAGCCACTTTCCTGGGTTTGCATAGGACCCGGGTCTCCTTGGCTCGGCATTTCTACGCCTCTGCTCTCTGACCACAGGCTCCGGGGTTCTGGATTTATCCACTCAGCGGTGCCCATGGGGTTGGGTCCCGGGAAGGGTCAGGCAGCATGGACAGAAAGAAGAACGAGGGGGGTGGCATATGCTTTTCAGAGGGCATATCCGTTTCCTGGAGCTGCTGTAACAAACTACCACCCAGTGGATGGCTAGAACACCAGAGTTATCCCCTCAGTTTTGGAGGCTAAGTCCAAAGTCAAGGTGTCCACAGGGCCATGCTCTCTCCTGAAGGCTCCATGGGGAAGAATCTGCTCCGTGCCTCTCTCATGCTGCTGGTGGTTGCCGACACTCCTTGGCTTGTGGCTGCATCACTCCCGTTTCCGCCTCCACCGTCGCCTGGCACTCTTCCCTCTGCCGCATCTGTGTCCGTGTCTTCCTCTCTTCTTATAAGGACACCGGTTCTACTGAATTTGGGGCCCACCCCAATCCAGGAGGACCTCCTCTTAACCTAACTAACTATAGTACAGAGATCCTGTTTCTAAGGTCACATTCTGAGGTGCCAGGTGGTTATGCATTTGGAGGATACTGTTCCCCACCCAGCGGGGGGGTATGATAGATAGGTAGGTAGGTAGGTAGGCGAAGGTCAGGTTCTGGGTCCCAGCTCTTCACTGCTCGTGGAGCGGCTTGGGAGACTTCATTCCCTCTCCTGCCTCGCCTTCCCCATCTATGAAATGGGGGGAGGTGATGACACCGTTATTTGCACCGAAGGGATCAACTTAGCGCCAAGCTGTGGCAGCACCTTGGAATCGGCCAGATGCTTCGGAAAGATGAGCGGTTGCCTGTGGCCGCCCTGAGAATGTGGCCGCAGACTTCCGGCCACAGGAAGCTTCTCTGACGGAGGGCCCCCTCGGCTGCGCTCAAAAACTCATCGGTCAAACAAGGCCACACGTAGCCCAGTGCCTCAGGGACATTCAAACAAGGCCACTGGTCTTGGCGACGAGGGACGCCTCTGGCAGACGCGGTGGCCAGAGGGCTCCTGACACCTGCCGCAACTTCCTCAGACTGAGCAGAAGCCGAGGACGCTCCCAGCCCAGCTCCTCTGTCCTCCCCTCGCTTCAAGCCTTCCTGGCTCTCTTCCTATTTTCTCCCGTACATATTTCCCTAATCCAGTCTTTGCACATTTCAGCCCGTATTGGTGCATGCTTCCGGGAGGACCCAGACAAGCGCATGATCTCAAAGGTCACCTTTGGCCCTGGCCGGGGCGGGGACCTACTTCCGTGCCCCTGGCTGCCCTCTGGGTCAGCCATCCTTCTCTGTAGCTGGCCCGTGACGTCCGAGTGGAGTCATTGCCTCCCTCAACTCCAGGAGCTGGCACATGCCCACACCTGACCAATCCATCTATTTTGTGCCCTTAGCCACACTGGTTGGTACCAAGCATGGCATGTGACCAAGGCAAGCCCATAAGATCCCCATTGCTAGTGCTCTTAAGAAAGAGGTATGGCCAAAACTGGTTTGGCTCAGTGGATAGAGCGTTGGACTGCGGACTGAAAGGTCCCAGGTTCGATTGCGGTCAAGGGTATGTACCTTGGTTGAGGGCACATCCCCAGTAGGGAGTGTGCAAGTGGCAGCTGATCAATGATTCTCTCTCATCGATGTTTCTAACTCTATCCCTCTCTCTTCCTCTCTGTAAAACAATCAATAAAATATATTTTTTAAAGATATATTTTTTTTAAAAAGAAGAAGGAGGTATGCCTTTCAGACTGGGGTTGCCAAGCCGGTGTAACATACGCCAGGAGCATCGTTGCCCTCCTCTAGCCCGAGACTGAAGTTTATGCAAAGGAGAGAGCATTGATTTCTGCCATCAGATGAGCACCTGGATCCAGCCATGCCTGAAGCCCCTGCACGTTTCCATGTCAATCAATAAATGAGTCTGTTTGCTTGTTTGTTGTTGTTGTTTCTGCTTTAGCTTATTGGAGTTGAGTTTCTCAACTACAAAACATTAAGTTTAACATTTTCCTCTGACACCATTCTTCAAAGTGAGGGCCAGAGGACAAGATGGGGGCTGCCTGGGGAGGGACTACAAAGTCCCGTAAACATCAAGGATGGGCAGAACAGGTTCTTCTCATTCTGTGTGTGAATAACTATCGGGGTGTCAGAAGGGTTAGAGATAAAGAAAGAAAGAAAGAACCGAGGAAGTGTCCATGGGAGCCAGTGCGGCTCTGGGCTGCTTTTTAAAGAACAGCCTCTCCCAATTAGGATTTCCAAATATAACCCCCCTGCCATTCGCCAGAACCCAGACCCTAGACAGCCACCTTCCTAACAGAAGAGAAATAAAACCCATCTGCTTCCTGATGAATCACAAACGTGCTACATCGCTGGCTTTGCTTCTGGTTTGGAGATGGGATCAAAAGAGGGTATTTCCCTTCTTTTTCGAAAAATAAAAAAGCCATGGAGATTTCTATCCATACATGCCTTCTGCTCTTCTCCCCACACACGGAGAGGCGTTTTACAAGTGCTGGCGCCTCCTCCTTGGAAGAAGGGCTGATGTCAGCCCCATAACAGCGACTGCTGCTGAGGCTTCTCCTGCGCGGTGAAGAGCATCCTGGCCATTCTTTTTTTAATTATTATTATTTACTTTTATTGATTTTTAACAGGGAGGAAGGGAGAGGGGTAGAGAGTTAGAAACATCGATGAGAGAGAAATATTGATCGACTGCTAAGATACATGCCCTTGACCGGAATCGAACCCAGGACCTTTCAGTCCACAAGCTAACGCTCTATCCACTGAGCCAAACCGGTTTCAGCTCCTGGCCATTCTTTGCTTGCCCATAAACAAGAATTCCAACAAAGCCAAGACCCCCTGACCCCTTTTCTCTACGCTCGATGTCGGGATCACGCGGCCAGCAGAGGCGCCACCGCCAACTCAGGACCAATCGCTCGCCTTTGGAAATCAACATAAGCAAGAAGCCCTCAGCGTGCAGCTGGTAGCATCCTTTAACGAACAGGAGGCGACTGAGCTCCACTGGGCAATGCCTTCCCCAATCCTGCGTCCAGGCCGATGACAGGTGGAAGGTCTGTCTCCTGTGGGCACCCTTTGCCCGGCTCTGATGTGTCTCCATCCCTGGCCCGGCACTGACAGCACTCCGCAGAGGCACCTACGTGTTCTTCAAATAGAGCTCCGCTCCAGCTGCCTTGACAGCGAGGGGTCGGAGGACACTAATGCGCTGTGGCTTCTGCGCGAGCAATCACGGGCGTTTTCCACGAACCTATGAACTCCTCTGTGGAGAGGGAAGGCGAGCAGGCGTGCAGGAGCCAACGCGGCCAGAGGATCTGAACCCCAGAACCGCACTGAGCAGACGCCCAGCGACGAGGAGGATGCAGATCAATCACAGTGATGTATCGATGATCACGGCAGCAGCCACGGCAATGGCTGAGGTTTGCTGAGGGCCTCCACATCACGGCTGTGTGTGCACCATCTCACCAGATCCTCACGGGAAGTCTAAGAGGTGAGGGCTCATGGGATCTCCGCATAATGAGAGGAGTGTGGCTGGCTGCAAGAATGGCCCTGATCCTGCCTTCCCCGGGACCCACAGCCCTCGCCCTGGGGCTCCACACTGCGACGTGCCTTTGCAGCTCTGTCCACCCTGAGGCGGTCAGTCTTTGTCCCTCCTCCTGCCCCCTCGCTGTGTGCTGGCCTGGGCTTGCTTCGAACAATGGAAGCCAGGAGCCTGGACTTCAAGGGGCCTTGCGACTTCCGCTCCCTCCCCCTGTAAGCAGCCTTTGCAGGTTTCCTGGGTCTGCCGTGCCTCCGTGCTGCCGAGCCCCCGGCTGATGGCCCACGGGGGACAGTTCATCCCATTTCCCTGTGGCTTCGCAGATGCACAGAGCTGCAGCAGCCAAAGGAAGATGCTTGTGCAGTCCCATCAGTACCTCTCCTGATACTCAGAGAGCTCGGCAAGCCACTCCTCCGGGAACTGCATGGAGTGCCTCCTCACTAGCAGATACCACAGTCGGGATACACCCGGGGGGGGGGGGGGGGTGGAACCAGGGGCCCTGTCCTTGGGGAGTTGCATAAACACTAGGTGGAGGGTCAGGTCATTCACAAAATGAGGGGAAATGTGAAGGCATTGTGATTGTGGAGGGAGAGGAAGAGACAGTTTCTAACAGGGGACCCCCGAAATGAGTGACACTTGGACGGGAGGGATGAGTAAGGGAAATGGACAGGATGTGATTGTGTGTGTGTGTGTACATGTGTGTGCGTGCGTGTGTGCATGTGTGCGTTTGTGTGTACATATGTGTGCATGTGTGTGTGTGCGCACACACACACGTGTGTATGCATGTGACACAGGGGCTTAGTGTTCCAAACAGAAGACAT
Source organism: Pipistrellus hanaki (assembly GCF_964339955.1). Lineage (NCBI taxonomy): Eukaryota > Metazoa > Chordata > Mammalia > Chiroptera > Vespertilionidae > Pipistrellus > Pipistrellus hanaki. Next base: position 17,371,112 of record NC_140521.1, on the reverse strand, counting down.
AGCGGACCCTGAGTGAGGCCGGAAGGACTTCTTAAAGCAAAGGTGACTGAGACAGAAAGTTGTTCAAGTCCAACTGTTAGCCACTGTTTCCAGGACCCAGCAAGGCAGCGAGGCTTTGCACTGGGGGTGGTAGAGCCCGCGAAGGGGGCTTAGAAGAGTGAGTGAGGCCGTTTTCAGCATCGCAGTGACTCGAAGCTCCTGGCCGGAGTGTGTGGGGCCAAGGTGTCTGAGTGTCCTGTGATGCCTGGGACAGCCCCCCCAAAAGAAGAAACATCTGCCCTGAGAGTGACCGCGCCCCCTGTGACTCAGTCCCCAGCAGCGCCCCCTGGAGGCCCTGGGAGAAGCTGTCTGCACCTGGCAGGGGGCGAGGGGGGTTTGGGTGCCCGCTGTGGGGTGGATTTGCATCAGAACATTTTTCTCTGAGGACAGGAGCAGAGAGGAAAGGGGAAGGGGACCTTTTCAAACTCCTTAGGCTCACACCCATGGTGAGATCCACGTTTCCCATCACAACAAGCCCATGTACACAGGCGAGCACAAACACGCGATTAAAGCCGGAGGTTCACAAGCAACACTTGCCTTTGTCACAAATAGCATTCTCTGATATGTTCTCGTCTGCTCTCTGATGGATTCCACCCACCAAATTGGCTTCACAACTTGCTAAATACATATCACTTCTGGGTTTGAAAATTATTGCTGGAGACCTAACTAGAAGAAAGTATGTTAAATATAAAAAATGTGACAGCACTCTATGCTGATGAGTGTGTGGGGAAATGAGCACACTCGTGTTCCCTTAGCGAGCGCGGGAATGAATGCGGCTCCATTAGTGGACCATTTGGCAGCCCTTATCAATATTTAAATGCATGTGCCTCTCTGACTCAGCATTTCCACATCCAGGAACTTCTTACAGATTTGTCCACATGTGTACTCAGAGATGGCTATAAAAAAATATGCATTGCAGCATTTGTTTGTAGTAATGGAAGACTGGAAACACTATAAATGCCCATCAATAGGAGACTGGTGAATTGAATCATGGGACATGCATCCTTATTATTATAGAACTAGAGGCCTGGTGCCTGGGTGGGGTCCCTTGGCCTGGCCTGCATTTGCGGGGGGGGGCAACCAGCCAGGGGGTTGGCCAGCTTGGGCTTTTATATATAAAGCTACTAAGCAACCAGGAGAAGAAACAAGGCAAGTTTAAATGAACTGGAATGGAACAAGGCCCATAGCATATTATATAGTTGGAAAAGCAGGGGCTGTTTGCTGATAATTGTTCAGGTGAACAATGCATACAGAGGGATGCATCTTTGCTTCTGTATGTGTTTGGATATTCCCATAGTTAAACAATTTTTTAAATATATTTTATTGACTTTTTACAGAGAGGAAGAGAGAGGGATAGAGAGTTAGAAACATCAGTGAGAGAAAAACACCGATCAGCTGCCTCTTGCACACCCCCTACAGGGGATGTGCCCGCAACCAAGGTACATGCCCTTGACCAGAATTGAGCCTGGGACCTTTCAATCTAAAAGCCGACGCTCTATCCACTGAGCCAAACCGGTTTCAGCCATAATTAAACAATTTAAAAGACAAATGCCTGGACTATGTTGGGAAAGAGGTCATTTGTGTTAAAGCCCACTTGCTTTAACAGGCGAGAGGATATATAAGAGACTGTAAGTGGCCAGTGTCTCTGGCAAGATAACAGACATGGGAGGAAGGATCTTAACCTGCTAGCCATTCCTGCCTTCTAATTTGCAACCACGTGTAGCGTTGATCTACACGTGCATGGAAAATTAAAAATAAAATAGAAAGTTAAAAACAAGATAGAAATAGGACCCTCGCCGAGGATAAACACCTTTTTTATCTAAAGTCAAAAGAATCCAAGTTATACCTGAGAACAACAAACAAACCAATTCATGAAGTATATACTCCTAAGGTTGACCCCCTACCTTCACCCTCAAACATACCAAGACCTTTGGGGTCTTCGGAGCTACCAAGCGGAAAATGGAATTGTGGTCAATTATATTTTCCTGGCAAATTGTTATTTCTTTGAATGGTCGCAGCACAAAGACTGGGCCCCAGGGGTCCCTGATTACATGCAGGTTACACTGAAAATGATTTCACGTTTAACTTGTTCAATCCCCTCCCTTTAAGAATGGCAGGACTGTGGCAGAGCCATCCTAGGCTCAAGTCTATCTGAGAGAGGAGCCGGGGTGTCATGTGACTCATTGGAGCGCCTCGGCTCAGAGCCTTTGGGGTGGCTGCCAGAGTCTGGGCCCGGCTGCGGTGGCCGCTGTGCCTGGAACATCCACGCTGCCCGGACACGGGCCAGCCGGTTCAGCCCGACGTGACTCAGCACTGGAGATGTGTGCTTCTTTAAATAGAGGCTGCTCTCCGCTGGCTCTCGGAGCTGATGGATGACTTACCGGTCACGGGAGGGGAGGTATCCAGGGGCTGGCCGGGGCCGTGGTGCTAGATGGAGGGCAGCAGAGGGGCGCTGTGGGCGCCGGAGGGTGGGCGTCAGTGGCTGGGACCCTGCTGGAGAATTCAGAGAACGATCGAGTGAGACACCCCCCCAGGCGCAAGATGCTAGTCAACAGCAGGACGGGTCGAAACAGCCATTGTCTCTCTGATCATGAGAACGGGTGCTAAGCCCACTCTGGCCGAGAGCTAGGCAGGGGTGTGGTTCGTAGAAGGTACATCAGGTGAGGCTGCTCTGTCTTCCATCCAGGAGGGGGCCAAGGTTCACCTCCTTGATAGTCACACTCGGATGTCAACCTGCCACCTGCTCATCTCTGGTCTGAAGTACAGACGTCCACTCCCGACTACCCATCTCAGAGGAGGAATGAGGCCTCCTGAGCCCTGGGAAGCACACGACCCCACCCTGCTCCAGCCCCCCTGAGCACCCATGAAGGACCAAGGCAGGCCGGGGGACACTCTCAGCTCCTGGCTGCAGAAGGCTGCTTCCTTGGGCCTCAGTACCCCAGCCTCCTGGAGAGCTGTCCACCAGGGCTGGTGCTGAAATGTGAGGTCCTGGGCTTTTCCTCAAAGAGCACAGTGAACAGCCACAGCCAGGCCCAGTCCGTTCTTGCCTCTGCTGGGCTTTACTTGGGACGCTGAACCAGGGTAGTCAGAGCCCCGTGTTTAAATTCCTTTCATCTCATCCATTTGTTTATTCAGCAGAGGTGCAGGAGGGAATCAATACGCAGACAATCCCGTGGAAATATATGGTTCGAGGGTAATGAATAGACAATCGGTAGGGAAGAAAATGTAAATGACTCTTAAGCATTCGCAAAGAGGCTCAAATCTCGCTCCAAAAAGAGAAATGCAAATTAAGGCAACACTGAGATGCCATTTCCCCCCCACCTGCATGTTGGCAAAAATCCAAGAGGCAGATAACAGGCTTTGTGGGGAAAGGTATTCTCAAGCCCAGCTGGTGGCAGGCTCCTAGGGTGCATAATTTGACAACATCGATCAAAATAACAAATGCTGCAGATATTCTTTGACACGGCAATTCCTCTGGAAATGCATCCTATAGAGGTGTTTCGGCGTGTGCAAAATGGTCTGTGAGCAAGGTTATTCACCGCAGCATTGTAAGAGCAAAATATGAAGAACAATCCAGATGCCTTTGAATAGAAGAGCAGTTAACTGAATGAGGTAGGGTATATCCAAACAATGATAGTCTGTGTAGGTTTTTTTGGTGTTTTTTTTTTTTAACAAAGGAGAGACCTCTCTCTTCCCTGATGTAGGTATAACTTCGTAATATATTGGCGAATAAATAGGCAATGGGGTGGCTCCGTTGGCTGGGTGTAGGTTTTATCCCCAGTTGGGGCTCATTTGGGAGGCAACCAATCTCTCTCTCTCTCTCTCTCTCTCTCTCTCTCTCTCACACACACACACACACACACCCTCCCTCTCTCCCTTCTTCTCTCTAAAAATCAACAAAGCTCAACTGGGGGAATTTCTTAAATTCATATTGCTTGCATATGAATGGTCTTCTTCCTGAATTGAATTTATGCCCTTATTTGTTGTTGTTGTTGTGATTCTAAGTCTCTATTTCCTTTTTTTCTTTTTTGTCATTGCCTTATGGTGCGTGTTCAAATAAGGTTTATTATTACGATCCAGGCACTAAGGTGGGCACTTTCAATGTTTTATCTCTGATTGTTTTGTTTTTTTTAAATACACAGAGAAGAGGCATCATTATGCTCACTTTATAGACAGCAGACTGAGACTCAGAGATGCTAACAGCTTGTCCAGAGTCACACAGCAGTCTCTAACCAGGCTGGCGTATTCGCTTCCTGGTGCAGCTGTGACAACCTGCCACAAACGTAGTGACTTAAGACAACGCAGGGTTATTGTCTCACAGGCCTGAAGGTCAGGTGTCCCAGTGGGTGGTCAGAGCTTTCTGGAGATTCCGGGGGTAATCACCTCCTTGCCCTTCCCAGATTCCAGAAGCTGCCCACATTCCTTGGCTCGTGGCCCCACACGGCCTCTGCCCCCACTGTCCCATCTCCTACTCACTGGGACCTTCCCGCTCCCCCAGGATAATCTATCCCCTCACCACGGGCTCTTTCCCCCACTCTTCGCTGCCTCCACTAAGCCTGGGGTTTCCTTCTGTGGAAGCAGTAATCCCAGCACCTTCCTGGGTCTGCGGAGAGAGAGGAACACACTTCCCTGCAGACTGCACAAGACATGGGAATATACGATGGTTCTCCAAAGAGGCACTTCCCCACTCCCAGTTGGAGCCGGGAGGGCTGTTTGTAAGGCAGGGCACCTAAGGATGTCCCCACCACCGTGGCTGTGAGCCGGGGGAAGCGCTGAGACGTGGCTGGCATGGCTTTTCTGCGTTATGTGTTTGTTTCCTTGTCTGTTATCCCCTCCACTAGAACGTCAGCCTCAGCGTGGGGGCCACAGCCATCAATTCACGATTGTATCCCAGAGCCAGCGCCCAGAGCAGAGCTGGCATCCCTCTCACAAATGCAAACCCCCAGGGTACCCGATTGAGTGGATCTGGTTTCACCTGGGTGAAAAACTGGAAGATGAGGAGGGGCACCGGGTGTGCCTGCCCAGAATCCCTCGCCTTTGGGAGGGGTGATGTGCAGGCGAGGGCCCTGGTCCAGACTGTAAGGGGGAAGTGGGAGCAGGCTGCCGTCGGCCTCGCTGTGCCCTTCTGAGAACAGAGATCCCATCTCCTGAGCATTCTCCGCGAAGCACTCTGCATCGATCGTGCTTGGACATCAATAACAGTCCGCCTGTGAAAACTTCCCCGCAAGGACACTGAGACAGATGCACAAGGAGACCCGCCGCTCTGTTTGCAACAGCAAAGGAATTGGACGCAGCCCAGATGCCCCTCAGAAGGCGTCTGGGAAAATAAACGATCACTCGGTTACAATGATGGAATGCAAGGCGGCTATTAGATGGGCAAAGATACCCAAGATATATTGCTAAGTGAAAAAGTGACTTGCAGGAAAGTGCATAAAATATGGTCCTATGTCATTGTTGTTGTTTTTTAAATAACTAAAAAAAAAAAACCAACAAAAAACAAACAAACCATATATCAAAACTCAAACTGCAGTGACCTGTGCAATTTTGAATATGAATTATCAATAAAGAAAAAGCAATATATGTATGCATCCTAGTTCTTTGACTTTTAAGAGTCAACTATCTTCCAATTATTTTGAATTGAAGAACTGCGTTCTATATTGCCTTTTTTGCTAAGAGGCTGTTAAGTCCAAAGAGTAGCTTACCAGTGCTGGTGATTTGGAGTAGAAGAAATACAAGAAATATATATATGTTAGCGTATATGTACATAGACAGTAAACACAGTAGGTAAGGATGAACATAGAAAAGCTAAAAAGATACACATTTTAAATGTAGGAGGGACACGGTAGCGAGGGGAAGGTGCAGAAACTAAGCAATATATTTCTATAAGTGATTTTTTTTTTTTTTTTTTTACTAGAGACACAAATTGCTTTAGTAATGAGGAGCAAGTTAAGGTTAAAGGCTTTCTGAGGCCTTTGTCTTCCATGGGAAAGAGTGAAAGCCACTTTGTGTGCAGGAAAACGAGGGGCATGAGGCAATCTTACAGGTCCAGAGAACTGAGCCTCATTTGTATTTTTAAAATAGAAAAAAAAATTACCCACAGACACAGAAATCAAGCTGATGGCTGCCAAAGGGAGGGGGAGACAAATAAACTTTAAACACTAAAAAAAATATTTTTTTTGAAATTAAATAAAACACACAAAATAATCATTTTTCCTTTTTACACACACACAAATAAATAAACAAATGGTATTTTACTCTGGGAGAAATGAAACATTAAAAACAAAAAACTTGCCGAAACCGGTTTGGCTCAGTGGTAGAGCATCGGTCTGCGGACTGGAAGGTCCCAGGTTTGATTCCAGTCAAGGGCATGTACATTGGTTGCGGGCACATCCCCGGTAGGGGGTGTGCAGGAGGCAGCTGGTTGATGTTTCTCTCTCATTGATGTTTCTGGCTCTCTCTCTCCCTTCCTCTCTGTAAAAAAAAAAAAAAAAAAAAAAAAAAAAATCAATAAAATATATATTTTAAAAAAAAAACAACCCTAGAACCTACAGGTGGCTCAATTGGTTGGAGCATCATTCCATACACAAAAGTTTGCGGTTCAATCCCTGCTCAGGGCAAGTATAGGAGGCAACTGATCAAGGTTTCTCTCTCTCACGTCAATAAAAACATACCCTCAGGTGAGGATTAAAAAGAAAAGAAAAAAAAAACCTAGAAATGGTGATTATATTGTTTACATAATGATAATGGCTCCTGGAATGATATACAATGACAAGGTCAAAAAATTAAATAAAATAAAGATTTTAATGGGTTTTCTGATTATAAAAGTCATCTGTGCTCATTGTGTAACTAAACACCTAAGCAACATGGGAAACAGGCATTGAAATGTAACCATAACCCCATACTCTGTCCCCGAAGAGAGCAAACCTTAAGACGCATGCTTATTTTTACTTTCAAAAGCAGCACCTATCTCGGTATGCTCCTTAAAAATCCAATTTCATCCCATTCAAAGTGTATAGAATACCATACTACAATATGCGTCTTTGTTCCAATGACCCCAATGCATCACATCGTGTTACCTTCATAGCTATATGAGACCTCATCATTGAGCATTTACATTGTTTTCTTGTTTTTCCCTCATTTAAACAACGGTGCAAAGAAATTTCTCGTATGCATATCTCCAGGCCCTTATCTGATCATTCACTGAGGGTAAATTCCTAGAAGTCTGATTTGCTGAGTCGGGGAGTTTGCACAATCTGAGAAGACATGGCCACAGAGTCTCTCCTTAACAGAAATGCTCATTAGCGTCAGCCATCACTGAGCATGGAGTTTGTGCCAAACCTCCCGTTCCTTTGCCTTCTGAGCAATCCCCTGAGGCTGGTGTTTTTACTATCCCTCGTTCTGTAGAGAGGAAAACGGAGGCTCAGAGGTATAGAGACTCTCAATGTCACTCAGCTAAACACTGGCAGAGCCGGGAACAGAACCCAGGTCTGCCTGCCTCCAAAAGGCAAGCTCAGTCATCGCACTGTGCTGCCTGCTGTTAACTCGGCTTCCAGAACAGTCCATTCTGCTCATCATCCAATCAACGGCACTCGAGAAAGCCCACATTCTCACTCATTCCCCCTTCGCCCCAAGCTGAGTATGTTCATTTGAATCACGTAGGGAGTATACAGTTGCAAACAACGACAAAAAAAAAAAAACCAACAACCTCATTGACTTCAATAATAAAGTGATTCATTGGCTCAAATAACCAGAAGTCCTAAGAAGGGCTCAGTGCCAAGGACAGCTAGATTCAACAGCAAAATGGCGGACCAGGGTTCACCTTTGTTTCTTCTCCCCATCTCCTGCGGTGCTGGCTTGTGTCCCTCCTGCATGGTCTCGAGATGGTCCCTGACCGCTCCCAAGGCTGCGTGCTTCCTTCCCCGAGCCCAGACAGGGGAGAAGGGTGACTTCGGAAGCCCTCTCAGGGGAGTGGGGAATCCTTCCCAGCCTCCCCCAGACTCTCCGCAACCCACATGACCCCCGAGTGTTCTTCGGAGCCAACACTTCTCTCTCTCCAGGGGGAGGCTTATGACGTCAGGATGAGCTACCTATTCCCATTCCTAGATCCGGGAGTGGGTAGCTTTCGCCTCCTCCAAAGGCTAAACAGAGACTGCGTGGAATGAAGGTCAGGACACTGACCAAGAGAAGGAAGGTTGGGGCTCTGGGCAGATAGCTCAGTTGGTTAGAGCATCATCCCTGTATGCCAAGGTTGCAGGCTCCATCTCTGGTCAGGGCACATACAGGAAGCAACCAATGAATGCATGGAACAACAAATTGATATCCCTCTCTCTCTCTCTCTCTCTCTCTCTCTCTCATCAATAAAGAAATATGGAAGGTTAGATATTGGGCACATACAGCCTTGTAGCCTCCACCCATCACCTCTTGGACCTCATCATTGTAGTGCACCCTACATGCCCCCTCTCCCTCTACCTTTGCTCATGGCAGGGCGAAGTATCAGAAAATTAACCCAGTGGGTAATCCCCAGGAAGCAGCCTTCAATCGATGATGATGATGATGATGATGATGATGATGGTGATGGTGGTGATGATGATGATGGTGATATGATGATGACAGTGGTGGTGATGGTGGTGGTGGTGGTGATGATGATGATGGTGA